>NC_071615.1:25402920-25709694 GCF_014839835.1 Dryobates pubescens | reverse complement strand
TTTTTTTTTATTTTATCTGAGTTAGAATAGAATAGAATAGAATAGAATAGAATAGAGTAGAATAAACCAGGTTGGAAAAGACCTCCAAGATCATTGCATCCAACCTATCATCCAACACCACCTAATCAACTAAACCATGCATCCAAGCACCCCATCAATCCTCCTCCTAAACACCCCCAGTGATGGTGACTCCACCACCTCCCTAGGCAGCCCATTCCAATGGCCAATCACTCTATCTATGAAGAATTTCTTCCTAACATCCAGCCTAAACCTCCCCTGGTGCAGCTTGAGTCTGTGTCCTCTTGTTCTGGTGCTGGTTGCCTGGGAAAAGAGACCAGTTGGTACCTGGCTACAAACTCCCTTCTGGTAGTTGTAGACAGCAATAAGGTCTCCCCTGAGCCTCCTCTTCTCCAGGCTAAGCAACCCCAGCTCCCTCAGCCTCTCCTCACAGGGCTTGTGCTCCAAACCCCTCCCCAGCTTTGTTGCCCTTCTCTGGACACGTTCCAGCAAGTCAACATCTTTCCTAAACTGAGTGGCCCAGAACTGGACACAGTACTCAAGGTGTGGCCTAACCACTGCTGAGTACAGGGGCACGATGACTTCCCTGCCCCTGCTGGCCACACTATTCCTTATATAGAGTGTATATAGCCTGTGGGATTTTGCAGCACATTGGCTATTATTTGTGTGACCTACTTGTCATGTTTACGTGCTGGTGAGGGTATTACTGAACCCATAATTAGTTTCAGATTTTTGATTCATGGTTGATAGTTGACTTTCCAGGTCCTAGAGTTAACATGAATTGTCACTCTGACAGTTTCCCGGCAGTGTTATTATCAACACAGGCTGGACAGCTGGGCAGGAAGAAATCTAATGAAATTCATTAAGGGCAAGTGTACAGTCCTGTATCTGATGAATTTAGGAAAGATGTTGAGTTGCTGCAACATGTCCAGAGAAGGGCAACAAAGCTGGGGAGGGGTTTGGAGCACAGCCCTATGAGGAGAGGCTGAGGGAGTTGCTTAGCCTGGAGAAGAGGACACTCAGGGCAGACCTTATTGCTGTCTACAACTACCAGAAAGGAGGTTGTAGCCAGGTGGGGGTTGGTCTCTTCTCCCATGCAACCAGCACCAGAACAAGAGGACACAGTCTCAAGCTGCACCAGGGGAGGTTTAGGCTGGATGTTAGGAAGAAATTCTTCATAGATAGAGTGATTGGCCATTGGAATGGGCTGCCTGGGGAGGTGGTGGAGTCACCATCACTGGAGGTGTTTGGAAAGAGACTGGATAGGGCACTTGGTGCCATGGTTTAGTTGATTAGATGGTGCTGGATGATAGGTTGGACTTGATGATCTCCAAGGTCTTTTCCAACCTGGTCAATTCAATTCAATTCAATTCAATTCAATTCAATGCTATGCTATGTTATGCTATTCTAAGAACAGCCCCATGGATCAATACAAGTGGGGGACTGATCTGCTGGAGAGCAGCTCTGGGGAAAAGGATCTGGGGGATCCTGGTTAATATTCAAACATCATTTCCTTCAAGGTCAAGATTCCTTTGAGTAAAAAGTGAGGTAGAGCAGGCAGGAGACCTGCATGGATAAGTAAAGACGTGGATAAGTCATGAATAGCATAGAATAGCATAGAATAGCATAGAATAGCATAGAATAGAATAGAATAGAATAGAATAGAATAGAATAGAATAGAATAGAATAGAATAGAAAAGAAAACACCTTTGAGATCATCGAGTCCAACCTACCATCCAACACTATCTAATCAACTAAACCATGGCACCAAGCGCCTCATCCAGTCTCCTCCTAAACACCTCCAATGATGGTGACTCCACCACACCCCTGGGCAGGTCATTCCAATGGCAAATCACTCCTTCTGTGAAGAACTTCTTTCTGACATCAGCCTAAACCTCCCCTGGTGCAGCTTGAGACTATGTCATCTTGTTCTGGTGCTGGTTGCCTGGGAGAAGAGACCAAGAGACCATGTGGAAGAAAGAAGTTCAGGGCATGTGGAAAAAGGGACTGGTCATTTGGGAGAATGATAGGAACATAATCAGTGCACATAGAGACAAAACAAGGAAGGCCAAGACCCTCTCAGAATGAAGTCTGGCAAAGGAAGTAAATGACAACAAAAATGGTTTCTTCGAATACATTAGTGGCAAAAGGAAGAACAGGGAAAATGTAAGTCCACTGGTGAATGAGGGAAGTCACCTGGTAACTGAGGATGCAGAGAAGGCAGAGCTGAATGCCTTCTTTACTTCAGTCTTTACTGCTAGGACCATGTCCTAGGAATCCCATACTCTGGAAGCAAGAGAGAAAGCTTGGAAGAAGGAGGATTCTCCACTGGTCAGTGACATTAAAGATCATTTGAGTATGCTGGATGTACATAAATCCATGGGCCCCAATGGGATGCATCCACAAGTGCTGAGAGAGCTGCCTGATGATATTGCTCTACCACCTCTCTGGACAGCTTGCTCCAGTGCTCTGTCACCCTTTAAAGAAATTCCTCCCTCCTCATTATTAGATGTAACTTCTTATGCTCAAGTGTGTGCCCATTGCTCCTTGTCTTGTCACTGGGCATCACTGAAAAAAGACTGATCCCCTCCTCCTGACATCCACCCTTTAAATATTGGTCAGAACTGACAAAATCCTTCTTCAGTCTTCTCATTTCTAGACTAAAAAGACCCAAATCTCTCAGTCTTTCCTCATAAGTGAGATGTTCCAGTCCCCCAGTCATCTTTTATCCCTTTTCTGTATGCTTTTCAGCAAGTCTCTGTACTTCCTGAGCCAGGTAGCCCAGAAGTAGACACAATATCCCAGATGTGGCCTCCCCAGGGCAGTAGAAGCGGTGGAGAACCTCCCTTGGCCTTTTCAGCATGTTGCGTTCTGGCTCTTATCTAACTCTATAAATTTGGTCTGATTCCTCATGACTTCTGTTCCTTTGGTAACTGCTTGTTACCTTGGGCTGGGTATAGCTTAAATGAGACTGCATGAGCTGAACCAGTACTCAGCCTCATATTTTGTTAAAGGTGTGTTTTCTGAACAAGATGCAATAAAGCAATACATCATGTGCTCTTTACTGTCTGCAGTAATTGATTGCCTGCACCCCGGGAGCTATATTCTCTCTTTCTGGATACAGTATGTTTATTAGAAACTGAGTTACAGAGGTGCCTCCAGATGATCATGTTTCTGCATTGCTTGTACTAAATTGGATCCTTGAGTTTTGTACAGCAGTTGCAAACCAGTAACAAAATTATTACAGCATCAGAATATCATTAAGAGTTTTTAGGCTCTCAGCATGTTTAATACAGCTGTAATAACAGCCTGTGTCTAATAACAGCCTGTGTCTTTCTTCACTTCATTCTTGACAGACTGCTTCAAAAATTGTTCTCAGAAGGCTCCTCTGTTTACCACACCAGCCTTGTTTACAAGGCTGCCTACCCCATCTGTCATGTGTTAATCCCAGGGAGGTTGTGGATGTCTACCCCTTGGAAGTGTTCAAAGCCAGGTTGAATGGGGACTTAAAAAATAGAATAGAATAAAATTAACCAGGTTGGAAAAGACCCTTGAGATTATCAAGTCCAACCTATCATCCAAGACTATATAATCAACTAAATCATGGCACCAAGCACCCCATCCAGTCCTAAACACCTCCAGTGATGGTGACTCCACCACCTCCCTGGGCAGCCCATTCCAATGGCCAGTCACTCTTTCTGGGAAGAACTTCTTCCTAACATCCAGCCTAAACCTCCACGGTGCAGCTTGAGACTGTGTCCTCTTGTTCTGGTGCTGGTTGCCTGGGAGAAGAGACTGGCCCCAGCCTGTCTGCATCCTCCCTTCAGGTAGTTGTGGAGAGCGGTGGGGTCTCCCCTGAGCCTCCTCTTCTCCAGGCTGTCAGGAGGTGTTAGGTATTAGGTAATAAGTTGGACTTGATGATCTCTGAGGTCTTTTCCAACCTGGTTGATTCTGATATTCTGATATTCTGATCTTTAAGGTCCCTTCCAACCCAAACCATTCTATGATTTTTGTGAATTGAGAAGATGATGCTGAACCATGTTGGTGTGATATTCAGAGTCCCTGTTATGTGAAGGAGTCCATTACTCTAGGAAGTGAAAAAACAGCAAAGGTTGTCCCATGAAATGCTACTGATGCCTGAGCTTCTGTTAGAAATATTAGCAGGGTCCCAGTGAAATAGAAGAAAATGTATGATGGCCAAATCAAAGGAATCCAGATAGTCAGCTGTTAAGGCAGGTTAACAGAGATTATATTTTTGGGAAGTTCATCACACAACATCATACCAGAAAGCTGCAAGCCTGAGTTTATTTAATAAGACCACAGAAGTCTGTTTGTGGCTCAC
Organism: Dryobates pubescens; assembly: GCF_014839835.1. NCBI lineage: Eukaryota > Metazoa > Chordata > Aves > Piciformes > Picidae > Dryobates > Dryobates pubescens. The sequence continues at coordinate 25,705,334 of NC_071615.1, read as the reverse complement.
TGCAGAAAGGACAAATCTATGTAACACACTGTTAAGCAGGGTGTGTGGCATTTAAGCCACATTTGGTATTTACCAAAACCTAAGAGTGCACCGGGGAACATAGGTTTAACACCACATGGCTGCTTAAGGGGTCAGGAGCACAAGTAGTGTTCCACTCTCTCTCCAGCTGCAGGGATTAACGAGGGAACAAACAGCAAGACCCATTAGATCAATACCTGGTTTCAAGACTGACATCTTAGAATCATGGAATAGTTTCAGCTGGAAAAGACCCCTAAGATCATCAAGTCTAACCATCAACCTAACACCACCACAGCCATTAAATCATCTGCCAAAGTGCCATGGCCACAAATTTCTTGTACACCACCTCCCTGGGCAGCCTGTTCCAATGCCTGACCACTCTTGCAGCAAATAATTTTTTCCTAATATTTAACCTAAATCTCCCCTGCCACTATTTAAGGGCATTTCATCTTTTTCTGTCACCTGGTACTAGGGAGAGGAGCCTGACACCTGCCTTACTACAACCTTCTTTCAGAGACTTGTAGAGAGCAATGGGGTCTCCCCTGAGCCTCCTCTTCTCCAGAATAAACACCCCCAGTTGTCTCATCTGTTCCTCACAAGACCTCTTCTCCAGACCTTTCACAAGCTTTGTTGCCCTTCTCTGGACACGGTTCAGCACTCCAAAGTCTTCAGCTGCTTTTACACAGAACACTTTTACACATAATAAGGCTTGTTGAAGCAGTTTGGGAGCAGAACATTATATCACGACATGCCTAGTGCTAGCTACTTTAAATTAAATTCAACACTGTCCTCATACAGCCTGCCTCTTTAATTGTTATTTGAAAATTGCTCATGCATCACTACTTTTTTACTCTATGGAACCATAGCTTAATGATGGGAGCAACCATCTCTGCTTTCTCCTTTATAATGGGTACCTTTTTGCATAATAAATCAGATTAGATTGCTGCATTGCTTTACCTGTTGTCACAATGTTATTCTTAATTTAGATGTAGTTTTAAAATTCCCTCTATTTGTCCTTAAAGAAATTTATTTGCATCCCACACCTGTGCTTTACTAGGTGAGGCAAAACTGAACACTTTGTGTCAGTAGTAGTGCACCACGAACTCTAAATTAGCTTTTGCTGCTGCAAACATGCAAGGCTGTTGGTTTTGTTAGTGAGGATTAAGTGCACTCTCAGGGGTCTTGCAGGTGATGCTAAAATGGGAGGAATTGTTGGTCTGATGGAAGTTAAGAGGTCTCTGCAGAGGGACCTGTACAGGCTGACTGGCTGGGGGGAGGTCAGCTGCATGAGGTTGAACAAAGACAAGTGCTGGGTCCTGCATTGGGGTCACAACAACCCCATGAACGCTCCAGGCTTGGGGCACAATGGCTTGAACATGTCTGATGAGGAAAGGCTGAGAGACCTGGTGCTGTTTAATCTGGAGAAGACTGAGAGGAGATGTTATTAAGGTTTGTAAGCATCTGAAGGGTGGGTGCCCATCCATTTCCAACTGTGTCCTGTGGCAGGAAAGGGGGAAATGGATTCAAACTGGAACACAGGAAGTTCCCCCTCAACAGGAGGAAAAACTTACTTGCTTTGAATGTGATGGAGCCCTGGAGCAGGCTGCCCAGAGAAGTTGTGGAGTCTCCTCCTCTGGAGACTTTCAGGGCCCATCTAGATGCATTCCTGTGTGATCCTAGGTGATCCTGCTTTGGCAGGAAGGTTGGACTTGATGATCTCCAGGCTTTAGGATTGGACTTTTGGTCTTTTCTAAATATTTTATTAACCTATTTGACAAAATATTCCTAATTGTGTGCTTAAAGTCATCCAGTAAACTGTATGAAAGTCCATAAGGAGAGAAAAAAAAGGGGGTGGGGAGGGTTGGGGGGAAGCCTTCCAAGACCTCAGCTATCTCATTCTGTTTGTCTGAAACTTAATTTTGATTTGGCAGCCCATTCTTTCTCTTCACTGCTGAAGGACTGTGACTGCAGTCAGTATATACTAGATTTGTTGTCTCTCACATGAATATATGTGCATTCATACAGAGGTTTTGTCACATCCTAGTGCTAGCTTGTCTTATGCTGGGCACCACTGTGATTCTGTCTTCTTGACCCCTCCCCCTTAGCCATTGCTGAGCATGGAGAAGTTCCCCTCTCAGGCTGCTCTTCTCCAGGCTAAACAGCCCCAAGGTCTCTATTACACAATGCCTTCTCTCTTTTTGAAGGACTATAAAAGTAGCAATTATCTCTGTTTTAAATATCAAATCCTCTTTGAATAAACTTGTTCCATTAAGTGGTCAAACTCTTACCCAGAAGTAACCTGTAACACTGCTGAGAAAGAAAACCATGGCACCTTCCCATTTTGTTAAACATTTGCAGCCTTTGTTATAAATCAGACATTATCAATATTGAGGAAGTGAGCTTCTCTATTTTCTTCTGTGTCTTTTAAAAGTATTTAAGAATATCTTTATCAGGAAGAGCAGATTGTGTTGCCTGCTAGCATTACCTCCTTGAATGTACTGCATGCTGTTGCCATTGAAATCTCCATACTCAACACCCCCCACCCCCCAACTAGCTCTTACTGCTTACTGTCAAAGTCTAGCATCCACTGACAACTTGTCCAGCAGCCTGAAGGCTCTGTGGAGTTGTAAAATGTATCTAAAAGCCATCAGGACTGAATAATAGGGCCAGAAGTCATCATTTAGGGATGAGATAGATATAAAATTTCAGGCTGAGGTTTCAGAGATTTCCTGCTCTATTTCCAAGTGACCAGGATTATCACAATGTTCTAACAGTTCAAAACAAAGTCTTACAAGGAGTGACTGAGGCAACTGCAATTGCTTAGTCTGGAGAAAAGGAGATCCCTCCTTACTCTCTACATTTCCCTGAAAGGATGTAGGAGTGAGGTGGGTGTCAGTCTCTTAACCCTAGAAACAAGTGACAGGATGAGGGGGAATGGCCTCAAGTTGCACCAGAGGAGGCTTAGATTGGTTATTAGGAAAATTTTCAATCCTGCAATAGTGGTCAGGCTGCCCAGGGAGGTTGTGGAGTCACCATCCCTGGAAGTCTTCAACAAGCCCTTGGACATGGCACTTGGGAACATAGTTTAGTGGCCATGGTGGTCTTAGGTTGATGGATGAACTTGATGTTCATAGAGGTCTTTCCCAATCAAAACAATTCTATGACTCTAGTAAAAATGTGTTTCCATAGAGCATTTCAGTGGCTCTCCATTGGCACTCTGTCCCTTTGGAATACTATTTGTTACAGCACCTCTGGGAAGATTTCTCAGTGTTTGCTGCTAATGTGATTAGGCAGCAAACCCAAAAACTAGGCAGCAGAGATCTGTCTATAGAGGAAGAGTTGTAAGCTTTCTAAAGCTGTTCACTGTTCTGCAACCATCTGTGAGCCTCTCTTGCAAATCTATGTCTTCTGCAATATTTAAATTAAAGGCTTAGTATTTAAATAAGAGATGTGTCAAGTATGAGAGATGAGGAAGTGCTAGCAGATCAGAGTTTGTGATGAACAGTATTCTTAAACCCTGAGAGTGTCCTCTTTTCCCTGTTACTGTGACACAGTAAGTCCTGGAAGCAAGGGGACTTAGGGTAGGCTTGTGACATGGTCCTACATAAACACTTAGGCTGCCTGTCAGTGATCTAGTTCAGGCATTATGAGTAAAAACAATTGAAGTCTCTTTCCACTGTGCCTTGCAGACTGACATTCAGAGCCAGATGAAGCTAAGAGAGATGCAGTGGAAAGTACCTTTGCATAATTCAACCCATTGACATTATCTGATAAAAGAAACATAGACAAAGAGCTTCAAGAGGGTTTGAACTGGGATGACTGTCATGCCAAAGTAACCTTTCCACATGTGGGCCTTAGACTCATAAGTCAGCAGCTGGTAGCTTTTAACACAGAATCACAGAATCACAGAATCACCAAGTTTGGAAGAGACCTCAAAGATCATCAAGTCCAACCTGTCACCACAGACCTTGTGACTAAAGTGCCACGTCCAATCCCCTCTTGAACACCTCCAGGGATGGTGACGCCATCACCTCCCTAGGCAGCCTGTGGTAGCTCATGTGTAGTTGCTACAATAGGAAGGGAAAAAAAGCTTATTTCTGAGCTTCTTAGACACATATTGCTCCTCCTGATTAGAGAGAATAAAGATAACTTTATTTTTATAATTCCCATTTCATTAAGTTATTCCCATCAAAATGCCACCCTCTCTCTTATTTCTCAATCTGTCTCAGGCTCTTTATCACCTTAGCAAGTCGTTCCTTATTTTCTGGACTTCTTTATTTTTTATGTACTACCCTGGAAAGTTTTGTTGTTTTGGGTTTTTTTGCTCTGTTTTGGGTTTGGGTGTTTTTTTGTATGTGTGTGTGTGTGAGTAGATAACACATTGTTTTCACTTTTCTTTCTAGAATGAGTTCCAGATTTCAAATACTTGCTACACATATATGCATTTTTTAAATTCATAGAATCAACAAGGTTGGAAAAGACCTCAGAGATTATCAAGTCAAACCTACCACCCAATACCTCATGACTAACTAAACCATGGCTTCAAGTGCCACGTCCAATCCCTTTTTGAACATGTCCAGGGATGGTGACTCCACCACCTCCCTGGGCAGCACATTCCAATGGCCAACAACTCTTTCTATGAAGAATTTTCTCCTCACCTCAAGCCTAAACTTACCCTGGCACAGCTTGAGACTGTGTCTTCTTGTTCTGGTGCTGGTTGCCTGGGAGAAGAGACCAATCCCACCTGTCTACAACCTCCTTTCAGTTAGGTGTAGAGAGCAAGAAGGTCTCCCCTGAGCCCCCCCTTCTCCAGGCTAATCAACCCCAGCTCCCTCAGCCTCTCCTCATAGGGCTTGTGCTCGAGACCTCTCACCAGCCTTGTTGCCCTTCTCTGCATATTTTCAAGTGTTTATCAGCTCTTCATTCTTACACCTTCACAGCTCCAAAGGGTGACTCTGGAACCCTTATTCTGCAGAAGCAAATTCTGGCTGGCATTCAGCAGCTTCTTTGCTCACTATCCCATATAAAGTGAGGTGAACAAGGAAGACTTCCACGTGCATGCCATCTGCATTTCTCTTCTCTCTGATCAACCCTCTCAACCATATTCCACCTGCCTCCTCCAGCACAAGGTGATCTTGACTTGTTTTTCAGAATGAATGAGAGTCACACTTTGAGTGGTTTGTGGAAGATTTTGCACCTGTATTTGAGGAAATGTATATTTGCGCTCCCTTTCTGATTTATTCTGCAATTTCCCCTATAATACCCTTGGAGGAGTAGGCTCCACATCACACAGCCTCCGGAATTGTGTGTATTATGAATTCTGCCCTTATATTTAGCTTTAAACCTGTGTGTTGTGTTCTGCAGTCATAGAATCATAGAATTGTTAGGGTTGGAAGGGACCCCAAGGATCATCTAAGTCCTACAGTTAAAACCTGAATTTAGGCTGTTAATGAATCCCTTTTAATGAACTGATGTAAGAATTCACATGTATTTCATGAAAGCTAAAAACATATTGCTGAGAAGCTGAATTGTTCCTGTCATTTTGCCTCTTCATAAAACAGAATCGGATAGGATAGGATAGAATAGAATAGAGTAGGGTAGAGTAGAATAGAATTAACCAGGTTGGAAAAAACCTTTGAGATCATCAAGTCCAACCTAAGAAATAACAGAGTTTAAGAAAACAGGGAGGGAAAGGACAGATTTCAACATCTACTGCAAATACTGTGGAGTAGAAACAAAAAAAACAATGTGAAGTAGACATAAAAATTAACATGAAGTAGAAATGAAAGTGTGAAGAGAGTAAGAAAAAGCAGGCAGGAAGAATACTGTGTATGTTAAAAAATTCACCACCTTAATGTATATTTCAGGATTCCTTCTCTCCTTTCTTAAGACAGTGACTCCCCCTTCTTGTAATGTGCTTTTTCACAGTGTCTCTTTTTATATATAGCAATGACACGTGCTAAATATGGCACATGGTACATAGAATTGCATGCATGAATGTGCTACGTGTGCTCCCTGCCCTACTTATGTACGTAGCCCATAGCATGACCCAGTAAAATACATGTATATAAATATATAATAGCGACTGATGTTTTCAGCCCTGCTCAGTGGGTAGAAAGCAGAGGCACACAACTGCATGAAAACTAGCCTTCTGCAGCAGGGATACAAAAAACTTATGACAAACTGTCATTGTGCTGCTAGTGCACAGTAGCCATCCTTAAAATGGTCTCAAGTGCTGCAGAAAATCTGCACTGCCTGCTCTGTTCTTGTCAAGAGTCAGGGCTGGGCTGGCCCCTCTGTTTCACAAAGGGAAGAGAAAGGGAATAAGGGAGAGAGACTAATGGGTTGAGAAAGAAACTAAACCAGCTGGGATGGAAATAAGAACAATCAAATGGAATAGAGACAAAGAGATACAAGCCAATATCTAACCAACCCCTGATGGCAAGTAGTCATCAACATCACTGATGCTCTGCCAGGTGCTGAGGAAGTCCCAAATTTGACTTAGCAGCAGATGGGAAACAGATTCAGGAGCTGGATTCTGGGGCTAGATTCAGGAACACACGGATCAAGACCAAAGGCAGAGGAGTCCTCCTGGGACACTGTCCACTGAAGAAGAGGAAGAGGAAAGACTCTTGTCACCCCTCAGCTTTTTGCAGAAGATGACATCCGTGGGATGGAATCCCTTGTTGGTCAGATTAGGGTCACTTGTCCTGTCCCCTCATCCCCACAGCTGCAGCCTTTTCCTTCCTGCAGCCCAAAGTGGCACACAAGATGTAACAGTGCCCTTGGTCTGCACCCCAAGCCTTGGTGTTAACTCACCCCATCAGTGTTGTCACTGCTAGCAGCAGCCACTGCCTGTGCAAATCTGCCCTGAGCTGCAGAAATGGCTGTCCCTGAGCGGAGAACAAGCTGGAAACTCACAGCACTGAGCAGAATCACTGCTGGCCTGGCTCAGATAAGGACAGTTCTCTAATCACGTTTTGGCAACTCAGTTACTAGCCCTCTGTCATGGGCTGTGTTGGATCCTTTGCTATTCACACCATGCTGCTCTCATGCCAGCTCCAAAAGGAAAGTGCTGGCTGGAGCAAAGTATTATAGGGCTCGAAATTCAGGTTGTAACATGAGAGGCTTCCTGTTCCAGTTGCTGTTTCCCCTGTCTGGGTTTGGGGTGCTGGTCTCTTCTGTTGGGGTGGGCAAGGGATGGGAGGTGTGTGGGGGTTAGTTTGCTGGCTTCTGCTGCTGCTTTCTACATTTTGCTGCACTTTTTCTGCAATCAGAGACTAAGGTAATTGTGCATTGTTATCTCATTTTTTCTCACTGAAGCCCTGTATCTCAACCTGGACTTTTATTTTGGTGATACTTTCCCTCACTCCTGTGCTGGAGGGAAATAGGTGGTTAACACATTACACCCTCTTATTGACCTTGCCATTTAAGCAGCATGGAATAAGATACAAGAAAGCTGGTGAGGGACTTCTTAGGGTGCCAGGTAGTGATAGGACTAGGGGGAATGGAGCAAAAACAGAAGTGAGTAGATTCAGATTGGATGTTAGGAAGAAGTTCTTCACCATGAGGGTGGTGAGACACCGGAACAGGTTGCCCAGGGAAGTGGTAGAAGCCCCATCCTTGGAGGTTTTTAAGGCCAGGCTGGATGTGGTTCTGGGCAACCTGACTTAGTGTGAGGGGTCCCTGCCCATGGCAGGGGAGGTGGAACTGGATGATGCTTGAGGTCCCTTCCAATTCTATGATTCTATGTGCAAGCAAATGTCATGATGAACCAGGAAATTATTGCCCTTGTCATGATTAGAATTCCTAGGGCAGGATTTAGTAGGGACTGAGTTGTTGAAGGAAAGTGAAGAAGACATATATTCTTGTCTGATACCAAAAAGGCAGCTGTTAACTGTCTGAGATGCTAGGTAAAGTCCGGAATCAGTACTTCAAGTAGATGCTGGTGTGTGTCAGTAGCACTTTTCTATGTAGGCAATCATTTCACTCATGGGCTGTCAGTTCTCCACTAAACCAGAGGCACTGGCACTTGGAGGTTAGCAGCCTGAATAAAAATGGCAAGTACCTGGAACAGCAAAGAAACAATGACCTTCAGAAACTGATACCAGGCATAAATGAAATAAAAAATTGCCTCAGTCTGAGTTTTGGTCGTAATTTCAATATAGAGCTCTTGCATCCTGGCACACTGGCATGACAGCAATGCCTGATATTAAAAAGAAACCAAACCAAACCAAACCAAAAAAATCATCAGAGAAAAGGCAGAGAAAGTAATGAAAAGGCAAATGCATACTTCAAGGTTAATCAACTTTGGTTTATTTATTCATATACATCTATCATACTGTATTTCCTTGGTTACATGGCCTACATTCTTACTTAGAGAGAAGGGAGTGACAGAGCATTGTGCAGCAGGGATTTGCACATTGCTTCATCCATTACTGGGCCTGTTATTGTGTTGGGTTTTTTTCAGAGGCTTATGCATTTTTTAAACCAGCATGCCCCAGCAGCAAGAAATTCAGTATTTAAATTTTAAACAGAAGGGTTTTAAGTGAACTCAGGCCTCTGTCTTGTTGCTTTCTGTATACAAGCTCAGTCTACTGTGACTAGATCAGGGACTGAAGGTTTTCAGGAAAACACTGAGGGAGGATGAAAATGTTAAAGGATATCGTCATGCTGTTGAAGAAAAATTCTCAACCATTTCTGAACCTACTTGCAGCAGTGATCACTGTGCTGTCATCAAAGTGGAAAAGCTTGGCTATAATTCTCTCATAGAAGTGGTATCTCCCTGTGATTCAGGAGGTTGTAAGCAAGTTAACCAGTCTGCAGTCCAGAATCAGTGGTTATGAATCTATCTATATTTTGCCTGCCATTGCCATCAGAAAAACTAACCCCATGACTCTAGCTACAGTGCAGGAACAAGGCTGATCTGAAAAATTGCACAGGTGTTTTGTACTTGTCCAGGCTCAACTGGAGCATATGGGCTCTTCTACTCAGCCACTGCCTACTCTGCATGTACTCTGCTTGCTAGCACAGGAGATCTCTAAAAAATAGGGTGCAGACCATGTAAGGCTTTCAGCAGATCCTTTTGGCCAGAGAGCAGGACTCCCCATGCTCCAGCGTAACAGTGGTTTTAGTAGCTGGTGGGTGCTGCCCTCAGTTCCACCATTTTGCTGGTTTTATTTCATATGAATTCACAAGTGGCATTATGTGGGAATAAAATAGCTGCTGCTTGATTCACAGGGTAATACAGTCTGTGAAAATATTCCACTTGGTGGTAAGGGCCCTGGAAATTAGATCTCTTAGATTAATACAAATAGCCGAGCAATGTGTGAAACAGTACAGCCAAGAAATTTAAAATGAGCAATTTCTTCTTTAACACTTTCCCATCCACCTAAATTGAATGAAATGTGTCAGGATGAGTGGTAAAAATATGGTTGCTGTTGTTTTGTTGGTTTAGGTTTTTTGGTTAGTTGGTTTTGGTTTTGTTTGTTCCCTGTGGATTTCTGGGCAATTGTGAAGAAGCCTGACAACTTTATGTTCTTGTCAAGGTAGGACAACTCTGTAAAAAGAGAAGGTACTGTACCAAATGGGTGCATGTGAATATGTGTGGCTGAAAGGAATTCCAAGAGACAGAGAAAAAAACCCTACTATATATCTATAGACTTGGGCATCATTCAGTGTGGTAGAAGCACCCCTGGAGGTGTTGGAAAAGGGCAGAATCATAGAATCATAGAATCAATAAGGTTGGAAAAGACCTCAGAGATCATCAAGTCCAACCTGTCACCCAACACCTCATGACTAACTAAACCATGGCTTCAAGTGCCATGTCCAATCCCTTTTTGAACACCTCCAGGGACGGTGACTCCACCACCTCCCTGGGCAGCACATTCCAATGGCAAACAACTCTTTCTGTGAAGAACTTTCCCTCACCTCCAGCCTAAACTTCCCCTGGCGCAGCTTGAGACTGTGTCTTCTTATTCTGGTGCTGGTTGCCTGGGAGAAGAGACCAACTCCCACCTGTGTACAACCCCCCTTCAGGTAGTTGTAGAAAGCAATAAGGTCTCCCCTGAGCCTCCTCTTCTCCAGGCTAATCAACCCCATCTCTCTCAGCCTCTCCTCATAGGGCTTGTGCTGCAAACCCCTCCCCAGCCTCATTGCCCTTCTCTGGACATGTTCAAGAGTCTCAATGTCCTTCTCAAATTGAGTGTGCCAGAACTGGACACAGGACTCAAGGTGTGGCCTAACCAGTGCTGAGTACAGGGGCACAATGACTTCCCTGCTCCTGCTGGCCACACTATTTCTGATGCAGATGTGGTGCTAAAGGAGGTAGTTTAGCACCAGCCTTGGTACAGTAAGATTATGGATTCGATGATCTAGAAGATCTTTTCTGACAAGAAAGATGCTGTGTGTGGTGGGTTAAAATTACCCCCCAACTAATTTGGAGAACTATCCCCAAAATAAATCACCAGACTAGCTCAGTTTGGAAGCAAATGAAGCTATATTTACAAGCAAACTAAAATCTGGAAATATGAAATGCAATGAATATACACAAAATATACAATTAGATGTTATACACAGACACACACACAACACACACACACACATATATATATATTTACAATTTATAAACAACACAGAAAACTCCTCAGAGCCCTCTGGATGGATCCAGGGGGACCATTCAACTCCTCCTCTGCTCCCTCCCTCCATAGAATAGAATAGAATAGAATAGAATTAACCAGGTTGGAAAAGACCTTTGAGATCATCGAGTCCAACCTATCATCCAATACTATCTAATCAAATAAACCATGGCACCGAGCACCCCATCAAGTCTCTTCCTAAACACCTCCAGTGATGGTGACTCCACCATGTCCCTGGGCAGCCCATTCCAATGGCCAATCACTCTTTCTATGAAGAACTTCTTCCTAACATCCAGCCTAAACCTCCCCTGGTGCAGCTTGAGACTGTGTCCTCATTGCACAGTAGTCAAAACAGAGATACCCCTGGCAAGGCCACAGAAGAGAGAGAAGTTGCAAGCCGAAGTGACAGAAGAAGAAAACAGAGAAAGAACTGTTGATGCCACTACTCTATATCCCCATTAGCAAACCAATGAATTATAGAGATCTTATTATTTTTCTTTCGTATCCAATGGTAATTATTTTACTTTCAGTCTTTGCATCCAGGGACTAGGGTAAAGTTCCTCCTTCAAACTGTAACACTGTATAGCCTGGAGAAGAGAAGGATCAGAGGTGACCTCATTGCCTTCTACAACTACCTGAAAGGTGGTTGTAGACAGGAGGGGGTTGGTCTCTTCTCCCAGGCAACCAGCACCAGAACAAGGGGACACAGTCTCAAGCTGTGCCAGGGGAGGTTTAGACTCGAGGTGAGGAAAAAGTTCTTCACTGAGCGAGTCATTCGTCATTGGAATGTGCTGCCCAGGGAGGTGGTGGAGTCGCCGTCCCTGGAGGTGTTCAAGGGGAGATTGGACGTGGCACATGGTGCCATGGTCTAGTTGTGAGGTCTGTTGGGACAGGTTGGACTTGATGATCCTTGGGGTCTCTTCCAACCTTAGTTATACTGTGATACTGTGATACTGTGATTCTAAGCAGGGAGCAAAGTGAAACAGCAGGCCTTAGAGGAAGTTGAATTTCTATGGAAGTCTTTAGCTAAACTACTCAACTGGAAAAGGCCAGAATGTGATCTAGGGCACTGTCATATGAGTAACCAAGTCACTTAGTAGTTATTGCTCTTCCTGGCACACTCTCAAGCAACATTCAAAGGATACTCTTGGTCCAAATAATATGCTCCTAATAAGCAAAAAGGATGATGTTTCCCTTTTGTGGGTGTGAAGAAAATTTAGCCACACAGATGCATGCTGTGCTCTGCTGTTTGCCCTGTGCAAGAGGGAGACACAAGGTGGCCTAGGTGAGTGGTGAAGGCCTGATCATGCTCTCAGCTGCTGGGAAATGACTGGGCTCAGGATGAGCAATGAGAATTATCAAAGATGGAAGAGTGGGTTCTCTTGTAGCTTGTATACTGAAAAATCTCTGCCTGAACCAACACATATGCCCTTGAAATTTCTTATTAAAAATCAAATAGGCAAGGAAATTTAATAAAGTAAAATTACACCCTTTTGCATTCTTTTAAATTAGTATTTGGGATTATTGATTGAAATCTTAATTAGATGCTATAATTAGTTTGGAAAATTGCATATTTGAACCAGAGTCATGTGCTATGTCTTCTTGCCAGAGACTGAAATTGCTTCAATATTTCCTCTGTTGTAGCCGAGAGTGTTTTGGCAGGCATTTGAGAGGGGTGCTCTTGCCATGGATTATAGATTCAGAAGCCACCATTGTGACCAACTAATCTAACATCTTCCTGCAGCCTCAGAACCTAAAGTACCATAGAGAGCATTTACTGGTTTTGGCAGGGTCTTGAGTGCACCAACGAGCCTTCTAGCCCTGACCACCCTCACATGGAGCATCTCTGTATGCATACTCATAAGCCAGGGAGCCCATTCCAGCTCTGCTCAGCCTGGGGTTGTTAGCCCCTGCCCTGACACAGTAGGAGTGCTGGTCTCCAGTTCATCCACAGCCATGCCTTTAATAAACCAAGCCCTGACCAGCAATCTGATGGCCCGTCCTGATCTCAGCTGTGACCTCTCAGCACAAACTTGTCTGGCAACCTAGACTCCTGGCCAACCCTAGCTACCACCCTTGGGCTTCCTTGCTTGTTTTACCTTGGGGGCTGTGGGATGGGACCCTGGGAGATGACATCCATGCCTTGCTGTTTTCATGCTTGGTTCTCAGGCCCCTGGCCCTTAATGGGCAGCCAGTTGTTGTTGTGCCCTGATAATTTTCCCTAGATTCCCTGTAAATCTCAACACAGATTAATTTTTCTTGCAGTTATTGCAGCATAAATCAAAAGAAATATCAGAGAAGATTATATGATTTTCACCTCTGTAAAACATGAGCATGTGCTTCTACCTGAAGTCCCAGCTGTCCCATTTTTTATTACTAGAGTAACTTGTGTACCTGCCACAGGACTCATATCTCCCTCTCAAGGAGAGGATATGACTCTTATTTTATTAAGTAATCTTAAAAGACTTTGAATTATTTCATGTTGCATAATGCAGAGAGTAGTAGAAAAAGCAGGAAAAATGATTACATGACATAAACTTCAAAAGTTGAATGTTGCATTTTGAATCTTGCCTGCAGGAGGTATGACCTGTGTGGCCAAGTTAAGAAACTGTGGAAGGAGGTGAGCAAATTACGGTGTCAGGGAAGATGAGAGGAAGCTTGATAAGATGATCAGAGGGATTCTGCAGAGAGGGAAGCCCAAGTCAGTCTCACATCAGCCTCACTTCCATCCTGGTAGCCCACTTACACAATCCATCTTTACAGGTCCCTTCCAACCCAAAATGGATGTTCTTTAATTCTGTGATCATGAGGAACAGACAGTATCTGCCTTTACTGAAGCAAATATGAGTTTATCTAAGAGTGCATTTTGGCACTCTGTTTCTTGGGCGTTTTTTACTACTTTTTCTACTATTTTTATCACCGTTACTCCTTTTTACTTTTTTTCTGCTTACTTTGATATTAAACACATGCAACTCCCAAATGTTGAAGCCCAGTACTGCATACAGGTAAATTGTTTTGCGGGCATGCAGAAAGTAGTCATGCCTTTTGTAAATCCAGGATCCTGCTCAAGATTTTTGGCATACTTGTTACTGATCAAATGGGTAATGCAAAGCACTATTTCACAGCAACTTTTCCAAGGCTCACAATTATACAGATGCTTTTTATCCAGGTACCGACATTCTATATGAACTAGGTTAGCTGGGGTTGTTTAGCCTGGAGAAGAGGAGGCTCAGGGGAGACCTTATTGCTCTCTACAGCTACCTGAAAGGAGGTTGCAGACAGGTGGGGGTTGGTCTCTTCTCCCACGCAACCAGCACCAGAACAAGAGGACGCAGTCTCAAGCTGCACCAGGGGAGGTTTAGGCTGGATGTTAGGAAGAAGTTCTTCACAGAAAGAGAGATTGGCCATTGGAATGGGCTGCCCAGGGACATGGTGGAGTCACCATCACTGGAGGTGTTTAGGAAGAGACTGGATGGGGGGCTTGGTGCCATGGTTTAGTTGATTAGATGGTGTTGGATTATAGGTTGGACTTGATGATCTCTGAGGTCTTTTCCAACCTTATTGATTCTATGATTCTATGTTGGAAAGATGTATGCTGTAAGTACTAACCATAAAACTGTAAATTGTCTGATTTGAAAGATGAAAGTATAACCTTGTTCCTTCCAGTGCAGTAGGAACGACAACTTCTTTCTAAACCTGTGAAACCATTTCTTCAGCTGCTCCCTCCTCCACGGTCCTTGCTGTAATGAAAGAGCCATTAAAATCAATGGGCCATTTGAACAACCCTACAGTTAGATGGACTGGTCCCTTCCAAGTAATACCTGGGTGAATTGTCTTGTTTTTCTTTTAACTTGATTGCCATTCTTTATAAAAGGTTTGGAAAGTTTTCTCCATTTATTGATGAAAGCTCTCCGTGGGAAAGGCAACTAAGCTGTTTGCTGGTTTTCAGCTCTTAGGAGCTCTGTGTCTTCTAGTCTGCTTCGCACCTTCTCTCTGTTGCAGTGTGAAATACTCCTAGCAAAGGGACAGTTCAGGTAACTGTCGCCCTCAGTATGTAAAAATTCATGGGGCTCTTGTCTCCATTAAAAGTAGAGGTCACACTTTGCTTTTTCGGTTCTGCAGGGAAGTTACTCCCTTTCATCTTTCCAGGTCGAATAATGCAGATATTCTCAACTGTCCGTCATTAAATTCTCTTACTTTTATTCAGAATAGCGTATTTGAGGCTGAAACTTTTATGTCTGCTGCTTTAGGTACAACAGAAGCACCTCTGTGATCTGCCCTAAGCCACTTGCGTCTCCTAAATAAGATAATGAGGGCTAGACTGTCAATGTACACTGTGAGGTTACAGGAAGCTAGGGGCTGGAAGGGACCTCCGAGTCCAACCCCCCTGCCAGAGCAGGACACTAGACTCTATCACAGGTTGGACAGGCATGCATCCAGATGGGCCTTGAAAATCTCCAGAGAAGGAGACTCCACAACCTCTCTGGGGAGCCTGTGGAACAGACCTGTGGTACTTTGTGAGGCTCACAGTAAATAACTTCCTCTTCATGTTGAGGTGGAACCTCCTGAGTTCTAGTTTATATTTATTGCCCCTGGTCCTATCTCAGGGTGCAACTGAGAAGAGCCTGTCCCCTCCTTCTTGACCCCCAGCTCTCAGATATTTATATACATTTATTAAATCTTCTCTCAGTCTTCTCTCCAGACTAAACAGCCCCAGGTGTCTTGGCCTCTTATAGGGCACATGCTCCAGTCCCTTAAGCATCCTTGCATCTTGCTAGACAAGCCAATGGTGAAGCCTCATCCAGGAAGAACAGATGAGGTAGAAAACCATAGAATCATAGAACTACCAAATGATAGAGGTCAGAAAAGCCCCCAAACATTATAGAGTCCAACTAACACCACCAAGGCCATTAAACCATGTCCCAAAGGGCCACAACCATGTGTATCTTGAACATCTCCAGGGACAGGGACTCCACCACTTCCCTGGGAAGCCTGTTCTAATGCCTGGCCACTCTTCCAGGAAAGAACTTTTTCCCAATATCCAACCTAAGCCTCCCTCAGCACAGTTTCAGGCCATTTCCTCTCATTATATCAGGTCCCTTCCAACCCAGACTATTCTATAATTCTATGATTCTATGAAATATATCTTTAGTCCTAAATGAAGACATAGGTCACACACAGAGTAAAGAGCAGGCAACGACAACTTCCAAGAGAAGGTTAATTTTCCCCCTGCATTCTGCTTTTGCTTGGCCTGGGTGACACAGGCACACAAACCATGTCTGCATCCCTTCCTTCTGCCATACTCTAGCTTCCATTTCTCTTGGTGAACATAAGAATCAGAAAGAGGTTGTGCCGTCCTAAAAGGCCATGACCTCCCTGCATCTTCTCCACACCCACTGCTTGACAGCTCCTCTCCACCCTCAGATGAGCACCAAGGAGCAACCACTCTTCCAGTCTACAAATTGTCCAAACCCAATTCTTCTCTAGAGGCTGCATCTTCTCCTGCCCATCTTGTTGCCCTGCACAGCCAAGTTTCTCATTCATTTTATGCTTTGACCACCCCATGCAGAGCTACAGGCTGGGGTCAGAGTGGCTGGAGAGCTGCCAAACAGAGAGGGACCTGGGGATGCTGATTGACAGCAGCCTAAACATGAGCCAGCAGTGTGCCTAAGTGGCCAAGAAGGCCAATGGCATCCCGGCCTGCATCAGGAACAGTGTGGCCAGCAGGAGCAGGGAAGTCATTCTGCCCTTGTACTCAGCACTGGTTAGGCCACACCTTGAGTACTATGTACAGTTCGGGGCCCCTCAGTTTAAGAAGGACATTGAGACTCTTGAACATGTTCATAAAAGGGCAACAAGGCTGGGGAGAGGCCTTGAGCACAAGCCCTATGAGGAGAGGCTGAGGGAGCTGGGATTGTTTAGTATGGAGAAGAGGAGGCTCAGGGGAGACCTTATTGCTGTCTACAACTACTTGAAGGGAGATTGTAGCCAGGAGGGATTTGGTCTCTTCTCTCAAGTAACCAGCACCAGAATAAGAAGACACAGTCTCATGCTGCACCAGGGGATTGTCTAGACTTGAGGTGAGGAGAAAGTTCTTCCCAGAAAGAGTTGTTGGCCATTGGAATGTGCTGCCCAGGGAGATGGTGGAGTCACTGTCCCTGGAGGTGTTCAGAAAGGGATTGGATGTGGCACTTGAAGCCATGGTTTAGTTAGTCATGAGGTGTTGGGTGACAGGTTGGACTTGCTGATCTTTGAGGTCCCTTCCAACTCTGGTGATTCAGTGACTAAATGTGCTGTTCTTGCCCATCTTCAAGGGCTGAGGAGCAGCTGGGTACAAAGGTGGTTCCTGCCACACACTGCATGAGCTACATCCTTGAAGCCTAGCAGCAGAGAATGTGTCAGGGATGTCCAGCAGCTGTGCCAAGTGGACGCCAGGGGCAGGGAAAGCTCCCTGGGCACACTGGACACAGGGACTGCCTCAGGGCCAGCACCCTGAAGGCTTCCTCTGAAGGATGCTGGGCAGAGGGGCGCTGGGCGGGGCGCTGGTGGGCAGGGCTGAGCACGGGGAGCTGTCACCTGATGTCACAGGGCCACCAGCACCTGGCAACGGCAGTGCTATGCCACCAGCCAGTATAAAAGGGAGCATCCTCCCGTGCCTGCTGACAGACCTGGCCCACAGGAGGTCCCGGAGGAGCAGGTGGTATGACTTGGTAAGGCCTGAGGGATGAAGAGCAGAGGCTAGACCAGGCTGCTGGGGATGAGGACAACCACCAATTGCTGGAGCTGCCTGAGGCTTTTTCAGCTGGGCAGCAAGAGCAAGACCAAGGGAATGTGTTCTCAGGAGCCCTGCAGAGCTCACCATCTTCACCCCCTGCAGGGGCAGTGGCAGCAGGCAGGGGAAGGATTTTTGTCCTCAAGGCCTATCAGGCCAGGGGCATTTGGCTACTCTGTGAAGCCACTGAGAGAACAGCTGCAGGTTGAGGGAGAAGAGGGCTTGGGCATCTCCTGGGAGGCATGAGAAGCCTGTGGGAGGAGGAAGCAGGTCTTGCTCACGTGCTCAGGGAGTAGCCGATCGCCAGCACTGGGGTCAGGAAGGAATTTTTTCCCCCGGGGCACATTGGCACTGGTCCCTGGGGGTTTTTTGCCTTCCTCTGTAGCACTGAGCATCACCGCTTGCCAGGGCTCCTCCGCTCCCTTTCGGCTGGGCTACTGCCTGCTGCTCATGCACCACGAAGATGGCCTCTCATGCCCTGAGGCTAGGGGAGGAAGGCTTTTTTCCCCTCACAAGGGACTATTAAGTGTCCCCGGGGTTTTTTTGCCTTCCTCTGCAGCACTCAGCACAGCCCCTTGGCCAGGCCTCTTTGGGGCCATTCTGGCCAGGGGTCTGCTGCTTGTGCTACACAAAGGTGGCCCTCGGGCTGCAGAGCCAGGGACAGAAAGCTCTCCAGACCACCCTAGCTAGCCAGGTGCCTGTTGCTTGTCCTCCTCAAAGGTGGCCTTCGGGCCGCCCATCCAGAGGGAGCAGCCTTCTACCAAGGCAGCACAGGGAGGGAACTCTTGTGCTCCACAGGTGGCCTTTGGGCCGCTCCACTAAGGTGGCCTTCGGGCCGCCCATCCAGAGGGAGCAGCCATCTACCATGGCAGGACAGGGAGGGAACTCTTGTGCTCCACAGGTGGCCTTTGGGCCGCTCCACAAAGGTGGCCTTCGGGCCGCCCATCCAGAGGGAGCAGCCATCTACCATGGCAGGACAGGGAGGGAACTCTTGTGCTCCACAGGTGGCCTTCGGGCCGCTCCTGCAGGAGGAGGCAAGCTCTCTAGACTCAGGGTAGGGAACCTGTCACTCATGCTCTGCAGAGGTGGCCTTTGGGATGCACGTCCAGGAGGAGGAAGCTTTCTAGATTCCCAGGACAATGAAGCATAAAAAAAATAAAATAACACAAACCAACATAAACCAAAATAAAATCCTATTTCCACCTGTGTCCTTTGTGTTTTGTGTCCTTTGAAGTGTTTTTGGAGCTGGAAACCTCCCAGCATTTCCAGCAAAGAACAGATTCATGGTTCCTCCACTCATGGGGAGTGCAGGGAACAGAAGAGCACAGTTCTGCTGTGGGATGCTGAGGTCGGCATCCCAACAGGCTTTGACACAGGGCTGAGGGCTCCATCCAGGAGAGCAGCTCTCTGCAGTGCAGGTCCCAGACCCATCCAGGTCACAGGAACAGACACACTTATAACAGCTCTGAGGCAGAGCCTGGAGACCCCTGGCTGAGCTAAGAGACATCCCCTGGGCATTCAGCATGAGATGGTAGGGGTGGGAGTTCCATGGGAGGCTGGTCCCAGCAATTCAAACATATGAGCACCTCCAGGACCCTGACAGAAACAGACTTGCACTGCTCAATGGCTTGAAGCCCAGGTGAAGAGCACTGACAAGTGGTGTCCCTCAGGGGTCTGTACTGGGACTTGTGCTGTTTAATATTTTTATCATTAATATAAAAGTGAGATTGAATGCACCATCAGCAAGTGTGCAGATGACACCAAGCTGAGTGGTGCTGTTATGCCAGAGGGACAGGATGTCATCCAGAGGGACCCGGAAAGCTGGGGAGGTGGCCCAGGTGAACCTCAGTAAGAGGTTCAGTAAGAGCAAGTGCAGACTCCTGCACCTGAGCCAGACCAATCCTCATTATCAATACGGGCTGAGGGATGAGGTGATAGAAAGAAACACTGCAGAAAAGGACTTGGGAGGTGTGGCTGATGAGACCCTGGACATGAGCAGGCAGTGTGCGCTTGCCACCCAGAAAGCCAATCACATCCTGGGCTGCATCAAAAGAAGCGTGGCTGGACTTGCTGATTTTGGGGGTCCTTTCTGGCCTGGATGCTGATGTCATTCCATGGCTCTGTGATCTCCTGCCCGTCTTGTTGGCCAGCACAGCCAAGTTTCTCATTGCTTTTATGCTTTGTTTGCTCCTCAGTAGAGGAGATTGACTAAATATGCCCTTCTAAGCCCATCATCAAGGGCTGAGGAGCAGCTGGGTGCAGGGGTGGTTCCTGCCACAGCCTGAGGGAAAAGTAGCAGCATGAGCTACATCCTTGAAGCCTAGCAGCACAGAACATGTCAGGGATGTCCAGCAGCTGTGCCAAGTGGCCACCTGGGGCAGGGAAAGCTCCCTGGGCACCCCAAAGGCTTCCTCTGAAGGACGCTGGGCTGAGGGGCGCTGGGCGGGGAGCTGGTGGGCAGGGCTGAGCACGGGGAGCTGTCACCTGATGTCACAGGGCCACCAGCACCTGGCAACGGCAGTGCTATGCCACCAGCCAGTATAAAAGGGAGCATCCTCCCGTGCCTGCTGACAGACCTGGCCCACAGGAGGTCCCGGAGGAGCAGGTGGTATGACTTGGTAAGGCCTGAGGGATGAAGAGCAGAGGCTAGACCAGGCTGCTGGGGATGAGGACAACCACCAATTGCTGGAGCTGCCTGAGGCTTTTTCAGCTGGGCAGCAAGAGCAAGACCAAGGGAATGTGTTCTCAGGAGCCCTGCAGAGCTCACCATCTTCACCCCCTGCAGGGGCAGCGGCAGCAGGCAGGGGAAGGATTTTTGTCCTCAAGGCCTATCAGGCCAGGGGCATTTGGCTACTCTGTGAAGCCACTGAGAGAACAGCTGCAGGTTGAGGGAGAAGAGGGCTTGGGCATCTCCTGGGAGGCATGAGAAGCCTGTGGGAGGAGGAAGCAGGTCTTGCTCACGTGCTCAGGGAGTAGCCGATCGCCAGCACTGGGGTCAGGAAGGAATTTTTTCCCCCGGGGCACATTGGCACTGGTCCCTGGGGGTTTTTTGCCTTCCTCTGTAGCACTGAGCATCACCGCTTGCCAGGGCTCCTCCGCTCCCTTTCGGCTGGGCTACTGCCTGCTGCTCATGCACCACGAAGATGGCCTCTCATGCCCTGAGGCTAGGGGAGGAAGGCTTTTTTCCCCTCACAAGGGACTATTAAGTGTCCCCGGGGTTTTTTTGCCTTCCTCTGCAGCACTCAGCACAGCCCCTTGGCCAGGCCTCTTTGGGGCCATTCTGGCCAGGGGTCTGCTGCTTGTGCTACACAAAGGTGGCCCTCGGGCTGCAGAGCCAGGGACAGAAAGCTCTCCAGACCACCCTAGCTAGCCAGGTGCCTGTTGCTTGTCCTCCTCAAAGGTGGCCTTCGGGCCGCCCATCCAGAGGGAGCAGCCTTCTACCAAGGCAGCACAGGGAGGGAACTCTTGTGCTCCACAGGTGGCCTTTGGGCCGCTCCACAAAGGTGGCCTTCGGGCCACCCATCCAGAGGGAGCAGCCTTCTACCATGGCAGGACAGGGAGGGAACTCTTGTGCTCCACAGGTGGCCTTTGGGCCGCTCCACAAAGGTGGCCTTCGGGCCGCCCATCCAGAGGGAGCAGCCATCTACCATGGCAGCACAGGGAGGGAACTCTTGTGCTCCACAGGTGGCCTTCGGGCCACTCCTGCAGGAGGAGGCAAGCTCTCTAGACTCAGGGTAGGGGACTCATGCTCTGCGGAGGTGGTCTTTGCACCATCTATCCAGAGTTCTTCCTGATGCTGTGGCACCTCCAAGACATCACTTGTGCCTTGGCTCTCTAGGGCTCTCCTACTCAGTGCAAGCTTGCAGCAGGAACAAGCTCCTCTTCTGCTTTGCCATGGGTACCCTCTTAATCTTAGACCATTGTCTCTGAAACAGGTTTAAAAAATAACATAAAAGAGCATAAAATAACATAAACCATCATAAACCAAAATAAAATCTATTTCCACCTGTATCCTTTGTGTTTTGTGTCCTTTGATGTGTTTTTGGAGCTGGAAACCACTCAGTATTTCAGGCAAAGAACAAGCTCATGGTTCCTCAACTCTTGGGGAGTGAAGGGAACAGAAGAGCACAATTCTGCTGTGTGATGCTGAGGTCAGCATCACAGGCTTTGACACAGGGCCTGAGGGTTCCATCCAGGAGTGCAGCTGTCTGCAGTGCAGGTCTGAACCCCATCCATCAGACAGGGACTGGCACAATTATAACGCGGCTCAGGCAGCCACTGGAGGCCCCTATCTGAGCTGATCTGTGACACATCTCCTGGGCTTTTGGCATGATGATGGTAGGGGTGGGAGTCCCAGGGGAGGCTGGTCCTAGCCACTCAGACCTATGCACACCCCAGAACTCTGACAGAAGTAGACTTGCACTGCTCATGTGCTCTCCTTTAGATGCTTATGGTTGGGCACTTTGAAGACAGGGCATAGGGCCAGATGGAGCTTCATCCGCACAGTACTTGGGGTGTGGAACCATGAGTGCAGTACACAGTAGGACAATCTCTCAAGCAGCTAGGCATGTTTTCTTTGATGCACCCCAGGACACAGCTAGTCCTTTCAATTATCAGGTTGAGTCAGACCCCCCAGATCTCTCTCTGCAGGGCTGCCCTCCTGCCTCCCATCCCCCAGTTTGTACATATAACCAGGAGTACCCCGTCCCAAGAGAAGAAACTTGCATTTCCTCTTGCCAATTTTCATACATTTGGTGATTGCCAAATCTCTCTGATCTATCCAGATCTCTCTGTAAGTCTTCTCTACCCTCAAGGGAGTCTGCAGCTCCACATAATTTATCAGGACACTTATTTAATCTGCATTTGACTCCTATGTCTGGATGATTTATAAATATATTAAAGAGCATGGGCCCTATCTTTGAGCCCTAGGGAACCTCACTGGTGACTGGTGACCAACCTGATGTAACTATTTACTATAACTGAGCCCAACATTATGACTGACCAGAAGAGGAGAAATCCATTTTGGTACAACATCAGGGTTGTGACAAGCCCTGAATTAAACAAAAAACCTTTATAGTTTTTTGTTTGATTGTTTTTTCTTTCCCTCTGTACTGTTTATAGTTCATCTGTTAAGACTTTTTACAGAATCACAGAATCACCAAGGTTGGAAGAGACCTCAAAGATCATCAAGTCAATTTTTCTAATTGAAAAATTGTATTTTCCATTTGGATCTCTCCATAACTAGTTCTGTCTGGGTAAGTAAAAGTAGACAGCAGTTAAGGATGATAGATCTCCTAGAAAAGGCTAAATGGCTTTGGCCCCATTGACTCTTTTGTCCAGCACTTCATAAAAGGCAGATTTGGTGCTAAGGGAGCTGTTTGACCATCACAGCAAGGACTGGGCATTGCTGGGCAGGTAGCCAGCAGGACTAATTGTGTCTCTTATCTTGGACAGCAACAGGAACAGCAGTCCTCTAGCTCTCCATCCCTTCTACTCATCCCTGGAGCAACACATTTAAAACATGCCATTGATGTTGAAAATTTATGCCAGGCTTGATTCTCTCTTCTGTGACAGGAGAGTGTAGTGAGGGACTCAGAAATGAATCCCCTAAAAATAGTGTCCTAATTAAACTTGTACCAAACATTTTGCCTTTTCTGCCCAATGCTGTCCAATATATGGGAAGTGTTGCCCAACAACTCTGCCAGAAAGAAAAAATTTGCTTTGATGTAGTAGTAATTAGCAAGATGAGTGAATCCTTCCTATGTGAAAACCTGTGAATTTCAAACCAAGCAACTTCAGTATCACTCTTTACTTCAGATCTTCTGATCAATATAGGACCTCACAGAGTGAAGCAAGGTAATACACTAAGTCTTTGAGACCTTCCAGTATAAGGCTCATAAAAGATCCAGTTCACAACAGTTGATGGGATAACTGCTGAGAGATTAACTGCAGTGACATTCTTAGGTTGTACTGAGTGCCCTCAAAGATGTAAGAATACCTATGTCATTATACATAGACAAAATATCTTACAACATTTAATGTTATCATAGAAGTGTTTCAGAGAGCAATGTGGTCTCCCCTCATCCTTCTCTTCTTCAGTCTCAACAATCCCAGTTCCCTTAGCCACTCCTCACAAAACCTGTTCTTCAGACCTTTCACCAGCTTTGCCCTTCTCTGGACATGCCCCAAGACCCCAGCATCCTTCTTGTAATGAGGGGCCCAAAAGTGAGAACAATATTTGCAAAGTGGCCTCATCAATGTTGAATCCAGGGGCATGATCACTTGCCAGCCAGACTGTTCCTGAGCCAGGCAAGGATGCTCCAAGAGCCAAGCCTTCTTGGCCACTTGGGCACATGGTGTCTCATGTTCATCTGGCTGTCAACCACCACCACCAGGTTCTTTTCTGCCAGCAACTTTACAGTCACCCCATCCCAAGCCTGGACTGTTCATGGGTTTGTTGTGAGTCAAGTGCATCCGGGCTTCAGGGTAAATAGCCCTTTGTTCCCAGCAGCCATGCGTCCCAGCCACACAGCTTTTTACAGCAGCAGCTCTCTCTCACACACATTTCCTCTGTTTTGGATTTACCATTTTCAGTTTTATTTCCCTTGGATTACAACAAACAAAGCCTGTCCCTTATCCACTAAGCAAGCAACCATGTCATAGCAGGAGAACAGATAAGTCAAACAGGACCTGCCTTTTATAAACTCGTGCTTGACTGTGCCTGTTGGCTGGTTGCAGTGGAGGTGTCACTTGATTACATGCAAGGTGATCTGCTCTTGTAGCCTTCCCTGGCACTGAGGTCACACTGACAGGTCTGAAGTTCCCCAGATCCTCCTTCTGGACCTTCTTGTAGATGACTGTCATGTTTGCCAATCTCCAGTCAGCTGGGACCTCCCCATTTATGCAGGACTGCTAGTAATTAATGGAAAGTGGCTTGATGTGCACTTCTGACAGGTCCCTCAGCGCCCTTGGGTGGATCTCATACAGCCCCATGGATGTCTTAAGTGCTATAGCAGTTTGCTGACTGTTTTCCCTGGATTATGGGGTTTCATTCTGCTCTTTGTCCCCATCTTTCAGCTCAGGGGGCTGAGCACTCAGAGGACAACCGACCTGCCTTTTAAAGACTGAAACAAAGAGCATGTTAAGTACCTCAGCCTTTTCCTCATCCTTGGTCAGAGTATTTCCTCCTGCATCCAGCAAACACTGAGATTCTCTTCAGTCTTCCTTTTTGGTGTTAATGTTACTTTAGGCTGGATATTAGGAAGAAGTTCTTCACAGAAAGAGTGATTGGCCATTGGAATGGGCTGCCCAGGGAGGTGGTGGAGTCACCATCACTGGAGGTGTTTAGGAAGAGACTGGATGGGGTACTTGGTGCCATGGTTTAGTTGATTAGATAGTGTTGGGTGATAGGTTGGACTCGGTGATCTCGGAAGTCTTTTCCAACCTGGTTAATTCTATTCTATTCTATTCTATTCTATTCTATTCTATTCTATTCTATTCTATTCTATTCTATTCGATTCGATTCGATTCGATTCGATTCGATTCGATTCGATTCTATGCCATTCCATTCCATTCCATTCCATTCCATTCCAAAAACATTTTACATTGTCATTTATGGCAGTAGTCAGACTAAGTTCTAGTTGGGCTTTGACCCTTCTAATTTTGTCCCTACATTAGCTTATGACATCCTTGTAGTCCTCCTGAGTGGCCTTTTTCCAATGGTCATAAACTCTCCTTCTGTTACTGAGATCCAGCCAAAGCTTTGTGTTCATCCAGGCCCCTTCTTCCCTGCCAACTCATTTTGCGATGCATGGAGACAGGCTACTCCTGCTCCTGTAAGGCTTTCTTCTTGAAGAATGTAAGTGGTGGGATGAGGGGGAATAGCTTTAAGCCAGAAGAGAGGACATTTGAACTGGAAGAAATGTCTTACAGTGAGGGTGATGAGACACTGGAACAGGTTGCCCAGGGAGGTGGTGGATGCCCCCTTCCTGGAGGTGTTCAAGGCCAGATTGGATGAGGCCTTGATCATCCTGTTCTAGTGGAGGGTGTCCCTGCCCATGGCAGTGAGGTTGGAGCCACATCACTTTTTAGGTCCAGCCCAAACCATTCCATGACTCTCTGATTCTATGATGTGAATGTCTAGCCTTCCTGGATTCCTTGGCCCTCTAGGGCTGCCTCCCAAGGGACTCCATCAACCAGCCACATAAACAGGTGAAAAGTCTGTCCTCCAGAAGTCCAAGGTGGCAATTTTACTCATCCCCCTTTTCCAAGGATCAAAATCTCTACCATTCTGCAATGGCTATGCCCAAGACAGCCTCCAACCATCTCACCACCTACAAGTCCTTCCTTTTTAAGAAGCACATCTCCATATAAGATAAATGTGCTTTGTACAGATGTTGCATTTCATCTCTATAGGTTCAGAGGACTTGTCTGGGCTTTTGACATACCGTGCTGGTAGATCCAAGGGGATTATGACTATCTTTGGCAAATGGTCAAATTTCTCTCTTTCCAGCATGTATGCAAAATATCCACTGAGGGAGAAGAACACAAAAACCCCCTTGACTGGATGTGTTGTGATTGTGCTTTATTTAGGGCTTTCTAAGTGCAATTATCAGGGACACCAATCCCACCCCATTTTGCCGGCACTCTGTTTAAGGTTTGGTTAAGTTCTTTCATTTTGCTGTTATGTTTTTTTTTTTTTGGTCAGGACACATATTTTATGAACAATAAATAATTAAATAATTAAATGAGTGAATAAATAAACAAATAAATAGATCCATGCTCTATATCTGAAGTTACTGAGAGCTAAGAATCTCTGACAATTTGCAGGTTGAGCTTATATTTAGGGGGGAAAAAAAAATAAGCCTCTTTCACAGGCTTCATGCTTAACAGCATAGTTTCCTTAGAAATGTACTGCCACAAACCATTGTTCTCAAGCAGCCTTTGTTCTGCTAAAGCTTGGCATCAGAAAGTTGATATAAAGAGCATAATTCTTCCTTGGAATATTCAGCTATTTCAACTAAGATTGTAGCTGTATCAGCTCCACAATGCTCTCAAAGCATTTTAGAGAGAAAGGCCTTTCATAGGTATTGACAGAGTATCTTGGTGAGAACAGGTTACTGGATTGCTTCTAATTGTATATTTCAGTGTTCACTGGGAGTATTAATTTTGGTAAAGAACTTCTTGTCTGAAGTATCTGAGCCAGTCCAGAGGAGGACCATGAAAATGTTCAGGGATTTGGAGCACCTCTGCCATGAAGACAGGCTGAGGGAACTGGGGTTGTTCAGCGTGAAAAAGAGGAGGCTCTGGGGAGACATAATAGCAGCTTTCCAGTACCTGAAAGGGAACTACAAGAAGGATGGAGAGAGTCTGTTTACAAAGGCCTGCAGTGACAGGACAAGGGGGAATGGCTTCAAACTGGAGAAGAGTAGATTGGATGTTAGGAACAGGTTCTTTATTATGAGGGTGATGAATCACTGGAACAGGTTGCCCAGGGAGGTGGTTGAGGCCCCATTCCTGGAGATACTCAAAGTGAGGTTTGACAGGGTTCTAGGCAGCCTGATCTGCAGGATGCC
This sequence comes from Dryobates pubescens, assembly GCF_014839835.1. Classification (NCBI taxonomy): domain Eukaryota; kingdom Metazoa; phylum Chordata; class Aves; order Piciformes; family Picidae; genus Dryobates; species Dryobates pubescens. The sequence continues at coordinate 25,678,332 of NC_071615.1, read as the reverse complement.
CCTGCTTACTGTAGAGGGGGTTGGGGAGATCTCTTCCAATCCAGACCACTCTGTGATTCTATGATTCTATGATCCTGTGATTCTATGATATGTTTTTGATTTCTAGATGAACTCAGACTATCAAGGCATGTACCTAAAATGTGCAAAATGTGTTCTTGTTGGCAACTAATACACTATTAGTGAGGAGGGATTTTTTTACAAAAGCTTATAATGATAGGATGAGGGACAATTGTTTTGAGCTGGAAGAGGGAAGATTTAGACTGGAGATTAGGAAGAAATTCTTTACAGTGAGGGTAGTGAGACACTGGAGCAGGAGGCTGTGAATACCTCCTTCCTGAAGGTGTTTAAGGCCAGGTTGGGCAGGGCCTTGGGCAACCTGGTCTAGTGGAAGGTGTCCCTGCCCATGGCAGGGAGGTTGGATCTAGATGATGTTTAAGGTCCCTTTCAGTCCAAACTATTCTATGATTCTGTGAATAACAATAAGGAGAAAATTCTGCACTTCCTGATGGCTACTTCAATGTAGTATATATGCAGGCAGAATCCCCTTGAATATAATGATAGAGCTACTGGTCTTTTATCTGAGCTTTGGGTAAGGCTTCTAAAAGCAGTAACTCTTCTTACAATTCCCAGCTAACAGATTTTGTAGCCAAAATAGGTGTTGTAGTTTGAGTTGGGTGCCCCCCTGGTGCATTCACTTCCTGTGTCCAGAAGTCCAGCCCAGAGGGATGGACACAGGAAATTGTGTATTTCCTACCATAATTCTTTGCACCACTATAAGATCCAGTGCGGAGTCTGGCACTTCCTCTTTCCTTCCCTCTCCGAGACTTGGTAACTGGGGGAGAGATCTCCCGGCCATGGGCCTGACTGGGCCCAAGGCCACAGGGGGATGGGCAGTCTCAGGCCTGGCCAGCTGAGACTAGCCCAGCAGAGGGAGGGGGAAGAAGGAGCCCTGGGGGTTTTGCATGCACCCTCAGGTGGGGATGGGATCTTTCTTTGTCACTGCGCTTTGGGTTTTCTGTAACATTTCACTGCTTTCTATTTAAACTTTCATCACTTTTGCAATCCGTTTGCCTGAGTCGTTATTTCTGCCTGTGGTGGGGAGGGGACCTGCCCCAACCCATTACAATAGGTCATGTGCAGCATCTTTCCCAACCTTCTAGATAATGCAGAGGTGTGCTTGACAGCTTATGTAGAAAGATCTTAAATTGTTTAAGCCATTATAAATGCTTTAGAAATCAATTCTTTAGCACTTAAAGCTTCATATAACCAGGAATCCACCATGCTTCTACCCAGATTGTTTCACTGTGGAATGGAATGGAATGGAATGGAATGGAATGGAATGGAATGGAATGGAATGGAATGGAATGGAATGGAATACATTGGATTGGAATGGAATGGAATGGAATGGAATGGAATAGAACAGAACAGAACAGAATAGAATAGAATAGAATAGAATAGAATAGAATAGACCTAACCAGGTTGGAAGAGACCTTGGAGATCATCGAGTCCAACCTGTCATCCAACACTATCTAATCAACTAAACCATGGCACCAAGCACCCCATCCAGTCTCTTCCTAAACTGAAGGACAGTTCCTAACTTGAAGAACAGTTCAAAAACTCCGAATCCATCAGCAATGATTCAGGAACATCAGGGAAGAAAGCTGACCATGAAGTGGTATTTTACAACCATGCCTAGGATTTCAGTATTGGAAATCTCCTTTATTCAGAACCATGAGTCACACTTCCTGCTTCCTCCCTCTCCACATCAACCTGTAATAATGAGACTCATTTCAAAATTATGAGATTTTAAAAAAAATTGTATTTCAGATTTTTACTGTTATTATTATGAATGGCTTATAAGCCTTAGGCTTCTCATTTTTAGGCTTTTTCTCTACAACTATGAAGTCTAAGTGTTCACATTTTTCATAATGAAAGCTAAGATTGCTTGGCAGTCTCATACCTTCAGGAGCTGAGGCTTTAAGGAAAACCATCAAATTCTGCAAAATGCACCTTGAAGTCAGAGGAGTTGGCAAGCCTGTGTTTTAGTCAATCATAGAATCAATTGTTTGAGTTGGAAAAGACCTCCAAGACCATTGAGTCCAACTGTCAACCCAACCCTTCTATGGCCCAAAATGTCATGCCCACACATGTGACGGAGCCCTGTAAACTGCTGCAGGACACCACAGTCTCAGGCTGCACCATGGGAGGTTTAGACTGGATGTTAGGAAGAAGTTCTTCATAGAAAGAGTGATTGGCCATTGGAATGTGCTGCCCAGGGAGGTGGTGGACTCAGCATCACTGGAGGTGTTTAGGAAGAGACTTGATGGGGTGCTTGGTGCCATGGTTTAGTTGATTAGATGGTGTTGGATGATAGGTTGGACTCGATGATCTCAAGTCTTTTCCAACCTGGTTAATTCAATTCAATTCAATTCAATTCAATTCAATTCAATTCAATTCAAGTCAAGTCAAGTCAAGTCAAGTCAAGTCTAGTCTAGTCTAGTCTAGTCTAGTCTAGTCTATCTTGTTCAGTGGGCAGGGCTTCTGAGGCATTTGAAGAGCCTACCAGGGCTGTGGCTCTGCCCGCACCTCACCTGCCTCTCTTGCCAGAGTGGGCAGCTTGGTAAGGGAGGTTGCTCAGCTTGCCATTGGTATCCTGGCTTCTGGATAAAAAAGAGACCCTGTCTGCCAGGTTCTGAATAATATGCTCTAAGAAAAAGACTGTGGAGTGTTTTAGTCTTACACTACTTTGACATGGAGCAGGTCTGTTAACCATTGCACATGGTTTGATCCTGCTGGATCCTCCTTGCTAGATTATATCTCCTCCCCCTCTACTCTGCCCTGGTGAGGCCACTCCTGGAATATTGTGTCCAGTTTTGGGCTCCCCAGTTCAAGAGGGACAAGGATCTACTTGAGAGAATCCAACAGAGAGCTACCAGGATGATGAAGGGACTGGAACACTGCCTTATGAGGAGAGGCTGAAAGACCTGGGGCTTTTTAGTCTGGAGAAGAGAAGACTGAGAGGGGATTTAATAAATGTTTTTAAATATCTGAGGGCTGCATGTAAAGAAGGAGGAGACAGGCTCTTCTCCATTGCACCCTGTGATAGAAGAAGGGGTAATGGATATAAACTACAACACAGGGTGTTCCATCTGAACATGAGGAGGAACTTCACTGTGAGGGTCTCAGAGCAGTGGAATGGGCTGCCCAGAGGGGTTGTGGAGTCTCCGTCTCTGAAGACTTTCAAGATCCATCTGAATGTGTTCCTGTGTGACCTTTTCTAGATTCTATGGCCCTGCTCTGGCAGGGGGTTGGACTCAATGGTCTTTGGAGGTCCCTTCCAACCCCTGGCATTCCATGATCCTGGGACATTGAAAATTTCCATGGGCTCAGAGCAAAACAGAACAAAGTCACAGAAATTAAATGTTACCCAATACAGACTAACCACATCAAGCTCAGTATATGCTTTCATTTAGCAAAGGTTTTGTCATGAAGAACATTTTATTGCTTCCCTGGCTTTAGCCAAGTTACTTTGGCTTGCTGTCAGGGACATGGTACTAGACTATATGGACCCATGGTGCGACCCAGAGCACCCATTCTTATATTTCAGGAACATTACTTTGCTTCCCTGCAAATTTACTTAAAATTGAGCATGCATAAGAGGGCACAAACTTGAACATAAGAACTTCCATCCAAAGATGAGGAGGATTTTTTGTTTTATTTTAAGGGTGAGAGAGCAGTGGAGCAGGCTGCTCAGAGAGGTGGCTGTGTCTCCAGCTCTGGAGACATTCAAAACCCACCTGGACATGTTCCTGTGTGACCTTCCTTATCTGAACCTGCCTTGGCTTGGTGGTTGAAATTGATGATCTCAAGGGATCCTTTCCAATCCCTACCATTCTATGATTGTATGCAGTGTCTGGCCAGCATCTTTGGTAAAAACTGGCATGTAAGAATTCAGAGCTGAGAAAAAGTTGTTGATGTTATCACAGCATGTCTTGGTTCTACATCTTAGCTCTGTCTTAGCTATGTTAAAAGAAAAGTAATTATAAATATATATGTGTGTGTATGTATAGAGGGGAGAAATCCAGAAGATGAAATTTGAAAGCTGTTGTGGAGGTGGGAGAGAAATTCTGCTCCTGAATTCATGCCCGTGCTGTATGCTTTACCGTGAGAGCCATAAAGGGATTTGCACATTTTTCAGGCAGAGAGATGTTGCCAGTCAACCCCAGAAGAATCTACCTAATCTCTATGCATTTTGGTTTTCCTTATGAAACACCCTTTGCATTCAAGGATTGCAGTTACAGAACTACAGTAACACAATACATTAGAGGCTGGAAGGTATCTCCAGAGATCATTGAGTCCAACCCCCCTGCCAAAGCAGGATCACCTAGGGTAGTCCACACAGGAATGCAACCAGATGGGGTTTTGAATCTGTCCAGGGAAGAAGGTGTGGTCTCACCAGAACAGAGTAGAGGGGGACAAGAACCTCCCTAGACCTGCTGGGCACACTTTTCTTAATGCACTCTAGGATATCATTTTGTCTCTTGGCCACAAGGGCACGTTGCTGTCCCATAGAGAACTTTCTGTCCGCTAGGACTCCAAGGTCTTTCTCCATGGAGCTGCTTTCCAGCAGGGTAGCCCCTAACCTGAACTGGTGCCTATTATTATTTTTCCCCAGATGTAGGACCCTTCACTTGTCCTTGTTAAACTTCATGAGGTTTGCCTGCACCCAGCTCTCCAGCTTGTCCAGGTGTGGTGGTGAGAGAAGGTTCAGTTATCCATCCCCGTCGTCCCCCCCACCCCGAAAGCCACAGCTAATTCAGTCTTGGTTGCATGGTTTAGTTGATTAGGTTGCATTGGATGATAGGTTGGACACGATGATCTTGAAGGTCTCTTCCAACCTGTTCTGTTCTGTTCTATTCTATTCTATTCTATTCTATTCTATTCTATTCTATTCTATTCTATTCTATTCTATTCTATAATAGATAAGAGCTATATTTTACAAGCATGATGACATGCAGTGAATATATACACCATATACAGTATTTACAATATATACAGACATATACAGCAAAGAACGTAACACAGAAAACCTTCCTTCCTCCAGAGAGAAGGGTCCCCCCAAAACCCCCTTCTTCCCCTTCCTCCTTTTTTCCCCAAAAAGCATTAGAGAGAGAGAAGTAATTATTAAGGAGGAAATTCTGTTAGTTCAAAGCTTGTGTTAAGGAAAGAAAAGAATTAGTTTCTTATCTCGTTAGCTCAGTTAGCTCAAGGTCAACTCCGTCCAGCACAGAGGAAAGACAGCAGCTGCTCAGGTGAAACAGACAGACTGAACTGACTGAGGCTCAAACTGAACTAAAATTTAAAGTTGCATTCTACCAATCTACCAAGGAAATTCCTTTAGAATATCTTTGTTTTCCTTTTTATATAAAAACATTCAGCTAGAGTGTTCCAGTAACTGTCCCTTTCTTAAAGGCACACCAGGTCAGGTTGGATGGCTGCACAGCCTGACCGGGTGTCAGCCATGCCCCTGAGTTTTGTATCATCAGTGAACTTGCTCTCTTGTCCCTTCCTCTCATCCAGGTTGTTGCTAAAGATACTTAAAAAAACTGGACCAAGTACTGATCCCTGGGAATACCACTGGCCACAGGCCTCCAAGCTGACTCTGTGTCACTGATGGCAACCCTCTGAACTGTGTTGTCGAGCCAGTTTTCAATCCACCTCACAGACCAACTGTCAATGCTGCATTTCTTGAGCTTTTTATTAGGATATTATGGGAGACAGTATCAAAACCCTTCAACACTTTTATAATCTCCACCTGGGCTAAGCTCAATGCATTCTAGTTGCTTACTTACATAGAGAGCAACTCCACCACCTTGCCTTGTCAGTCTGTCCTTCCAGAAATATGCATAGTTGTCCATAACCACATTCCAGTCATGGGAACTGTCCCACCATGGCTCTGTAATTGCAACAAGATCACAGCCCTGAGACTGCACCCAGATTTCTAGTTTATCTTGCTTATTTCCCATGCTTCTTGTGTTGGTATACAGACTCTTCAGAGGCTTAACAGAGGAACATCTGTTACCATTGTGGGTGTCACATAATCCACTATCCCCTACAACAATTGTCCCAGGATTGTCTTCAGTGACCCTGTTTTTACCCTCTTCTCCCTTCAAAATTAGTTTAAAGCGTTATCAACCAGCCCTGCCAGTTCTTGTCCCAGGATTCTTTTTCCTCTTAGAGACAAGTGTTTCCTCTCTATAGTCAGCAGGCCTGGGCTCTTGTAGTGCAGCCCGTGACCAAAGAACCCCAAATCCTCCCAGTGGCACCAGTCCTGCAGCCAGCTATTAATCTGCTGGACATGCGCAAGGAAAATCCAGCTGTTTGCAACTCTGTAGAACCTGCTCTGTTTGGTGTTCATTCCTGATAAGGAAGCCTGAGGCAACTAGAGAAAAATCAGGCTGACTACCCCTGGAAAGAGGGTTTATACCAAGACTTAATTTTCTGTCAGACACTTCCTAGAGAGGAAAGCTGTTTCAGCATTTCTGTTTCTATCTAAGAAAAGTATGAGGATAAGTTGCCAAGCCAGGCTTTTTTTTTTCCTTTCTTTTTTTTTTCCCTTCAGTCTTTCAATTTTCAGTCTCTGAAGGCTTCCAAAATCATTAGGTGACAATCTCTAGTGTAGTATCTAAACATCCTCAAATGTCTGCTTTAATCTGGCTCCCAGAATGCCACTACATCAGGTTGTTGGCAAGAAGCCTCTTGTCAAACAAGCACTCAACAGACTGGCTCGCTGCTCAAGAAGTCATCATGACCAGCTTTGATCAGTTTGGGGCCAGGTTTGGGGCTCATTTTTTCTTAAAACTCCTTGGCATGGAGGTCTGGCCTGATGCCTGAGTAAATCCATTTCTCATCACCTTGTGAGGAACATGAAAGGGAATATGGTGCTCCAGTTTTAGGCAGTGCTCTTGCACAAGCTCTCCAAGTTCCAAAAGCTGTATTTTCAGCTCTGAGATGTCTATTGCCATAGGGATAATATCCATTTTTGACATCAGGTCTAGGCTCCAAAGAGCACCACCAGTGTGTCTCTATTTTGTGTGTTTTCTGACATGTATGTCTCATTACACCTAGATCAAGGACATATCAATACTGAATGCCAAGTTTGGTGCCAAAAACCAGATTTGTCATTTGTTGTTATTCGTTTTCCATCAAAGTATTATCTACAGTGTTCTGGATCATGAGTAGGAAGGAATCCACCAGAGAACTATTTCTCATTAGGACTACTTTCCCCAAGTGTAAGGGAAATTATTACAGATGTGGCTAATCATTATTGGGAAAGTCGTTTGAGACACAGGGAGCTTGGCACTTGGCCCGCTGGGGTTGACCAAGGGGGTTTGGGACCTGGGAGACTCCCTGGTGGGATTTCAGGACCCTGGGGACTCCCTGGAAGCAGAGTCATCAGAGACAGAGTTTAGAGCCCTGGAGATTGCATCAGGCATGTGCTCCACTGCAGAATCAGGGCTGGGTGTGGGCTAGTTTTAGCAACAGTGTGAAACTATGAAAGGTGCCACAGTATGGTGGGCTGGTTGTCATCTCTTAGGGGATCACCTGCCAGGAAAGATTCAGTTACAGGGGTCATCTGCTAGGGGGGTCACCTGCCAGGGAAGTTTCAGGTACAGGAGTCATCTTCTAGGGGGGTCATCTGCCAAGGAAGCGTCAGCTACTGAGGAGACTGCCACGAGGAACCGCTGCTAGAGCAAAGCTGCTGCTAGGGTGAGAGCCACTGTTGGAGCATCCGATGTTGAGGAGCCATTTGCACGCCATGTGCGAACAGACAGATGCTGAGAAGTTGGTTGCTAGACTGGGACTGTTGAGGACTGCTCCTGCCTGCCTTCCTGCCTGCCAGCCTGCCTGCCTGCTGCCCTGCCTGCCATGGAGTGAGAGAGAGAGCTGCCATCCTGCCTGACCCCTGCTTGCCACCCCCATTCAAGTCATTCCCACTCGTGTGAGTGTGATGCACGCCCCTTTTCGATCAGACCCCTGTTGCCTGTTAACTAAACCAGTTTGGCACTTGACTCCGTTTGAGTCTTAATTCTGTTCCAAGAATGTTCAGTTAGTCACATTAAAGATCCCATTTGGCATCACTCAGGAGTTAAGCTCAGCACCTCTTATATCTGAGGGCAAGCTGGATTGCAAGAGAGTTAAACTTCTACCAAATTACCCACTGTTGGACACCAAGGCAAGATGAATACTTATGACAGCCGGTTCTCATGTATTTCTGGCTCCAATCAAATGACCATCAAGGAAGGGCAGGCTAAAAGTTTGCCCTCTTTCCTACCACCCATTCAAAACATTAATGCTTCAGGTAAAACAGCGTAAAGCCACAGCAGACAGAAACCTCTGCTTCGGCCCAGCAGAAGTTTTGTATTCATGATCACAAACTTTTCTGTCAGTCCTCTCTGAATTTTCATTCCATGCATAGTGGATTGCAATTCATATTATTTCCAACAAAGAGGAATTTTCTTTTGACAGGCTTATTACAATGTGCATCAAATGTCAGCCTTCTGTGATGGTGTGACCAGCTAGGTAGAGGAGGGGACAATTCTGGATGTTGTCTATATCAACTTCAGCAAGGCTTTTGACACTGTCTGCTGGAACATCCTCATAGGTAAGCTGAGGAAGTGTGGGTTAGATGAGAGGGAAGTAAAATGGATTGAGAACTGGTTGAATGACAGAGCTCAGAGAATTGTGATCTGTGATGCAGGGTCTAGTTGGAGTCCTGTAGTTAGTGGTGTTCCCCGGGGGTCAAAAGTGGGGCCAGTCTCATTCAATCTATTCATCAGGAACCCAGATGAAGGGACACAGTGTACCCTCAGCAAATTTCTGATGATACCAAACTGGGAGGGCAGTTGATACACTGTTAGGCTATGCTGCCACTCGGTGAGACCTGGACAGGCTGGAGGGTTGGGCAAAGGGCAGCCTCATGAGGTTCAACAAGAGCAAGAGTAGAGTCCTGCACCTGGGGAGGAATAACTCCCCACACCAGGACATGTGAGGGGTTCACCTGGTGCAAAGCAGCTCTTCAGAGATGGGCCTGGGAGTGCAGGTGGAGAACAAGTTCATCATGAGCCAGCAACGTGCCCTTGTGGCCAAGAAGGCAATGATGTCCAGGGGTGCAATAAGAATGTGGCCAGCAGGTGAAGGGAGGTTCTCCTTCTCTACTCTGCCCTGGTGAGACTGCATCTGGAGTATTGTTTACAGCTCAGGGTTTCGCAGATCAAGAGAGAGAGGGAAATACTGGCGAAAGTCCAGTGGAAGGCCACAAATATGATTAGGGGAATGAAGCATCTCTCCTAAGAGAAGGTGTGACACCTGAGGCTGTTTACCCTGGAGAAGGGCAGACTGAGATTGGATCTTCTCAGTACTGATCAATAGCAAAAAGATGGAGGGCAAGAAGATGGAACTGGGCTCTTTTCAGACTGGAACTAGCTCCCCAGGGAGAGAATGAATCCCCATCCCTGGAGGTGTTTAAAAGCCACAGAGATGTGGTGCCAAGGGACATGGTTTAGTACCAGGCTTGGAAGACTTAGGTAATGATTTGACTTGGTGATCTTAATGGTCTTTCCCAACTAAAATAATTCCATGATTGTATGATTTCAAAGAATTTACTAGATTTGAAGAGTTTTTCTATATTGTTTATTCATTTAAAGTTCCAGCTGAAATCATACAGCACTGTTCCACAGGAAGTTAGATTTTCTGTGGTGAACAAGAGAAAAAAGTTTTTCTGGATATGTCAATTCCTTCAAATGTTTTCTTGCAGACATTTCAGGTATTTCAGAGCATTGTTCATGGAATCATAGAATCAATAAGATTGGAAAAGACCTCAAAGATCATCTAAGACCTCAAAGATCAAGTCCAACTTGTCACCCAAGACCTCATGACTACTAAACCATGGCTTCAAGTGCCACGTCCAATCCCTTTTTGAACACCTCCAGGGGTGGTGACTCCACCACCTCCCTGGGCAGCCCATTCCAATGGCCAATAACTCTTTCCATGAAGAACTTTCCCATCATCTCAAGCCTAAACTTCCCCTGGTGCAGCTTGAGTCTGTGTCCTCTTGTTCTGGTGCTGGTTGCCTGGTTTATCTTCATTATATCTATTTGCAGTATGAAAATGAGTCCTGATGTGGAGAAATGACACATTTCTACTTCACCCACCCAATCCTGGAAGGAAACATTTTTTTTCTGACCATAATGTTAAATATTTAGATATTGATATAGTTTTCATTTTATGTTAATTTCCTGTCAATGCATGCCTGTGAATAAAATGACACATTGAAGTAGTAGCATGATCCAAGCATAACTGTTTATTTGATTTTCACTTTAATTACATAAAATGTAAGTGTGAGTGCTTGATTAAAAGCCAACTGATATTGTGAGCAGTGTGCTTTGTTTTTTTGAGCTGGCCAGGTGTGGCTCAGTTGGTAGCACATAAGACTTTTAATGGGGAAGGTTGTGAGTTCAAGCCTGCAGTGGGCACTAGTGTCCTCCCTACTCTAGTCATGAGGTCTGTGGTGACAGGTTGGACTCGATGATCTTTGAGGTCTCTTCCAACCTTAGTTATACTGAATAGTACTGAATAAAGGGACCTGAGGGTACTGGTTGATAGTAGCCTGAACATGAGCCTGCAGTGTGCCCAGGTGGCCAAGAAGGCCAATGGCATCCTGTTTTGTATCAAGAATAGTGTGGCCAGAAAGAGCAGGGAGGTCATTCTGCCCCTGTACTCGGCACTGGTTAGGCCACACCTTGAGTCCTGTGCCGAGTTCTGGGCCCCTCAGTTTAGGAAAGATGTTGAGCTGCTGGAACGTGTCCAGAGGAGGGCAACAAAGTCTCAGGCTGCACCAGGGGAGGTTTAGGCTGGATGTTAGGAAGAAGTTCTATACAGAGAGAGTGATTGGCCATTGGAATGGGCTGCCTGGGGAGGTGGTGGAGTCACCATCATTGGAGGTGTTCAGGAGGAGACTTGATGGGGTGCTTGGTGCCATGGTTTAGTTGTTTAGGTGGGTTGGAGTGGTTGGTGGGTTGGACACGATGATCTTGAAGGTCTCTTCCAACCTGTTTTTAAAAAATTATTATTATTATTATTATTATTATTATTATTACTACTATTACTATTACTATTACTATTATTATTAACAAAGCTGGGGAGGGGTTGGAACACAAGCCCTGTGAGGAGAGGCTGAGGGAGCTGGGCTTGCTTAGCCTGGAGAAGAGGAGGCTCAGGGGAGACCTTATTGCTCTCTACAACTACCTGAAGGGAGGTTGTAGCCAGGTGGGGGTTGGTCTCTTCTCCCAGGCAACCAGCACCAGAACAAGAGGACACAGTCTCAAGCTGCACCAGGGGAGGTTTAGACTGGATGTTAGGAAGAAATTCTTAACAGAAAGAGTGATTTGCCATTGGAATGTGCTGCCCAGGGAGGTGGTAGGGTCACCATCACTGGAAGTGTTTGGAAGAGACTGGATGGGGTGCTTGGTGCCATGGTTTAGTTGATTAGATAGTGTTGGATTGTAGATTGGACTCGATGATCTGAAAGGTCTTTTCCAACCTGGTTAATTCTATTCTATTCTATTCTATTCTATTCTATTCTATTCTATTCTATTCTATTCTATTCTATTCTATTCTATTCTATTCTATTCTATTAGTTAAAGCATTCCTTTTACCCAGCTACAATCCTTTCAGGATTTCAGACTCAGCTTATTCATTCATCTTGAAAACTGGTAATTGCTTGGTGGTAACATTGAAGGAAATTTCCTAAAGGAATGTTGTGGATATAGTTGCCATGACACCTATCTTTTGAACATTCTAAAATAGAAATTACATCTGATAAATTTTGGAGCTTTACTTTTTAGTGTCATCTGACACATTCCATAGCATGACATCTGGTGACATTTCTGCTTTAGGGAAAGACTGAGCAAAAAGGTATCTAAAGAGGTTCAACAAAAATAAGTGAAGATTCTTGCATCTGGGGAAGAAAACCACCATATACCAGTATAGATTAGGAGTTAATCTACTGGGAGTGGCTCCATGGAGAAGGATCTTGGAGCCCTGGTGAACATTAAGTTATCCATGGGACAGCAGCATGCTCTTGTGGCTAAGAAGGCCAATGATATTCCAGGGTGCATCAAGAAGTGTGTCTAACAGGTCAGTGAGGTTCTCTTTCCCCTCTATTCTGCCCTGGTGAGATCCCATCTGGAGTACTGTGTCTAGTTCTGGGATCCACAAGTCAAGAGGATGGGGATATTATAGAGAGTGTCCAAGGGAGGTTATGAGGATGATGAAGGACTTGGAACATCTCTCTGATGAGGAAAGGTTGAGAAACCTGAGTCTGTCTAGTCTGGAGAAGACTGGGAGGGGATCTTATTAATGCTTCAGATATCTGAAGGGTGGGTGTCAGGAAGAAGGTGCCAGTCTCTTTACAGAAACATGGGACAGTGGGCAGAAACTTGAACTCAGACAGTTCCACCTCAACTTGAGGAAAAACATCTTTACATCAGTTGTTGCTCACCAAACCTATTCTTCAGACCCTTCACCATGTTTATTGTCCTCTGGACCTGCTCCAGCACCTCAATGTATTTCCTGCCATGAATGCCCATGCTCAGAAATGCAACTGCATAAACCCAAGCACCTCAACAGGTAGAGAGGTGGGTAAAATTCCTGGCCTATAACCAAAATTTCTCTGAGTTTTGAGTAAATAAATACTCACAAGGCACTTCTCAGGTAGTCTTGTGCAGGCCTGGTGTTGACTTCACCAGCAGGTGGTCCTGGGAGCTGTCCGAGTTCTGAGGAGATGTTGGACACAGCCTGCTGTGGTTCAGGAAACCTCTAAAGGTCTCATTTTGCATAACTAATTACAGGGTCTGAGATAACTGACTTTTGTCAGGTACTTTTCCAATTTAAGCAAGCTCAGGAGTTGAGATATTCTGATTTTCATATCCTGAACTTGAGGGTGCTGCTATTTTTCTGTAAGTTGTGCATGTCCACAACTTACTAGATCTTGTGGTCCTTCTGTTCCCCTTTCTGAGCCAGAATCTAAGTGTACCAGGTCATAAGAGCTCCAAGATGATAAAGAGGGAAGTCAGAGCCAGGTGTCCTTTGGGTACACTTCAATGTTCTGGTCCACTGCAGGAGGTAATTGTTTTTATTGTCTTCAGAGAATAGGGAAGCAGGAGCCAGATACATTAAGGGGACGCTTTAATGAATCTGACAAGGCCAGGTACTGGGTCCTGCACTTGGGTCGCAACAACCCCATGCAATATTCCAGGCTTGGGGCAGAGCAGCTGGAAAGCTTCCCAGTGGAGAAAGACTTGGGGGTGTTGACAGCTGGCTGAAGATGAGCCAGCATGTGCCCAGGGGAACAAGAAGGCAAACAGCATCCTGGCCTGGATCAGCAATAGTATTAGAGGTGGCAGGACCAGGGAATCGACTGTCCCCTTGGATTCAACACTGGTGAGGCTACACCTTGAGTGCTGGGTTCACTTTCTCTTATCTCAAAGGCCCATGAGGTCTGAAAGATTGTGGGGTTGGTGGGTAAATGCTTTCTGTTCCTGTAATTAAATGAAAGTCTATATAGATGTCTATGACTCTGAAGCACTCATCTACAAATGCTGGGTGATTACATGAGAAAGAAGAGACAACAGATGAAGCTGCTGCATTCCCTGGGCAGAAGTGCAGCCTGAGCATGGAATTGGGTTGAGGAATGGCTGCAAGTGTAGACATAAATAATTAATCTAGGTAGTTGAACTGCATCAGTTACATGTACACAAGTACATCTTAAAAGCCCTACAGTTTAAATTTGCCTTGGAATTTTAGTAAGCAATAAATGTATTAATCTTTCCCCTTTTGTTTCATAATTGAGCAATTCAGGCATTTAATTCTTACTTCTGGTTAAATGAGTCATTCTAATTACAAAGTAATTGATTGAATGGTCTAAATACACTTCAGTCCTAATTAATATGGCTGTGCCATGTAGTGCATTGTACCAATACATCTTTTGTTAGCGGCTCTGTGTTCTCAGCCTCTATTCACTGCAATGAATGGAAGCTTTTTTGTTTCTTAAGGAAACATGGTTTGTTGAGCCCTGTGTGCCACAGAGCCCTGGGAAACAGTATTGTAGGAATAATTATCAGAAAGATAAGTCTGAACAAGTTTTTTAATAAAAGCTGTGAAATTTTCCATGTATTTCTTGGGCCATCTTTCAAATTTCAGTGAAAAAGACTAGAAGTAAGGCTGCCCTTCACTAATCTCTGATGTGATGCTTTTCAGTGCACAGACAGTGGCTGCTGATGGCAGTGACAATGCTGATAGAGACAGCACCAAAGGTTGGAGTGCAAAGGGCACTGCTCCATCTTGTGTGCCACCTCGGGGGGCAGGAAGTAAGAGGCTTTAGCTGTGCAGTGGAGGGGGTAGGACAGGTGACCCTGAACTGGCTAACAAAGGATTCCATCCCATGGACAGCATCTTCAGGATAAATCTCTTTTCCAATGGCTGGTGTGCCAGGAGGACTCTGTCTATTCTGCATTTGATCCTGATTCACAAATTCCTGAATCCAGTTCCAGAATCCAGCTCCTAAATCTGGTTCCTGTCTGTTGCTGACTCCAGTGTTGGCCTTCCCCTGTGCCTGCAGTCAGCATCAGCTGTGACAATGACACCATTGACACCAGGAGTGGAGTTCCATACTGGATTGTATTTTGTTATGTCTATTTCATTTAATCTTATTTCCATCTCAAGTGGTTTAGTTTCTTTCCCACCCCATCAGTGTCTCTCCCTTCTTCCCTTTCTCTTCGGGCAGCTGAGGGATTCATAGAGGGCCTCTGCCACTCATTCACTGGTGATCCAGCTCTGATCCTTTACAGTGGAATGCACTTTCAGGATAGAATAGAATAGAGTAGAGTAGAATAGAATAGAATAGACCAGGTTGGAAAAGACTTTTGAGATCATCAAGTCCAACCCATCACCCAACACTACCTATGAAGTAAACCATGGCACCAAGTGCCTCACCCAGTCTCTTCTTAAACATCTCCAGTGATGGTGACTCCACCACCTCTAAGATAATAGTTACCAAAGTGGTTCTACAAGCAAATAAGCAGGAATCTTACAGAAGTTATAATCAGCCTGTTTCATATGAAGGGAAAATCTAAGTAAATTTGCGTAGATGGCAAATACCTATCCCTGTAATTTTCCTTTAAATCATTCATATGGTATAGGCAGCTGCTGAGATTGTGCTTATTAGTAGTGCTGAGGCTACTAGTTGAGGAACTTTGTGCGGTATGCAGATAGTATGCAAATACTTTTCAGCGTAATTCCTTTGGTAGAAGAGAACTGGAGAACTCCAAAGAGATGTGCTTTCCAGAAAAATAATTAACTGCTTATTTTCTTTGAAGATGAATCTTGGGGTATGTAAATCTCTTTGACTGAGATTAGTTGCTTTCAGATTTTCTGTGGCGAACACAAAAGATAAGCTGATACAAACTGGAGTCCCCAGTTGTAAACTGTGTCTTCATCGGCCAATCTCTGTAGTTGCACAGGAGGTCATAAAATCATAGAATGCATCAGGTTAGAGAGGATCCTTGAAGGTCATCTTGTGGCCAGCAGGAGCACGGAAGTCATTCTGCTCTTGGACTCAGCACTGGTTAGGCCACACCTTGAGTCCTGTGTCCAGTTCTGGGCCCCTCAGTTTAGGAAAGATGTTGACTTGCTGGAAGGTGTCCAGAGAAGAGCAACAAAGCTGGGGAGGGGTTTGGAGCACAAGCCCTGTGAGGAGAGGCTGAGGGAGCTGGGATTGTTTAGCCTGGAGAAGAGGAGGCTCAGGGGAGACCTTATTGCTCTCTACAACTACCTGAAGGGAGGTTGTAGCCAGGTGGGGGTTGGTCTCTTCTCCCAGGCAACCAGCACCAGAACAAGAGGACACAGTCTCAAGCTGCACCAGGGGAGGTTTAGGCTGGATGTTAGGAAGAAGTTGGGCAACTTGTTCCAGTATTTTAACACCTTCATTGTGAAGAACTTCCTCCTAATGTTCAACCTATATCTACCCTGCTCTAGTTTCAGACCATTGCCTTTCATCCTATTACTACAAGCCTTTCCACAGAGTACCTCACAAACCATCCTGTAGGTCCACTTCAGATGTTGAAATGCTTCTCTAAGGTCTCCCTTGAACCTTCTCTTCTCCAAGCTGAACAGCCCCCACTCTCCCAGCCTGCTTCAATAGGGGAGGTGTTCATCTTCATGATCCTCATCTGGACCTGCTCTAATAGTTCCATGTCCTTCTTGTGCTGAAGAATCCAGAGCTGGGCCCATCACTGAGTAGAGCAGAGGGGCAGAATCTGTTTCCTCCACCTGCTGCTCATGCTGCTGGGGATGCAGCCCAGGACATGGTTGGCTTCTTGGTTCTGAGTGCATATTGACAGCTCATGTTGAGCTTCTCATTGCCCATCACCGCCAGGTCCTTCTCCTCAGCACTACTCCCTATCCATTCTCTGCTCAGCCTAGATTTGTGCTTATAATCTTTATTTCAAGTCATAAACAACATTTTTTGGTCACACACATTGCAAGTTGTATTCATTTTGGGGTCTGTGAAGATCTTTCTTTCCCCATTAAATGCACAACTGTAGCAGGCTATGAAATCTTGGACAATGAGTTATCCTGAAACTGTAGAAAAAGAAAATCCACCCATCAGGGGTTTCTTTTCAGGAATCAGTTAAACCACAATAAAACAAACCAACCAACCAACCAGATTAGTTATGTTTTCTTATTCTTTGGTTTATGAATAAGTGTCTTCAACTATTTTCCTGCAGTCTCGGATTAATAAGTTGCAAATGCTGCAGAGCAGAGCCTGTGAAAGATGACTGTAATATTTTTATTTGACTTAATGTCTTCTGCAGCATTATTTTGGCACTGCTTTAGAAAGTTGACTGCAGAGCAGGCTTAGCAAAGTGGCTGTTCCCTGGTTTGGTTTGATGTCAAGTGCTATTATTGAAAGGATAATGGATAATGGTGCACTGGTAGCATTTCTTCTCTGGCTGGGGCAACTTAATGCTGCTATCATAGAATCACAGAATTGGTTTTGTTGGAAAAGACCTCTAAGGTCATTGAGTCCATCTGTCAAACTAAGACCATGGCTACCATGTTCCAAAGTGCCATGGTCACGATGTTCCCAAGTGCCATGCCCACACATTTCTTGAACACTTCCAGGGACAGTGACTCTGCCACCTCCCTGGGCAGCCTCTTCAAATTCCTGACCACTCTTACAGGAAAGAAATTTTTCCTAATACCCAAAGTAAACCTTTCTGGGCACAATTTCAGGCCATTTCATCTCACAGTATTACAGTATCACAGTATAACTAAGGTTGGAAGAGACCCCAAGGATCATCAAGTCCAACCTGTCCCAACAGACCTCACGACTAGACCATGGCACCAAGTGCCATGTCCAATCTCCCCTTGAACACCTCCAGGGACGGTGACTCCACCACCTCCCTGGGCAGCCCATTCCAATGATGAATGACTTGCTCAGTGAAGAACTTTTTCCTCACTTCAAGTCTAAACCTCCCCTGGCACAGCTTGAGACTGTGTCCCCTTGTTCTGGTGCTGGTTGCCTGGTTTCTCATTCCATCATCTGATACTAGGGAGAAGAGACCATCCCCATCTGAATCCAAACTCCTTTCAGAGAGTTGTACAGAACAATGAGGTCTCCCCTTAGCATTCTTTTCTCAGACTGAACACCCCCAGCTCCCCAGATGCTGTTGCTTAACTGCAGTTTGGATCAGAGTTTAAACACGTGCCAGAGCACAGAAAAAACTCCTAGAAGGTTCTTCAGTGAAGTGGAAGTTCACATAGAATCACAAAATGGTTTAGGTTGAAAAGCAGCTCAGAGATATCTACTCCAACCCTCTGCCATGGGCAATGACACTTCTCAGCTAATTTTGGTTACGCAAAGCCTCATCCAATCTGGCTTGCAGGGAGGGGGCATCCACAAACACTTTGGCAGCCTATTCCAGAGTCTCACCACCCTCACACTGAAGAACTTCTTCCTAAGATCCAGTGTAAACCTATTCTCCCTCAGCTTAAACCACTTCCCCCTAGTTCCATTGCTAGACACCCTTATGAAAAGTCCTTCTCCAGCTTTTCTGTAGGCTCCTTTCAGGTATTGGAAGGCAGCTATATATAAGGTGCCAAAGCCTTCTCTTCTCCAGGCTGAGCAACCCCAGCTCCCTCAGCCTGTCCTCATATTAGAGGTGCTCCAGCTCTTCGGTCATCCTTGTGGCCCTTCTCAGGACCTTCTCCAGCAATTCTGTGTCATTCTTACAATGGGGACGCCAGAACTGGTGGCAGTATTCAAGGTGGGGTCTCACAAGAGCAGAGTAAAAGGGAAGAATCACTACTCTTGACCTGCTGGAAGCTAAAAGCCCTCCTTAAATCCAGGCTATTCCCAGCTCTGTCAGCACATGTGCTGGGGATTTACTTTCCCAGGGAATGCAGCATATGCCTGTTGGTTGTGAGGGGTAGAATCTGCCTCCACAATTACATAATGTGACAGTGACAATGAACTGAAAATAAGGCTATTAATATTCTGAGAGCTAAAAATGACTGCCATCCTATTTCCTTAAACTGCTGTCATTCCTTGGTAGAACACAAACCCTTATATAAATACGCAAGGAAATCATCACTGCCGTGTTTCTCAAGCCCATCCCCCTCCACCTTGGAGCACAGTGTGGCTGGGATTGTCTCTTATGCAAGGTTTCTATTCAGTACCTGGTGGAAAATTGAAGTTATATAATCATGTTTCACTTAAAGGTATAATTAAATCCCATATTTTCCATATAGTGGAGAGAGCAGAGACCATGAAATATCTGTGAGGTATCAGACACCAGAATGAATGAATATATATAATACATGTCCATGATTTTTTTCTCCTAATTGGTGTGTTTTGGGTGATAAACTGTTTTCCGTTCCTAAAATAAGAAATAAGCTCCCTCCTTATGCAATGCACAGAAACAAATGCGTTGGGAGAACATCTGAAATCACTTTGTCTGCTGTAGTTTCTATGATTTAATAAGCCTGACAGGTCTGAAGGGAAAGAAATAGTATGTCCTTTCTGCTATTGAGATATCTCACCAAATACAATGACAGTGTGACAGTAAAGAACTTTACTTGACACATACTGGTTCACAGAGCATGGCAGCAATGTCAATACTGTGAAATGCCCAAAGACTCACCCCTCTTCCACAGCAAAAGGACACACTGTGAGAAACATAAAACATGCTTTCTTCAGATATCTTTTCTTTGCCAATTACTTATCAGTATTGTGACATAAAACACACCATTTGGATTACTGTTTTTTTTTTAAACATTTAAATTTAAAGCCACAAAAGGAATGTGGTCCCCTCCCCATCTCTCCCTGTACACTGCACTGGTTATGCCACACCTTGAGTCCTGTGTCCAGTTCTGGGCCCCTCAGTTTAGGAAAGATGTTGACTTGCTGGAAGGTGTCCAGAGAAGGGCAACAAAGATGGGGAGGGGTTTGGAGCACAAGCCCTATGAGGAGAGGCTGAGGGAGCTGGGCTTGCTTAGCCTGGAGAAGAGGAGGCTCAGGACAGACCTTATTGCTCTCTACAACTACCTGAAGGGAGGTTGTAGCCAGGTGGGGGTTGGTCTCTTCTCCCAGGCAACCAGCACCAGAACAAGAGGACACAGTCTCAAGCTGCACCAGGGGAGGTTTAGGCTGGATGTTAGGAAGAAATTCTTCACAGAAAGAGTGATTTGCCATTGGAATGTGCTGCCCAGAGAGGTGGTGGAGTCACCATCACTGGAGGTGTTCAGGAATAGACTTGATGGGGTGCTTGGATGCATGGTTTAGTTGATTAGATAGTGTTGGATGATGGGTTGGACACGATGATCTTGAAAGTCTCTTCCAACCTGGTCCATTCCATTCCATTCCATTCCATTCCATTTCATTCCATTCCATTCCATTCCATTCCATTCTTCTTGTTTTCATTGCCTTTCCTGGTATGAGTTAGACCAGTGCTGATTCTGCTCAGTGTTGTACGTTCTCTGCTCCTGGGGCAACCTGTTCAGTGTCTCACCACCCTCACTCCAAAGAAATTCTTTTTAATATCCAGCCTAAATCTACCCTCTTCCAGCTAAAAATCAGGGCAGTGTTTCAATTTTCCAGCTTCTGTGATGTTTGGGGGCAGAGGGGCAAAGGAGTGGCTTTAAAAATCTTGGAGTTATGAGTTAATGTAGAATAATCATAGAATCAGTCAGGGTTGGAAGGGACCACAAGGATCATCTAGTTCCAACAGCCCTGCCATGGGCAGGGACACCACACTAGATCAGGCTGGCCAGAGCCTCATCTAGCCTGGGCTTAAACACCTACATGGATGGGGCCTCAACCACCTCCCTGGACAACCCATTCCAGGGCTTCACCACTCTCATGGTGCAGAACTTCCTCCTCACGTCCAGCCTGAATCTCCCCACCTCCAGCTTCATTCCATTCCCCCTAGTCCTATCACTACCTGAGATCCTGAGAAGTCCCTCCCCAGCCTTCTTGTAGACCCCCTTCAGATACTGGAAGGCCACAATAAGATCACATTGGAACCTTCTCCAGACTGAACAGCCTAAACTCTGTGAAAACCCCCTTGGGCACAATGAGGAAACTGGGTTTTGGGTTGCAAAAAGGCTGCAGAGAATAAAGAGCTACCACTTTTTGTATCCATTGTTGTCCAGAGCTGCTAAACGCTGAGGAATTAACACCATCACCACAGGAAAACAACAGGGGTGTTGCATTGTTTGTTCTGGCAAGTCTGGAATGCCTGCAGAGCTAACCGTGCAAAAGGATTGCTTTGTCATGGATTGTTAATTTAAGCACTTTAGAAATGAAAGAAAAGTGAAGAGTGTGGAAGAAGTATGCGTGGGGGAAGATTTACCTAGAGTAGCTTTGCTGACTTGAAAGGAAGGAAAATAAGGTCATGAGCAGAAATCAGGAAATATGTCAAAAGAAGCGTGACCAGCAGGATGAGAGAGGTGATTCTCCTGTGCTCTGCTCTCATTGAGACCACTGGAGCACTGCATCCAGTTCTGGAGCCCCAAACACATGGAACTGTTGGAGAAGGTCCAGAGGAGACCATGAAGATGGTCAGAGGTCTGGAGCATCATACCTATGGGGACTGGCTGAGGTAGATGGGGCTGCTCAGGCTGGATAAGAGAAGACTCTGGAAAGACCTTAGAGTGGCCGTTCAGCACTGGACAGCAGCACTCTGTGCTGGGTTAGGAACTGGCTGGAGGGCTGTGTCCAGAGAGTGGTGGTGAATGGTGTCACATCCAGCTGGCAGCTAGTCACTTGTGGTGTCCCCCAGGGATCAGTACTGGGCCCCATCCTGTTCAGTATCTTTACTGATGATCTGGATGAGGGGATTGAGTCCACCACCAGTTAATTTGCAGATGACACCAAGCTGGGAGCAGATGTTGATCTGTTAGAAGGTAGAAGGGCTCTCCAGAGGGACCTTGGCAGGCTGGACAGATGGGCAGAGTCCATCATGATGGCATTTAACAAGTCCAAGTGCCAGGTGCTGCACTTTGGCCACAACAACCCCAAGCAGTGCTACAGGCTGGAGTTGGAGTGGCTGGAGAGCAGCCAGGCAGAAAGGGACCTGGGGTAATGATTGACAGCCAGCTGAACATGAGCCAGCAGTGTGCCCAGGTGGCCAAGAAGGCCATGGCATCCTGGCCTGCATCAGAAATAGTGTGGCCAGCAGGAGAAGGGAGGTCATTCTGCCCTTGGACTCAGCACTGGTTAGGCCACACATTGAGTACTGTGTCCAGTTCTGAGCCCCTCAATTTAAGAAGGATATTGAGACACTTGAATGTGTCCAGAGAAGGGCAATGAGGCTGGGGAGAGGTCTCAAGCACAAGCCCTACAAGGAGAGGCTGAGGGAGCTGGGGTTGCTTAGCCTGGAGAAGAGAAGACTCAGAGGAGACCTTATTACTCTCTATACCTACCTGAAGGGAGGTTGTAGACAGAAGGGGGTCTTCTCCCAGGCAACCAGCACCAGAACAAGAGGACACAGTCTCAAACTGTGCCGGGGGAAGTTTAGAATACATAGAATACATAGAATAAACCAGGTTGGAAGAGACCTTCAAGATCATCGCATCCAACCCATCAACCAATCCAACACCACCCAAGCAACTAACCCACAGCACCAAGCACCCTGTCAAGTCTTCTCCTAAAAACCTCCAGTGATGGCGACTCCACCACCTCCCCAGGCAGCCCATTCCAATGGGCAATCACTCTTTCTGTATAGAACTTTTTTCTAACATCCAGCCTGAACCTCCCCTGGCGCAGCCTGAGACTGTGTCCTCTTGTTCTGGTACTGCTTGCCTGGGAGAAGAGACCAACATCCGTCTGTCTACAACCTCCCTTCAGGTAGTTGTAGACAGCAATAAGGCCACCCCTGAGTCTCCTCTTCTCCAGGCTAAGCAACCCCAGCTCCCTCAGCCTCTCCTCGTAGGGCTTATGTTCCAAACCCCTCACCAACTTTGTTGCTCTTCTCTGGACTCGCTGGAGGTGAGGAGAAAGTTCTTCACAGAGAGAGTTGTTAGCTGTTGGAATGTGCTGCCCAGGGAGGTGGTGGAGTCACCATCCCTGGAGGTGTTCAAAAAGGGATTGGACGTGGCACTTGGTGCCACGGTTTAGTAGTCATGAGGTATTGGGTGATAGGTTGGACTGGATGATCTTTGAGGTCTTTTTCAACCTTATTGATTCTATGATTCTATGACAGGAAACCTGGGGAGGGTTAAAATCCTCAAGAGTTAGGTATTTCAACAGACCTGAAAGACAACCAGAGAACCTAAAGAGCTGCTTTCAGAAAGCAATGAGTCACAGCTTCCTGCGTCCAGTATTGTCACAGTTTATGTATTGTTTGCTTTGTTCATATGACAGAGAGCTGAAATAAGTCTTTGGTTTCAAAGTGGGAGAAAGCAGGTGGCAAACAGACACCGCAAGCCTAACTTCTGGGCCCATTCTTGGGTTCAAGATGCAGTCAGTATTTTTCCAGGGGCATCAAGTAATCACTCAAGGATATATTTCAATCGATTAAAAAATTGTCAGATGGAGAATTATGTTAATTTCTTCCAGTATGACTCCATTTTTCTCTCCTTGAGTTCATTTGATGCTATCAGGAGGCAGGATGCCAGGCCACATAACTCAGTCTAATTGCATGTGTTGTAATAAGAATGCTAATTAGGCGGAAGAGTGTAACTTCCTCTGTGCTTCAGAAGAGTTGTCCTGGGAAAGGATGCAGTTACCATTAAAAAGGCTTGGGAGGAAAAATCTGAAAGATAGTGGTGTCAGTGAGGTACCATAAAACATCCAGTATTTTTTCTACTGTTGTCAAGGGTCAGGGCTGGGCTGGCCACTAAAGAAATGCCAGAGGTTCTCTAGAAACCCTTCTGCTTCCCAAAGGGAAGAGGAAGGGAATCAGGCAGAGAGAGGCTGATGGGTTGGGAAAGAAACTAAACCAGCTGAGATGGAAATAGGAACAATATAAGGAAACAGACAGATACAAAACAGTATCAAACCCAAGCCCTGATGGCAGTTACTCACTGTCACTACTGATACTGTGGCAGCAGTCCCACACTGGTCTCAGGGGTATACAGGAACTAGATTCAGGAACTTGTGGATTAGAATAGAATAGAATTAACCAGGTTGGTTAATTGAGTCTAACCTATCACCCAACACCATCTAACCAACTGAACCATGGCACAAAGCTTCCCATCTAATCCCTTCTTAAACACCTCCAGTGATGGTGACTCCACCACCTCCCTGGGCAGCACATTCCAATGGCCAATCACTCTTTCTGTGAAGAACTTCTTCCTAACATCCAGCCTAAACATCCCCTGGTGCAGCTTGAGACTGTGTCCTCTTGTTCTGGTGCTGGTTGCCTGGGAGAAGAGACCAACCCTCTCCTGGCTACAGCCTCCCTTCAGATAGTTGTAGAGAGTAATAAGGTCTCCCCTGAGCCTCCTCTTCTCCAGGATAAACAACCCCAGCTCCCTCAGCCTCTCCTCATAGGGCTGTGCTCCAAACCCCTCCCCAGCTTTGTTGCCCTTCTCTGGACATGTTCAAGAGTCTCAATGTCCTTCTTAAATTGAGTGGCCCAGAACTGGACACAGGACTCAAGGTGTGGCCTAACCAGTGCTGATAAATAAATAAATAAAAATCCCCTGCTGTTAACAGAACCTGAAGTGTTCCCTTAGAACAGTTTAACTGGCATAGAACAACTTCCTTCAACTGCAGGCAAGCAAAAGAAAAGGGAAAGAAACAAGCATTCTTGGTGTCAATCACACCTCCTTTGTATAGCATTTCTTAGTTTGTCTTTTCCTCAGAGTGTGTTGTGACTCCACCATCTTGCTGGAACAAACAAAATAAAACAAAATAAACAAGAGGGAAAAGAAGAGGTTTTGGTTGTTTGTGTTTGTCTGGGGAGTTGCTGGTTGTTGTTTTGGGGGCTATGTTTGTCTGTTTGCTTACTTTACTGTGTAATTTGAGAACCATGAAATAATTTCATTGCTCAGAGACTGGTTAGGGGTCTTTTTCTTCAACCTAGGTTTATTAGAGTTCTTAAAGGGCAATTTCTGAAACAGTCATTTAAAAAAAATAAAATCAACTTATTCAAGGTGGCTCCAGTTTATCTTTAAAAAAAATCATGTCTAGATCAAAGTGATAGTAACTTATGGTAAATATGCAACTCCTTTACAGAATCATAGGTTGGAAAAGACTTCCGAGATCATCAAGTCCAACCATCAACCTGACACAGCCATGGCCATTAAAACATGCCACAAAGTGCCCTGTCCATATATTTCTTGCATACTCCAGGGATAGTGACTCCATCACCTCTCCTGGCACAATTTCAAATCATTTTCTCTCTATCACTTGATACTGGGAAAAAGAGACTGATTCACTCCAACGTCTTTTCAGGGTATTGTAGAGAGCCAGAAGGTTTCCCTTCAACCTCCTCTTGTCTAGACTAAAGGATCCTGGTTCCCTCCACCCCTCAACCTCCTCTTCTCCAGACTAACGGATCCCGGTTCCCTCCACCATTCCTTACCATCCCTGTTCTCCAGACCCTTCACCAGCTGTGTTGCCCTTCTCTGGACACACTCCAGCCGCCCCATAATGTCCTTGTAATGAGGGGCCCAAAAATGAACCCAGTATTTGAGGTGTGACCTCATCAGTGCTCAGTACAGTCTTTGTATGTGAAAAGATCTCTTAGAGTTTGGCTATTGTTTGAATATGAAAATTGTTGGACTAAATATGCTGCAGATTCCCTGTTTTTTAGCACATGCACTTGTGCTTACTCTTGCATACCTTTAATATTTTCATGCGTACAGTTCTCTTCTGTGTGAGTCCTTGTTTGTGTTGAGTTTATCTACATGCTCTGTGGCAGTGATCTTTGCAATTTTATAAGTATGTATGTGTACGTACATTTTTTTTTCTTCTCATCAGAGTAATTTCTTTATATTTCCCTAATTCAGGCCTGATGTGATTAGAAGTGGCTTAGAAGACTGAGTGCGAGAAGGCAAATAAAGGGCTTGGGGGAATAAGTGTATGGTGTTATGCCTATGCAAGAATGACATTAATAGAGATGTGAATGGATGGATTATGTTGTGTTCTACTACAGACAAGTCCCAGCGAGCCGTCAGTGTACATCAGCAGCTCTCTGTTATAGCTGAGGGAATTAAAGAGCACACAGTAAAATGATTATAGAATCATGGACTCATGGAATGCCAGGTTGGAAGAGACCCCAAGGATTCTAGGTTCATAAAATAGTTTGACTTGGAAGGGACTTTAAAGATCATCTAGTCCCAACTCCCCTGCCATGGGCAGGGAGGCTTCCACTAGACCAGGATGCTCAAGGCCCCATTGAACCCAACCTTGAACACTACCAGAGAAGAGGCTTCCACAATTTCGCTGGACAACCTGTTTCAGTGTCTCATCACACTTACTGTAAAGAAATTCTTTCTAATACCCAGTCTAAATCTACCCTCCTGGAGCTTAAATTCCTTCCCTCTCATCCTATCACTAAAAGTCCTTGAAAAAGCCCCTCCCCAGCTTTCTTCTAGGCCCCCTTCAGGTACTGGAGAGTTGCTCTAAGGTCTCTCTGGAGCCTTTTTCAGGCTTGACAGTCCCAACTCTCTCAGCCTCTCTTCACAGGGCAGGTTCTCTGAATCATCTGGTCCAACCTTTCTACATGATTGTGTAGTTGAAATGAGATAGCCCAGCACCCTGTCAAGCTGAGTCTTAAAACTGACCAGTGTAAGGGAATCCATTACTTCCCTTGGGAGATGATTCCAATGTCTGATTGTTCTCATGGGGAAAAATGTTCTTCTGGAGTTCGATGGGAATCTCCCTAGGAGTAACTTGTCCCCATCACCCCTTGTCTTTTCCATGGCACTCCCTGAAAAAAGGAAGTCTCCATCTTCCTGCTAGCCACTTTTTATGTACTGGTCCACAGTGACAAGGTCTTCCCTAACTTTTCTTTTCTAAAGGCTGAACAAACCAAGATCTCTCAGCCTTTTGTCATGGAAAGGCTTCCAGTCTTCTGATCATTCATGAGAGACACCTGGCTCTTTGGCAGGCACAGGAGAAGAACATGGCTCCTTGGTTATCCACATAAAGTGCTAGGAAAGAGGCAGCAAAGAAGGCACATCGTGCACTTCTGCACTTCCATGTCAGATACATGCATGCCTGAGCAGATGAAACATTTTAAATGCATGTGCATGTTACTAATTATTTATATCCTGCATCAAAAATTTAACACATCCAGCTATGATGAATGCAAAATTCAGCACATTTGGCCACTGATTCCCTTCTTATATTTATTTAGGACTCTTTTCAGTAAGAATAGTTGAAATCTGTAAATTAAAACATTAGTCTGCTAAAGCCAGATGAGAATTTACTGCTGGCTTCTTGAGCTGCTGCCTTGCTTTTCACACAAATGTAAAGTTTAGCATAAATCTAGAGAGTGATGGATAGACACTGCTGCACTGTGTCCTTCAGACAGTGAACAGAAAACCAAGCAGCTCTGTGAAGAAGGACCTGGAAGTGCTGGAGGACAAGTTCACCATGAGCCAGCAATGTGCCTTTGTGACCAAGAAGGCAAATGGTCTCCTGGAGTTCATTCAGAACAGTGTGGCCATCAGCATGAGGGAGGTTCTCTTTCCCTTCTGCTCTACCCTGCTGAGACTAGATCTGAAGTATTGTGCCCAGTTCTGGGCTCCTCAGTTCAAGAGAGACAGGGAATGATGGAGAGGGTCCAATACAGGCTACAAAGATGGTGAATGGACTGGAGCATCTCTGTGAATAGCAGCTTAAGAGGGGATCTTCTCAATGTGCAGCAAGAGCTAAAGGGTAGGGGGCAAAAGAATGGCACTGGGCTCTTTTTAGTGGTGCCCAGTGACAGGACGAGGGGCAATGAGCACAAACTGGAACTGGGGGTAGATTTAGCCTGGATATTAGGGAAAATTCTTTCCAGTGAGGGTGGTGAGACACTGGAAGAGGTTGTCCAGGGAAGCTCTGGATGCTCCCTCCCTGGAAGTGTTCAAGGTCAGGTTGGATGGGCCCTTGATCAGACTGGTCTAGTGGAAGGTGTCCCTGCCCATGTCAGGGGGGTTGGAACGAGATGATCTTTCAGGTTTCTTCCAACCCAAACCATTCTATGGTTCTATGATTCTATGCAATGTAAGAAATCAGCTCCCTTTTTATCCCTTCAGCAGTGTCATGTTCAGCATCTCCATGACACCTGTGATGCCTTGAAATGATTAGAAACAGCCTGATTTCCCTTATTACATCAATAGGCAGTTAACTAGGATTCAATGTAATTGTCCATGGGCATAATACACTACTAAATGTTGGTTCCCTCTGAGCTCTGAGCTGTGGTATTGCAACTCTTATCCATAGAAACTTTTGAAGCAGGTTTAAGA
This sequence comes from Dryobates pubescens, assembly GCF_014839835.1. Taxonomy (NCBI): domain Eukaryota; kingdom Metazoa; phylum Chordata; class Aves; order Piciformes; family Picidae; genus Dryobates; species Dryobates pubescens. The sequence goes on along the minus strand of NC_071615.1, from coordinate 25,650,303 downwards.
ACAAAACTCATGAAAAAAACCCAGACATGTACATCCACTTTTATTTTACTTGCCTGGGGAAGGAAGAAAATACTCAAATGAATTATCTTTTGCTTGTGTGAGCCTAAAGGAACATGATCTGGTACAAAAATCAGGAAAGGGCTCATTTTTGCTTGCCAGTTTGTGGTTTGTGGTTCCCACCTAATGAGCAGTAAGAATGGCTGCTGGACCTTCATCTTTCATTTAGAATCATAAAAGCATAAGATGGTTTTGGTCATCTAGTTACTACTCCCCTATTATGGGAAGGGACATCTTCCACTAGACCAGGTTGCTCAAGGCCTTATCCAACCTGGCCTTTAACACCCTCAGGGAGGGGGCATCCACAACCTTCCTGGGCAGCCTGTTCCTGTCTCACACCCCTCCACTCCCCACCCCTCCTCTTGTCCCAGGAAAGAATTTCTTCCTAATACCCAGTCTAAATCTCCCCTTTGCCAGCTCGAAGCCATTGACCTCTCATCCTATCACCACAATCCCTTGTGAAAATTTCTTCCCCAGCTTTTTTGTAGGCCACCTTTCAGATACTGGAAGGCCACTATAAGGTCTCCCTGGAGCCTTCTCCAGGCTGAACGGACCCAAGTCTCTCAGCCTATCCCCATAGGGCAGGTACTCCAGTCCTCTGTTCATCTTCATGGCCACCTCTGCACCCGCTCCGGCAACTCCATGTCCTTCTTTTGTTGGATCACAGGATCACAGGATGTTAGAGAGGGGGACAAAACTGTATCCAGTATTTGAGGTGTGGCCTCAGCAGTGCCCTAAGAAATCCATAGAAGGGATCTTTGCAGGATGTTGAATGAAGAAGCCTTGGGAGGACCTTGAAAAAAATAATCTGGAGTCTGGAATGGCTTTGGTGGCAGGTATTGGAAGTGAGTTCACAAGGTTTCCCTGTATTTCTTCAGCTATTTTTGTCATGGTACAATACATGGAGTTGGTGCAGACCTCTGGTGTGACCAAGCCTTGCTGTTCTTCACCCTGCTCTGAGGATAAGGGGCTGAGAGAAATGCTTGCATTAGGAACACCAGGATGCTCCTGGGGTTTGGAGAAAAATAGAATAGAATAGAATAGAATAGAATAGAATAGAATAGAATAGAATAGAATGGAATGGAATGGAATGGAATGGAATGGAATGGAATAGAATAGAATAGAATAGAATAGAATAGAATAGAATAGAATAGAATAGAATGGAATGGAATGGAATGGAATGGAATGGAATGGAATAGAATAGAATAGAATAGAATAGAATAGAATAGAATAGATCAGAACCGAACCAGGTTGGAAAAGACCTTTGAGATCATCAAAGGTTGATTCAGTGATCCTATGAGTCCAGCCTACCATCCAACATCATCTAATCAACTAAACCACAGCACCACGTGCCCCATCCAGTCTCTTTCCAAACACCTCCAGTGATGGTGACTCCACCACCTCCCTGGGCAGCACATTCCAATGGCCAATCACTTTTTCTACGAAGAACTTCTTCCCAACATCCAGCCTAAACTTCCCCTGGTGCAGCTTGAGACTGTGTCCTCTTGTTCTGGTGCTGGTTGCCTGGGAGAAGAGACCAGCTTGGCTACAACCTCCAAATGTCCAAAAATGGCTGATGGTTTTTACAGGAAAGATGGTAAAAGAATCAGTAAACTTTTTTCTTTTTTCTTTTTGTTAAACATATAAAAAGGCAAAGTTAGACCTATGTTGGACTATTGATCTGGGAAGATGAGAGGCATGAGGGACTTAAAATGGTTCTAAAATCTTCAGATGTGGCATTTCTTCTCATTTGCTGTGCTCTGAAAGCAGAGATTGCTTATGAAGTCTGGTGTCCAGCAGTCTCAAAACACAATGAAAGATTCATTTTCACTATAATTGAAAGATCAGAAGCCATGAATAATTTTGTTCCTTTAAAGACTGCATTAGGTGATAACTCTTCTGAGAACTTTCTGGCCACTGAATGCTGAGGAGGACTGAGGCATTTCATTGCTGACCTTGATGCCGCTTCACTTCATGCTGTGCAACTACATGGTTTAACCAGGTCTGAAACCTCGGTTTCTCTTCATTCAGGCTAGCAGCCCAAATCTCCATGCAGAAAAAGGAGAACTATGTGTGTGTTCTTCACTTTGGTCAAATGAACTTTTAATTTTGCTGTCATTAACAGTAACTCGCTTGAAGCACAGCTAAAAACATCTGCAGTAATTTCCATTAATATGTCAGCATTTATCTTGTCACCATGCAGTTCCATCTCAGACTCTACAGTTATTTACTTCCCAGAGTATCAAAAGAGAATCAGCTTTTCTGCTGATGCTCAGGAATGTAATTAGAAGGAAAAAGACATCTGTTAAGATGTGTGAAAAATGGAGCTGTGAAAATAATATCAGGTGGCAGAGGAAGGTGTTGTGCCTTCTACATGCATCCAAATTGTGGAGAGATAAAGAGCTTTATAAGCAAGTTTAGAGGAATCTAGTTTTAGAGAAATGAAGGTGCAGCGATAGCTTAATGAGTCATTAAAGAAAGTTAAGCTGTTCAGTGGCTATTAATTGGAAATAATTTCTCTGGAACACAGGAGGCTAATGGTAAAGCAAAATGGCTCATCTGTGCCTTACTGGTTTTTGAAAGTACAGCTGGGTTTTCAGATCCTTGAGAAGCTGTTTTAAAGAGCTAGAACCATGGTAACTTAGACATGAATTTATGGCTTTAGACAGTAAAGTCGGTGTCAGGAAAGCAATTCTTGATGCCAGTTGCAAGCATGTTTGCATGTTCCTGGTGTGGTTTGTTTTTTGTCTGTTTGTTTTGGGGCTGGTTTTTTTTTGTGTGTCTGTTTTTGTTTTGTTGTGCTTTTCCTGAGATGAACCTGGTATGTATTGATTCAAAGCCCCCTCCAGGCATTCCCTGATTGAGTCATATATTGCAGTCATCTTTTACCTAGCTGTGTTCAGCGCCAGTAAGGGCTGACCAAAATTTTGATGGAAAACACTCTAAAAGTCATAACATCTGCCCTCCTCCTTTAGGTGCAAATGTTATTACATTTTGTTCTTTGATTAAAGCTACTTATTTCCACAAGCATTCTGTGTTGGGGCTGGAATATATCTCGTTTCATCAAAAGGGAAACCAGAGCTTCAGAAATAAGTTCGCAACACTGCAGTTTTCAGCCAGACTCTTCAAGTAAGCCTATTGAATGCTGTGGAGCTCTTGCACTAAGGGCTTTCCCCCACATGACTCAAGGAAGATGAGTGCTATACCACATAAACATGGTCTATTTCCATAGCCTCTCCACTTGTGGTGAATGGCACTTTTATATTTCAACATGAAAAGATGAGGGCTAACAAAATATTTAAGGATGTTAGTAGCACTGGATCACTTTCTCATAGACTCTGGTAAGAATACAATGTCCAAGATCTACAAAGTGGACTATGTCTGATTTCAATGCTTTAATATCAGAGAATCACAGAATATAGCTGATTGGAAGAGACCTCAAAGACCATCCAGTCCAATCTTTGACCCAGGACTGAAGGGTCAACACTAAACCATGTCACTAAGCACCAGGTCCATATGCCACTTGAACACTGCTGCCATGGACAGACCATTCCAATGCTTGAAGAAATATTTCTAATATCCAGCCTAAACCTCCCTTGGTGCAGCTTGTAACCATTTCATCTAGTCCTGTTCCTTGACACCAAGGAGAAGAGGCTGCCCCCCTCCTAGTTCCAACCTCCCTTCAGGTAGTTGTAGAGAGGGTGAGGTCTCCCCTCAGCCTCCTCTTCTCCAGACTGAGCAACCCCAGCTCCCTCAGACACTCCATGTGCTCCAGGCCCTTCATGAATCTTGTTGTCCTACTCTGGACACCCTCCAGCACCTAAATGTCCTTCCTGTAGTGGGGGGCCCAGAACTGAACACAATACTTGAGGTGTGGTCTCCCCAGTGCTGAGTATAGGGGGATGAGCACCTGCCTGTTCCTACTGGCCATTTGGGGCTGTTCAGTACAGAGAAGAGAAAGCTCCAGGGAGATCTGAGTGGCCTTCCAGTAGGGGGTGCTACAAGAAAGCTAGGGAGGGACTTCTAGTGATAGAATGAGGGACAATGGCTTTGAGCTGGAAGAGGATAGACTGGATATGCAGGAAGACTGGATATTAGGAAGAAATTCTTTCCAGTGAGGGTGGTGAGACACTGGAATAGATTGCCCAAGGGAGCTTTGGATTCCCACTCCCTGGAAATGTTCAAGGTCAGGTTGGACAGGATCTTGAGCAACCTGGTCGAATGAAAGGCATTGCTGCCCATAGCTGGGGGACTGGAACTAGATGACTTTTAAGGTCCTTTCCAGCCCAAACCATTCCATGACTCTACTCAGAGTCACACATTACTTTTGTTTCCAAGACCCATTTCAGTTAACTATCAGCCTGGCTCCCATGCCCTAGACACTGTTTGTAATGTATTCTTACTGCCAGATTTTTAGTGTGGTTTTTTTTTTTTCCCTTCTTTTTTTTTGATACTTCTTTCAAATTCAATGTAGTTCAAGATAAAGTTTACCCAAGCACATCAAAGGGAATTACAGGGACAAAAAATAATCTGCCTAGTGAAGCAAAAATTGAAACGATGAAACGTTTAAGTATTTTGTATTATGTATTATGAAGTTTCAATGCTTTGCTCTTGTATCCTCTACATCAAGGGTAGAATTTCAAAGGGAGCTGTCTACACATTTATCCTCACTGCTTAATAGAAGTATTGTTGCCTTAATGCAGTACCAAATCTAACTTTCCCTGTATTGATGAGAAAATTCCTTTAGGTGGGACTTCTAATACTCTCCGAATGTATGCACAAGCAGTTCAACCCCAAACTGTTGCAACAGAGCAGTTTCTGATGGTTGAAGCAAATTAAACTGTTACAAAACAGGTTTCAAGAAGAAGAACACTTCTAAGATAATTTGGGGACACATAGGGCCTCCAAAAATGGCTATTACTTCTGGTATAGTAGAGGTGGGGAGAAAGAAGAGTCAAGCTTCCTTGTATGCAGGGGAGTGTCTTCAAGTCTTTTAAGTAGTGTGGCATAAGGACTGGTGTCTGGAGGGGTTTTTTTTAGTTTTTAGGGGATTTTAGAATTATAAAATTGTTTTGGGTGGATAAGACCTCAAAGATTATTGAATCCAATCCGCAACCCAACACCACCATGGCCATCAAACCATGTCCCACAGTGCCATGTCCACTGAACACCTCCAGGGACAGTGACTCCACCACCTCTCTGGGCAGCCTCTTCCAAGGCCTGACCACTCTTGCAGGAAAGAAAATTTTCCTAATATCCAACTTAAACCTCCCCTGACACAATTTCAGACCATTTCTTCTTGTTCTATCACCTGACACTATGAAGAAGAGACTGACCCCACCTCAATCCAACCTCCTTTCAGAGATTCATAGAGAGCAATGAGGTGTCCTCTCAGCCTCCTATTTGCCAGGCTAAATGATCCTGGTTCCCTCAGCTATTCCTCACCAGACCTGTTCTCCAGAGCCTTCACCAGCTTTGTTGCCCTTCTTTGGACATGTTGCAGGGAGTATCATTCACTGAACTCATACAGTTTGTTGCTGTGGCTTGGGGGTCAGTTTACAAAGAGAGATGAATGGAATCCAAGGACTGATTCCATTGTAAGATTCTAGTGGGCAAATCACATCAGAAACCAATAAAACTAAGAAAACATGGCATATTCCAATCTATTCAATCCCCACCTCTCTAATCAGAATAGAATAGAATAGAATAGAATAGAATAGAATAGAATAGACCAGACCAGACCAGACCAGACCAGACCAGACCAGGTTGGAAGAGACCTTCGAGATCATTGTGTCCAACCCATCATCCAACACCATCTAATCAACTAAACCATGGCACCAAGTACCCCATCAAGTCTCCTCCTACACACCCTCAGGAAAGCAAGTTTGGGTTTAAGCATTTTCTTCACTCATCTGTCTTGTTTTGTCCAAATGTTTTTGGAGAAGAAAGCTTCTCTTTAGTTCAAGTATCATAAACTTGTGTCATAATAGGAGAAGAAACATGAAAGACATTGAGATGCTGGAGCAGGTCCAGAGAAGGGCAACAAAGCTGGTGAAGGGTCTGGAGAACAGGTCTGGTGAGGAGCGGCTGAGAGAACCGGGGTTGTTTAGTCTGGAGAAGAGAAGGCTCAGGGAAGACCTTACACTCTACAATACCCTGAAAGGAGGTTGGTGTAAGGTGGGTGTTTGTCTCTTCTCCCTAGTGACACATGATAGGAGAGGAATTGGCCTCGAATTGCACCAGGGAAGTTTAGGTTGGATATTAGAAGACACGTTTTAAATGAAAAGGCTCTCAAAGACCAGCACAGGCTGCCTAGGGAGATGGTTGAATCCCTATTCCTGAAGGTATTTGAAGGTGGCAGAGATATGGTGCTGAGGGACGTGGTTTAGCACCAGACTTGGTAGAGCTAGAGAATGGTTGAATTCAGTGATCTTATATTTATTTTCCAGCCAAATGATTCTATGATTTTGTGATTCTCCACCACTGTGGGACAGTGACCTCAGTCAGAACTGAGTCTAGATTTGCTCCTGCTTGGTGAAATACATCAGAGGAACTACTGATACAGGTTGCAGATCCACAGCAGCTTTCTTAAGCTTGTCACAGTGAAATATTTTCTAGTCTGCTTTCATCTGTTATGAGTAACAGAGACACAGAAGAGTAAGAGCATTCTGCTCACTGAGGTGGAGAAGAGCCATCACAGACGGGTTTGTGAGCTATGTGTCACTTTTAGAGTACCATCTACAGCTCATTGGCCCACAAATACAGTATTTGTTTGTGTCGTGGGACACCACCAGATACGGTCTGACACAGCCTGGTGGGAATGACTAAGGCTGTAGAAGGTGATGTTTCCAAGATATGAAAAAGACCTTGACATTATTTTACAGAAAATAGTTTGAATGCTCCCTGAGCAATTAATAAAAACTGCATTATTTTACTACCCAATTTTAGTATTGGATCAAAATAAAGCCTTTAAGTAAATGTTACCATTTCTTTGGCTAAATTGACCATCTGGTCAATTATTTTAATTTTTATTTCCTACAAAATGAGCCTTTATTTATTAGACATTTTCACTGCTTCTGTGATTTCCCCCCTCTTCCCCCCCCCCCCCCAACTGCTACATTGCAAATGGCAGTTTAATAACATTTCTTTCCATGAAAACAACAATATTAGATTTACATAGCTCAATTAATCTGAGAATTAGTATGTATTGGTAACATCCCATTGGAAAACCATGGATTCTGGATGACTTAATGAAAAGGCTTAATTGCTACCATTAGTTCAGAAATATATTAATAGACTCACTCTTCTCATTAATTGTCCTTTTACATGTGCAATTTCACTCTGGAGATACCTAACTTTCTCATGAGTCATGTGAGCCTTCAAACACCTATTGTGAAGCTGCTCAGCTTGCTGCCTAATGAACCCATATATTAGAATCATAGAACCATAGAACTGTTTCAGTTGGAAAAGACTTCTAAGATCATCAAGACCAACCATGGATCCAACACCACCATGGCCATTAAACCACGTTCCCCATTGGCAAGCTAATAGTAGCAAGGAGCAGTGTATCCTTGCTTGTCACAATATAATCTTAGATGTGATCTTTAAAGAAGAGAGGTAGTCCTGCGCCCAGGTCAGGGCAACCCTTGATATCAATACAGGCTGAGGAATGATGAAATTGACAGCAGCCCTGCGAAAAAGGACTTGGGGGTGCTGGTGGATGAGAAGGGGGACATGAGCTAACAATGAACGTTTGCATCCCAGAAGAGCAATGGCATCCTGGGCTGCATCAAAAGATGCATGGCCGGCGGGTCCAGAGAAGTGATTTTGCTGCTCTGCTCTGGTGAGACCTCACCTGGAGTACTGTGTCCAGCTCTGGGACCCCCTGGTAGAGGTTGCTCTGGGACGTGGTTGAGGCTCCATCCCTGAAGACATTCAGAATCAGGCTTGATGTGATCCCGGGCAGCCTGATCTAGTTGGAGATGTCTCTGCTGACTGGAGGAAGGTTGGACAAGATGACCTTTGAGGGTCCCTTCCAACCCAATGCAATCTTGAACACTGAGAAAAACCAAGCACATAGCCAACTGAAGAAACTCTTTGGAGAAAAACTATCAATAGCCTAGCAGTCACACAAGGGTATTTCAAAGCAAGATCCTCAGGGGTCTGACTTGAGCTGAATTTTATTCAAAATTGTGAATAAGACACATTTACAGTGTCAGTGATTAAAACCAAACTAGAAAATAGGATTGGATTTTCCCTTCACACTTGATTAATCATCTTTCTACTAAACTTCTAAGGCTGTGGCACGAATACTTTAAATTCTTGAAGACAAATACAAACATTTTCCTTAATATTTGTGCAATTGTTCTTAAAATTAGTAGGGAAAAGAATCAATTTATTCCATTGCATTCACTGATTTCCTACATTTAAACTAAACCTAGTGGACTATCATATTTCACTCAGTTTCTGCTGATTTATTTTGCCGATATGGAAAATTCAGATGGTGTCATCTTCTTACTGTTCCTACAAAGAACTTTGGGAGGGACAGAGAATCCTTCTTCCTGTTCTCTCTGTATTTCAGAGTCAGTTGGCAGGAATAAAATGTGCAAGATTTTAGAAATAATCAGTTTAGGGAAAAAAAAAAGCCACCCAGACCCACAAATCTCTCATTTCACACTGTGAACCTTACATTTGGTTTCCTGCACCAGTAGCTGATTTATAAGCAAATGTAGAATAGAATAGAATAGAATTAACCAGGTTGGAAGAGACCTTCAAGATCATCGTGTCCAACCTATCATCCAACACTACCCAATCAACTAAACCATACAACCAAGCATCCTGTCAAGCCTCGCCCTGAACACCCCCAGCGACGGTGACCCCACCACCTCCTCAGGCAGCCCATTCCAGTGGGCAATCACTCTCACTGTAGTATGCCTTGTAGATGTGGGACAATGTCTTTGGGGCTTTTCACAATACAGGTCAACCCCAGGAATGGTAACCTCAATTGTGTCCTCAGTAGTGGCCTATTTATTCCACTTGATGTATGAGATCTGTCTGTAGTGTAACAACTGACATACAAAAATTAAAAAGAAGGAAGGTTCTTCTACTTTGTTTTTCTTGTGGGAGACGCTGGGGGACTCTTAAGACTGTGGAAAATACTTTCATTATCTTGAAATTAAAAATAGCAGGTTGTGTAGCCCCTTGCAGGCTTGAATTTACCTAGGGAACAGGAGGACTGTTGTTTCCTCCAATTAGTCTGGTACAGTTCTGCAGCATATGCAGAGGGAAAGGCTGCGGCAGTGCCTATGCCTTCCTTTACACCATGGCTGAATTTACCCAAGCTTCTGACAACAGATGAAGGTGGACATCTGTGTGATGTCCACACAGCACAAGCCCTATGGGGAGAGGCTGAGGGAGCTGGGGTTGCTTAGCCTGGAGAAGAGGAGGCTCAGGGGAGACCTTATTGCTCTCTACAACTACCTGAAGGGAGTTTGTAGCCAGGAGGGGGCTGGTCTCTTCTCCCAGGCAATCAGCACCAGAACAAGAGGACACAGTCTCAAGCTGCACCAGGGGATGTTTAGGCTGGATGTTAGGAAGAAGTTCTTCACAGAAAGAGTGATTGGCCATTGGGATGTGCTGCCCAGGGAGGTGGTGGAGTCACTATTGCTGGACATGTTCAAAAAAGGATTGGATGTGGCACTTGGTGCCATAGTTTAGTTAGTCATGAGGCATTGGGTGACAGGTTGGACTTGATGATCTCCGAGGTCTTTTCCAACCTTGCTGATTCTATGATTCCATGTGAGTTTGGGGAGGGAGGAGGCTGAGGATTGCTTGCTGCTTAAGCCTCATTCAGTCATGTTGTAGGAGGGGACCCATGATACACAGCTTCTTTGAGAAGCTTTTTATGTTCTTCCTGTCTTTGATACCTTGTCTCCCACTTGGTTTTTTCTTTTTGTGATCTTGGATCATTTGACATCCAGGTACAATGCAGTATCTTTCCAGTATCTGAGAAATTTTACTGAGAAACTTGGCAGAGGAGGGGAAAAAAAATCAAAATGAAAACAAAAAACCCAACCAAATAAACACCACCCCCAAAACCAAACCAAACCAAAACAAAAAAAACCCAAACCAAAACAAAACAAATACCCAAACCCATAGAAGTGTTCAAAACCAGGTTTGATGAGCAACCTGGCCTAGTGGAAGACGTTCCTGCCTATGACAAGGGGGTTGGAACTAGATGATCTCCAATGTCTCTTCCAACCCAAACCATTCTATGTGTGATCCTGTGATCCTGGGGTACACTACTAGGTTGTAGTAGTTCCTCAACAGATGAGTTGGATATGGCAGGTGAATAAGCAAAGGGATAGAAGACACTGCAGAAATCCCTGTTCATTTACTGGTGTCTGGTCTGTGCTAACTGGAACAGTAGAAACAAAGCAAACTACAACAAAATAATAAATTTTCAGTTACCATATTTTATTCACAGAAAACAAACAAACAGTGCTGTCCAGTAACAGGAAAAGGGGCAATGGGCACAAACTTGGACATAAGAAGCATGAGTAGGAACTTCTTTAATTTAAGGGTGACAGAGCACTGGACCAGGCTACCCAGAGCGGTGGTAGAGTCTCCCTCTCTGGAGACATTCAAAATCTGCCTGGATGTATTCCTGTGTGACCTTCTCTAGGTGAATCTGCCTTGGCAGGGGGTTGGACTCTATGATCTCAAGGTCCCTTCCAACCTCTACCATTCTACGATTCTGTGGTCCTCTGATTTCCCTTTTTTTCTCTGTGAAGAATGATGACCTTAATTTAAACAAAAAGACTCTCTCCAAAGAGAAGGCAGTGTGCCCTTTCATTTAGCACAGAGATTTGCTGCCTACAGCAGATGAGTTTCTGCTGTGTCACTCTGTGTACACTTCTGTAAGCCGAGATAGAAGCAAATGGCACTCATGGAAGAATACACACACAAAAGCTTTGCATTAGAATAAGGAGACAAAAGAGCTGTAGATATCTGTAAAAGAACCACTGGGTTTAACCTGAATCTTATAGGTCAAGTAGGACTCTGCTATAACTGTGAAATATTCATATACATTCTTGGAGCAGGGAAGCCTTTCTTTATGATATATACAAGAGGATCAAGCAACACTTCTGTTTCTAAGAAAGACTTTAGTTCAACAAAATATGAGTATGTTTATGTAGTTAAATTGGTTTCAAAAGACACAGAAAATTAAAGACCATTAAATACCAGGAAAGGTGGGTTTGTTAAATAATGATATAATATTTAGGGTGTCAGGTAGCGATAGGACTAGGGGGAATGGAGCAAATATAGAAATGGGTAAATTCAGACTGGATGTTAGGAAGAAGTTCTTCACCCTGAAGGTAGTGAGATAATGGAAGAGGTTGCCCACAGAAATGGTGGAAGCTTCTTCCTTGGAGGGTTTTAAGGCCAGGCTGGATGTGGCTCTGAGCAATCTGATCTAGTGGGAGGTGTCCTTGCCCATGGCAGGGGGGCTGGACCTAGATGATCCTTGAGGTCCCCTCCAACACTAACAATTCTATGCTCTAAGCTAAGAGATTTGCTGGTAAATAACTATCATCAGCCATTCACTTCTTATTCTGAAGAATCTCCTCACACCGAGGGCTTTGTAAGGTTAAACTGTGACATTGTTGACAGCTCCTCCTCTTTACCTTGAGCATGGATCGAACAACAAACTCACCTTTACTTAAGCTTCTGTCTTGGACACACCTATAATCACAATTGTTCTTGGTACATAAGTGTTAGGAGCTTTCTCAGAAGAAGAACTTTCTTGGAAAAAGAACTCTTGTAGGATGGACAGGACAGGAAAGTATGGTCTGAAGTCCGATGATAGAATAGCATAGCATAGCATAGCATAGCATAGCATAGAATTAACCAGGTTGGAAGAGACCTTGGAGCTCATCAAGTCCAACCCATCATCCAAGACTATCTAATCAACTAAACCATGGCACCAAGCACCCCATCAAGTCCCTCCTAAACACCCCCAATGATGGCAACTCCACCACCTCCCTGGGCAGCCCATTCTAATGGCCATTCACTCTTTCTGGGAAGAACTTCTTCCTAACATCCAGCCTAAACCTCCCCTGGCACAGCTTGAGACTGTGTCCTCTTGTTCTGGTGCTGGTTGCCTGGGAGAAAGTGCTTTACTTGGATCAGGAGAAGGAATGGGATTACCCATGAAGACATTTTACCATGTGTGTGATAGCCTTACCAGGTGTAAAAAATCAAATCCATACTGCTCTTTGGAAACAGCAAAGGTTTCATATATTGAACTTTTGAAGAACTGCTTGGTCTTCCTCTGTATTTTGGCTTATTAAAAAATGTTCATAACCGTTATGTACTGTAAGCATTTAATTTATCAGCATAAGCAGGGGTGTGTGTGTGTACAAGCACTGCAGTTTGGAAGGAAATTTGCAATCTCATCGAACAAAATACTGCAAGCAAGGATTGTCATGGGCATATTTCTTCAAAGCAAAATATTAAAGCCTGCAGCAGGGGTATATGTCCTCTTAGAGGCTTTGTTGGTAGTTTAAACTAGACACTGTGAGTAAAATTGTGTATAACACAAAACCTGGCAACTCTACAACAGAGCGGTGGTGCAAAGAGGAGTCAGGTAAAGGCTGTCAGCTGAATACATGAAAAGACACCGAAAAGAAGATTAATATTTTTCTAGGAATGCTCTTTGCAGTGAAGTAGAGATAATGTTTTATCTGGGACTTCATATCACAGAATTGTAAAATGCATTGGGTTGGAAGGGATCCTCAAAAGTCATCTTCTCCATCCCCCCTGCAGTCAGGAGGGTCACCTCCAACTACATCAGGTTGCTCAGGGGCCCATGAAGTATGCCTTGAATGTCTCCAGGGACAGAGCCTCAACTGCATATTGGGGCAACATGTTCCAGTATTTCACCACTCTCCTTGTAAAGAATGTCCTCTTTATGTCCAACCCAAATCTGCTCCAGTTTCAAACCATTGCCCCTTGTTCTATCACTACAAGTTCTTGTAAACAGTCTCTCCCCAACCTTCCTGTAGGTCCCTTTCAGATGTTGAAATGTAGTTATAAAGTTTCCCTGGAACCTTCTGTTCTCCAGTCTGAACAACCCCAGTTCTCACAACTTGTGTTCGTAGGAGAGGTGCTTGAGCCTTCTGATCCTCCTCATGGCCCTCCTCTGGAACTGCTCCAGCAGGCCCATGTCCTTGTGTTGGGAGCCCCAGAGCTGGACTAGGTACTCCAAGTGGGGTCTCACCAGAGCAGAGTAGAGTGGCAGAACCACATCTCAACCTGCTGGCTACATTTCTTTTGGTGCAGCCCAGGATGGATGTACCTTGCTAGTTAATGTACTAGTACTCCATTTAATGCTCTGGCACTCCATTCAGTGCTCTGGTATCTTACACTTTGTGAGTTTGTCTTCCCTGTATTACTTACTGCTTCTTAATTTGTTTCTCCCATGGAAGCACTCACAAACCAGACAGCACTAGCAACCCAAAATGACAAAAATATTGGGACGGCTGTGAAAAAAACATGTCTCTAGGAGCATAGAAAAAGGATTTTTTCCTTGGGATATTGGATCCATTTCCACTTTATCATAGTCCTTTTATATTTTTGATATCTACAACATCACATAGAATTAATTTGTGAAATAATACCCACAGTGTTAATTATGCATACTGTGAAAATGTATGCTCTTATTGAACTTCCACTGATAATTTCATTTGATGTCCTGAATTTCCTAAGAAAAGGTTTGAAGAATTTTCTCTGTTACTCTCTCTTTTTTTTCCCCGTTCACTTTCATCTTCCTTACAATTTTCTCTATAGCTACTGGATATTGATCCTGGTTATGGATGCTATATCACAGAATTGTAGTAACATAGAATGGTTTGGGTTGGAAGGACCTCAAAGATCATCTAGTTCCAACCCCTTTGCCATGGACAGGGACACCATCCACTAGACCAGGTTATCTAAGTCCCTGTCCATCTAGGCCTTGAACACTTCCTGGGACAGGATATCCACAATATTCCTGGTCTACCTATCTCAGTGTCTCCCCATAAAATCATGGAATGTTAGGGGTTAGAAGGGACTGCCAGGAATCATCTAGTCCAACCTCCCAGACAAAGGAGGATCACTTAGGGCAAGCCACACCAAAATACATCTGGGAGGTTTTTTAAAGTCTCCAAAGAAGGAGACTCTCTCAGCCTCTCTCAGCAGGCTGCTCCAGCCTCACAGTAAAGAAGCTTTTCCTCATGTTGAGGTGGAACTTCTTATGTTCCAGCTTATATCCATCATTCCTCGTCCTATTGCTGGGCACCAACAAAAAGAGGCTGGCTGTGACAGTTTCAGGCTATGACTTTAAAAGTTACCTGTAGAGTTCGAGCAGAAGAGTGGAGAAGTATAAACAATTCACAGTTGGGTGTGAAAAGGAAAACAAAAGATTATTCTAAACAAATTTCATTGGGCAGATGTGTGAAGGATACCCCTAGCACTCTCACACATCCCACTTAATTCCTTTCTTCCCTCTCTGGTGGCTGCTTCTGCTCTGCTCAGCTGGGAGAATCTTATTGCCACTGACCTTGAGATAGGAACACTAATGATGCTTTGAGCTAACATCACTCCTAACTTCTTTTTCATTCCTTCTAATTAAGCATAGAAAGGGGAGGAGGGGGGAGGAGGTTAGGGGAGAGCTGGAGCAGTTACCCCCACTCCTTTTGGGGATCCCATTAGGGGTTCAGGGGGGTTTCTGTGCTGTTTCCTGATTATAAATACCTGTATAATATTGTAAATACTGTATATTTGCACATATTCATTGCATTCCACTGTAGTACTGCTTGTAAATTTGCTTCCATTTGCTTCCAACTGAGTGAGCTGTGCTTCTTGTTAATGCAGTGGGACATTTCTAAACCACTACACTGTCACCTTCATCTTGAGACCCACCCCTCAGTTACCCATAGATGTTAACAAGATCACCTCTCAGTTTCTTCCTATTATCCAGTCTAAATTTCCCCTCTTCCAGCTCAAAGCTGTTCCCCACTGCTCTTGTAAATAGTCCCTCCCTTGCTTTCTTGTAGCCCCCCTTCAAGTACTGGCAGGCTGCTCTAAGGTGTCCCTGGAGCTTTCTCTTCTTCAGGGAGAACAGCCCCAACTCTCACATCCTGTCCCCACAGCGGGGTGCTCCAGCATTCTGATCACCTTCATGGCCTCTTCTGGACCAGCTCCAACAGTTTCCCATGGGTCAAAACCAGAGCCATCCTCACCTTCATTAATTCTCATTCTGTGACCTATTGAAGAAGTATTTTTTTTTTACTTCTGCTGCTACCAGTTAGTGAGTTCTCAGCTTATTATTTATTCCAAAGGACGTGAACTTGTATTTTGTAACAAAGAGGTCCAGACCAGTTCTGCGGCTCCAGTCCTCAACATCAGTTATTCTTTCTCCAGGACTCCTCTGTTCCCCTTGGTAATGACTGCTCCCCTGTTTCACAGTGTCAGCAAATTTCATGAGTGTGTGTTGACTTGTGTGCCTACATCATCAAATGAAAAGGTAAATAAAATCAGTCCCAAGTTATACTCTTGAGAAACTCAGGGAGTAAGTGCCTCGCAATCCCCAAACTCCTTTTTCAGTATAACTCATTTTGGGCTTTCCCTTCAGCGAGTTGCTCATTTATCTCAGGTTTTCTGACACCCATACTTGCCACAGTTTACAATAGTTTTCCATTTGGTGTGATAGGAAGCATTTGCAGATGTCCAGAGACATTATTTTTTCTAGTTCCCTGTGCAAAAGTAAATGTCATATCCAAGAATGGAAGTACATCATGTCAGAATTCTCTTTTTCTGGCAGAGTCAGGTTGCATTATCTCATCTGCCATTTATCTCCCAATTTTCTAAAGCTTTACCTTGTCTTGAGAGCAAAATAAAAGATCTGCTAGCTGGGAAGATCTTTCTTTGCTTTTCTTGGAGTCAGACAGTGCTTTATCTGACTTGGATCCATTTAAAAAGGTTTCTGTTCAACTTGAAATTTTAAATGCCTTCTTTTTTTACCATAGAGTGCTTTGAGTTGCAGAGAACCTCATCTGGAAGAGAAAATAGAGACCCTTCCAACAGGAGTGCATCATGTTTTACAGTTACCTCTGCTATAAACATTATAATTTATGTATATAACAAATATAAACACAAATAAATACACAGAGCAGGTACAGAGAAAGGCAGTGAAGGTGGTGAAGGGTCTGGTGAGCAGGTCTGGTGGAGGAGTGGCTGAGGGACTAGGGATTGTTTAGTGTGCAGAAAAGGAGGCTGAGGGGAGACCTTCTCACTCTCAACATCTACCTGAAAGGAGGTTGTAGTAAGGTGGGGGTTGATCTCTTTTCCTGACTAGTGAAAGCATGAGAGGGAATGGCCTGAAATTGCACCAGGGGAGGTTTAGGTGGGATACTAGGAAACATTTCTTTCCTGAAAGAGTGGTCAGGCATTGGAACAGGCTGCCCAGGGAGGTGGTGGTTCCACCATCCTTGCAGGTGCTCAAAAAATGTGTGGACAAGGCATGTGGGGACATGTCTAAGTGGTCACGGTGGTGGTGGGTTCACAGCTGGACTTGATCTTAGCAGAGGTCATTTTTGACCTTAGTGATTGTACAAATCTTTAATGTTCTGAGCATCCTATCTCTGCCCAAAAGTTCATTATCACTGTACTGAGATCAAGCAAAATATTTCTGCTTCTCTGGCAAGGCTCTTCTTAGGATACTACCATGAAATGCATTGCAAAGCAGCACCTTAGAACATATACTTCAGAACTTGGTGCAGACATCCAATTGGCCTGGAATTGTTATTAAAATAGATCCTCTGGAAAAACTCAGCTCACTGAGGAAAAAAAAAAAACAACTCACTTTTTCTTCTATCTTTCATGGAAGAGTTTTCAAAATGTTCTGCCAGCTTTTATTCAAAGCAAAAGCTGGAGGCTTGTTGGCTAGAATATCTCCATGAGCTATCTATTTCTTTCAGAGGGTTGGGTTTTTTCTTTTTTTCAGGCTTTTTTTCCCCTTTGAGTGGATGTTGGCAGAAGGCAAAGCCTGCAGATCACAGCTTTTGTAAAATATTTAAAGCTTTCCTGAGTCTTCTAGTGCCTTTTAAGTATTCTCTTCCATATCTGTTAGTTTCTTACTAGATACTTTGTCCACTTGACAGCCAGTAATAGAATGTGGGAAAAATGCTCTCAGTGATACCTTGATTTTTTTTCTTGCCCAACCTCTTAGCCCTGTATTTTTTAAGAGTGGTGACAGCTATGTGAAAACTATGTATAATAGAAGATGAAATGGAATAATTGAGTGTTTCAAATGTTAACTGCTCAGAAAGAGCAAACAAACAAGCATCAAAATAACTGGAAAAAAAGGATAATAAATTCAGCCACAAAAAGAACACTTTTTTTTGTGTCTTAATTTCAAGATTTGTTCTCTTCATCTACCATATGAGAAAGAAAACCTCAGGACTACTTCCCCTGGGCCTTTTCATTATAAAAAAGGCTGTTGTTTCTTTTTTACTTTTTGATGGAATTGATTCTCATGAATTTAAACTCTACTGAAGTCTGCTCTTAAAGGTTGTCCTGTGGGATCAGATAGAGTTAGCACAGCCTGGGAGGAACAGAAAGTCATACTAGCATGCCATCTCCAAGCAGCACTCCAGCAAGCCCTGCTGAAGCTTGTGGTACATGGTGGTGTGGTTATTTATGTACATGCTTAGTGTCAGAAACCATCTCTAGCAGCTTTGCTTGGCTTGATGTTGCCTGAGACAAGTCAGGAGCATCAGGTTGGTCCTTGCTTGATTAACCCAATAGAAGAGAATAGAATTAACCAGGTTGGAAAACACTATCTAATCAACTAAACCATGGCACCAAGTGCCTCATCCAGTCCCCTCTTAAACACCTCCACAGTGATGGTGACTCCACTACCTCCCTGGGCAGCCCATTCCAATGGCCAATCACTCTTTCTGGGAAGAACTTCTTCCTAACATCCAGCCTAAACCTCCCCTGACACAGCTTGAGACTGCATCCTCTTGTTCTGGTGCTGGTTGCCTGGCAGAAGAGACCAACCCCCAGCCCCCAGATGCCCCTTCCAACCCTCACCATTGTATGATCTGTGATTCTGCTAGGGTAGTATGAAAATTAAGCTTTATGTCTACTTTTGTCTCTCCCATATAGATTCAATAATGGAGATGGAAAACATTACCACCTGTGTAGCAGCCATTACCTGCACCGATAGCTTTGACACTTCCCAGCACCCAGGGCTGCTGAAAAAAGGAAGCCAGAGAGCTCATCCCTATTAAACACCGGCAAATATTGGGAGTGGGGGGGGGGAACTTCCATGCTGTGCAGATAACTGCTGAAATTACATTGGTCTCTTGCAGCTACTGTTTCTCCAGAGTTCTTTGCTGTTTTTCTATCAGCTAAATTGAATGGCAATTCTGTGGCTTTCCACACTTGAGCTTCATTAAAAGCTTTAATCTAAAGCTTCACCACGGGAAGTCTCACAGAGCTAAAATGGGAGGTCTCCTAAGAGCTTTTCATTTCAAACTCAGGTCAGGTCTTGTAACTGTGCCAGAGGAGGTTTAGGATGTTTATTGGGAAAATTTTCTTTACTGAAAGAGTCATCAGGCATTGTGAACAGGCTGCCCAGGGATGCGGTGGAGTCACCATCCCTGGAGGTGTTCAAGAAATGTGTGGACATGGCCCTTGGGGACGTGGTTTAGTGGGCATGCTGGTGTTAGGCTGATGGTTGGAGGTCTTTTCCAGCAGAAATAATTCTATCATTCTATGGTTCTGTTCTATGCTCATTTTTTGTCTGGCCATAAACCAGTAAATCAGAAAACCTTCAGTGGTTTCCTAGCTCCTGCACACGAACACGCAGTCTGTTTGAAGTATCTGCTCCAAAGAGTTGAGTGCTGTTGCTAAACCCAAAATTACATAGAATCACAGAATAATAGTCCTACACCCCCCTGCTAAAGCAGAGTCACCCACAACTGGTAGTCCAGGACCACAGTATCTCCAGAAAGGTTTGGAATCTCTTCAGAGCTGACCCCACAACCTCTCTAGGTAGCCTACTCCAGGGCTCCAGCACCCTCACATCAAAGAGTTTCTCTATAACTGGATTGATTTGAGATTATTTCCCATTCCCTTTTTTTGTGTTCTTCATTACACTTTGCTTCTTGTTTCAATCTTTTGTAGGAAACGTTTTAACCAGGGTATGTAAAATCCATAGCCACCTAATCTAATATTGATTGTAACCATTACTTTTGTCTACAAATTATCCAGGATTTCCAGGACCCTATCAGCTCATATGGATAACAGCCACTGTTAAAAATCTAGTGCATCTTTCATTTATTTCCTTTCCCTTTTCTATTAAAAATATATGTATATTTACATTTATTATTATTATTGTTATTGTTATTGTTATTGTTATTATTATCTTCTCACTCCACCTCCCTGGAAGGAGTTTGGTACCAAGGAGTCTCCCTCGTAACAAGTGATAGGATGAGAGGAAATGGCTTCAAGTTGCAACAGGGGAGGTTTAGGTTGGACATTGGAAGAAACTTCTTGACTGAAATGGTTCTCAAAGACCAGAACAGGCTGCCCAAGCAGATGGTTAAATTCCCGTTCCTGGAGGTGTTTCCAAGAGGCAGAAATGTAGTGCTGGGGGACATGGTTTAGTCCCAGACTTGACAGAATTTTATATATATATATATATATAAAGAGAGAGAGAGAGAGAGAGAGAGAGAGAGAGAGAGTTGTAGCCAGGTGAGGGTTGGTCTCTCCTCCCAGGCAACCAGCACCAGAACAAGAGGACACAGTCTCAAGCTGTGCCAGGGGAGGTTTAGGCTGGATGTTAGGAAGAAGTTCTTCACAGAGAGATTGGCCATTGGAATGTACTGCCCAGGGAATTGGTGGAATCATCACTGGAGGTGTTTTTGTGATAGGATAAAGGCCAATGGACTTGAGTTTGGAGAATAGATATTTAGATTGAATACTAGGAAGAAATTCTTTACTGTGAGAGTGGTAAGACACTGGAACAGGTTGCCCAGGGAGGTTGTGGATACCCCCTTCCTGGAGGTGTTCAAGGCCAGGTTGGATGAGGCCTTAAGCAACCTGATCTAGTGGAAGGTGTCCCTGTCTATGGCAAGGTGTTGGAACTAGATGATATTTGAGGTCCCTTCCAACTCATACTACTCTTATGATTTTATGATTCCATGATTCTATAACTTTATGATTCTGTGATCCAGCACCAATCGCTGCATTTGGAAAGCAGTTTACAACAGATGTAAACAACTACTTTTATACTAAATTGATCCAGTTGAGAAGATTTTGTAAGAAGTGAGTTGAGTAATATATGATAGAGGAACTCACACTGGGAGTTTTCTCTGAGGTTACTTGTGTTTCCCAGGAAGGTCGACTGATAAGTTATGTTTTTAGATATATCACTACTTTCCCAGGCAGTAAAAACTTCAATTATAAGGAACATTTGGTAGCAATTTCATTTCTGCAAGTTGAAATGACACTACAGGCATCTTATACTGCACTAAAAGAAGAAATACATACCCTTTGCTCCTTCATATTTTGTTCTGAGGTACACTGGAAAGAGTTCATTCGACTGCACTATAGCACAATTGGCTGGATGAACACAAAGCCATCACCAAAGCTGTCATTTCAATTTCTAACTAATTTCCTCTTTTTCTCTGTTTCACACTGTGTTGAGAAAGCTGATGCCCCAGCTCCTTGACAGAGGCCACTTGTGAACAGCAGATTTCAATGTGGAAAATGTCTAGCAGAATGGAGAAAGGAAGCAATTAATGAGAAAAGATCTGACACACCTTACTAGGGCATACGGGTAGCACATTTAGCAGTAAGTTATTGATGGCATATGCTAAAGCACTGCTTTTGTCACCACTTCTGGGTCTGGATTGGTAAGCTGTACTCTCTGTGAAGGATGCAATGCTTATCATTCATGAGTGCATGAGTAACTACCCAAATTAAAGAATGTGCTGTGCTCAAACAGCATTCAGGAACCCCTGTTTTCCAAAGCACTCACAGATTTTCTTGCACAAGGCTGACAACTAAGTAGAAAAATCTCCTTGGTGATTCCTGTGTGTTACAGGAAACTAGAGCTGGTCAGAAAGGGTAATCATTTGAAACTGGAATATGCTCAGGGGAGACCTCATTGCTCTCTACAACTCCCTGAAAGGAGGCTGGAGTGAGATGGGGGTCATACTCTTCTCCCTAGGATCAGGTGACAGAATGAGAGGAAGTGGCCTGAAATTATGCCAGGGGAGATTTAGTTTAGTTATTAGGAAAAATGTCTTTCCTGAAAGAGTGGTCATTGGAAGAGGCTGCTCAGGGAAGTGATGATGTCACCATCCCTGGACACATTCAAGAAATGCGTGGATATGGCACTTGGGACATATTTTAACAGCCATGGCGCTGTTAGGTTGGTGGTTGGACTTGATCTTAGAGACCTTTTCCAACTGAAATATTTCTACCCCATTTAGGCTATCGGTTGATAGTTGACTGAACATGAGTCAGCAGTATGCCCAGGTGGCCAAGAAAGCCAATGGCATCCTGGCTTATATTAGAGACACTACTGTGGCCAGCACGAACAGGAAGGTGCTCATCCCCCTGTACCCAGCACTGGTTAGGCTTCACCTTGAGTACTGTGTCCAGTTCTGGGCCCCTCAGTTTAGGAAAGATATTAACTGGCTGGAACGTGTTCAGAGAAGGGCAACAAAGCTGGGGAGGGGTTTGGAGCACAAACTCTATGAGGAGAGGCTGAGGGAGCTGGGCTTGCTTAGCCTGGAGAGGAGGAGGCTCAGGACAGACCTTATTGCTCTCTACAACTACCTGAAGGGAGGTTGCAGCCAGGCAGGGGTTGGGCTCTTCTCCCAGGCAACCAGCACCAGAATAAGAAGACACAGTCTCAAGCTGTGCCAGGGGAGGTTTAGGCTGGATGTTAGGAAGAAGTTCTTCCCAGAAAGAGTGATTGGCCATTGGAATGGGCTGCCCAGGGAGGTGGTGGAGTCACCATCACTGGAGGTGTTTAGGAAGAGACTGGATGGGGCGCTTGGTGCCATGGTTTAGTTGATCAGATAGTGTTGGATTGTAGATTGGACTCGATGATCTGAAAGGTCATCACTGGTGATGAAATGCATCAAAGTTGAGAAGATTTGCAGCCAAAATGGCATCGTTCAGATCCAAAGTGTTAAAATCTAATTGGATGGTTCTGTATTTTTATGACTCTAATATTATGTTTGGCTGCTTAGTGTTCAAGGAAATTGGGGGTTTCAAAGCCAAGCATCCCCGTAAGATAATCACAGATTATGCAAATGATAGAACTTCAAATTATGCCTCTGAAAATCATCCTCCAAGGTTTTTGGATCAGAGAAAAATTTGAAAGTTTGGGAACTGAAAATCACAGCTATAGACTGTCAACATCCCCATTTTTTGAAGGCTTAATGCTTTATCTCCAATGAAGGTAATAAAAACTGCAAGTGAACTATGTTGAGACTCTCATATGAAAGTGTTATTTAAGGAACAGAACCACAGAACTGTGTATTTTTTCCCCATTTGCTTGGGTAGATTTCAATCAGTTTCTAAATGCCAAAGAGAAGATCTAAATCAAGCCTATTAATGTTTGCCTGTTGCTAATCTGGAACTTGGTGTGGTGACAGTCCTGCTACTCAAAAAACCCCATCCATTCTGGTTGTTTCTTTGGCAATGTGATTTTTCTAAGCCTTCATTTCCCTGGGAACATGCCCTGCAAAGCAGCTATAGAGAAAATATTAGATAAGAGAAATATTATTCATTTCCTTTCCCTTCTAATCTATGTGAGAGAATGGAGGTTTCGTGTCTTCCTTGGTGCACTGTCATAGCAACTTAAGCAAGGGCTTTTATTAAACACACAGCTCAGTAATATCCTTCTGTCCTCATGCATTCAATGACATTCACTTGTTTTCTATATATGAAGAACTTAAAATAAGTAACAGTCAGTATTGTGGACTTAGGACAGGTGGTTTCATCTTCTATGTAGATTTGAAAAACTCTTGGGTTTTGATCTTCTTTTACAGGTGTAAAGTTGCTCCCTTCAGCTCCCTACATGGATTTACCAAGGGGAGATCCTGCTTGACTGCTAGCCTTCTATGAAGTGGTTATGGTAACTGGGTTATAGTTGGACTTGATGATTCTAAAGGTCTTTTCCAAGCTTAATGATTCCATGATTCTATAAATTCTCACATCATACTCCTCAGAAGGAGGAACAACCATATTGGCACAGACATAAGAAATGCAGGCATAAGACGTAAGAAGGACAGGCAGAAAGGGACCTGGGGGCAGTGGTTGACAGTATGCTGAACATGAGCCAGCAGTGTGCCCAGGTGGCCATTGGAATGGGCTGCCCAGGGAGGTGGTGGAGTCACCATCACTGGAGGTGTTTAGGAAGAGACTGGATGAGGCACTTGGTGCCATGGTTTAGTTGATTAGATGGTGTTGGGTGATAGGTTGGACTCGATGATCTCAAAGATCTCTTCCAATCTGTTTAATTCTATTCTATTCTATTCTATTCTATTCTATTCTATTCTATTCTATTCTATTCTATTCTATTCTATTCTATATTTGTGTAATTCTGAGCAATCAAAAATCATACTGTGGTAATGAGAGCAAAATTGTACCAGTAGTCAAACTGGCAGAGGAATAATTTAGAATAAGCATCCTAACAGACAATAATGTTATTCAAATAATACATACAAGGAATGTAGCAGGATACCAACTGCAATAATTCATTACGATAGGGAGCTGTGGGGATTTAGATGTTGCAGAAGCAGCACAACTTTTCAGAGCTGATGTGTACTGGGAAACTACCACATGCTGGACCTTCAAGTTTCTGTGACAAGTCTGACTCCATGTTCACTTCTACATCCATCATTTTTTCACAGACTCACAGGCTGGTTTGAATTGAAAGAGACCCTGTAGAGTTCATCTAGTCCAACTGCCTTGCAATCAGCAGGGACATCAGCGACTAGACCAAGTTTCTCAGAGCCCTATCCAACCTGACATGGAATGGGGCATCTATCACCGATCTGGGCAACCTGGGCCAGCGTCTCACCACCCCCACAGTGAAGACACTCCTGATAGTGTTGATGGGAAAATCCCAGCAGCTGTGCAGCAGCCAAACCCTGGTTCCAGCAGTGACACAGAACAGAATGATGCAGTGCTGCAAACTCACTCCTTTGGAGACATTCTAGGGCAACAGCAAGATGGAGTTATACAGCTAACTTCAGAAATAATTTTGACTCTGAGATAGGTAAACACAGCCAGATTCCCATTGATTCTGCCTTCTTATACCCAGGATAACTAGAGACATTTGATTTCCTGTAGGATCTCAACTTCTTTCCATTGATATTCTCTCACATGCACAAATAGAATAGAATAGAAGAATAGAATAGAATAGACCAGGTTGGAAGACACCTTCAAGATCATCTCATCCAACCCATCATCCAACATCATCTAATCAACTAAACCATGGCACCAAGCACCCCATCAAGTCTCCTCCTAAACACCCCCAGTGATGGTGACTCCACAACCTCCCTGGGCAGCCCATTCCAAAGGCCAATCACTCTCTCTATGAAGAACTTCTTCCTAACATCCAGTCTAAATCAGTCCAAATCAGGCTTTCCAGCACAAATGAACACTTTGGAGCTGAACCATCTGCAGAATATTCATGGGAAAAGACAAGATAACAGAACTTGAGTTTTGGCTGACTACATATTTATGTCAATGAAAATATGTTACACGAGCCTTCACAGACAACTTATTCTGGCCAAAGCATGTCACTTTAAAGAGATTTTTAGAACATTTACAGGGACCAACAAAGCACAGTATTTCTAACTCACTGTGTGCTTAGCCAGTGTACCTTACTGGCTAAGAAGGAAAGTGTTCTAACATTTATAATCCTGACCTAGCATTTGTAGTCATTAAAACAGATTCCCTAAAGCATTTAGGTGGGAAGAGCAGACCCAAGTTATTCCTCCTGTGTGCATCTGCTCCACGAAACAGTTTGTTCCCTTAAAGAGGGGAACAATGCTGCTGCTATAGTTTGAAACAGGAAATAAGCTGGAAGCTCAAGAGATTGAATGGAATCCCAAAGGAAAGGAAGAAGGTGCTGGCAGTAGTGTTCTATGCAAGCTGTCATAGAATTGTTTTGGTTGGAAAAGATCTCAAAAAACACCCACTAAAAGAAATACATAGAATCATAAAATCATAGATTCACAGAATTGTTTCAGCTGGAAAAGACCTTTAAGATCATCTAGCCCAAGCATTCTCTAACTACCAAGGCTGGTGTTAAACCATGTCCTTCAGCACCACATCTCTGCCTCTTTAAAACACCTCCAAGAATAGAGATTCAACCACTTCCCTGGGTACCCTGTTCTACCCTTTCAGTGAAAAAGGTTTCAGTGAAACCCCTGATTCAGCCATCATCAAGATGAGATATGTGTAAGACCTTGGTTACCAGCAAACTGAATGAGGATGTGAAGTGCAAAGGAAAGTGGTTTTGTGATAACAAGCTGCTTTGTTTCTCCACAGTCAATTTAGATTTCTCTGGCTTAACATAAGAGGTAATGTTCTTTAAAGAAGGGGTTAACTTCTCTTGGAATAATGCTTAGAAAAATCATGAAAAATTAATGATATCTGGAGTAACTGTTCTGAATGTGACCCCTGGACGTTATTTTGTGGGTGATTTTGATGTTATTAATTATATTCTCTCTTGTCCACTTCTAGTCATTTCCCTGCCAGGCTTGAAATACTTGTTTTCATAAAATTCTCTATGAAATGCCTACCCACACATACGAAACAGCTCTGTCATCTGAAGCACTAGAAACTCTCAAGTCACACAACATATCCAGAGCAGAACTTGACATAAAATATAGTTACCTCGACTTTTGTGTGAAAAATTATATGATGAAAGTGCTCAATAGCACATGAAATAAAGATTCAGGTTAAAGAGAAAAACAGACCAAAAAGAAAAGAGAGATTTGATTTGCAGTGTATCTCACCAGCAGCTTACAATTGCAGATACAGCAGGAGATACTTGAAAGAGGCAACAGAAGCTACTTTGGGAACACTGGTGTCTTATGGCAGAGTGCATTTCAGCAGTAAAAATTTTGATGAGAGCAATTCTTTAACATATGTTATCCACTCTTTTATGGCAATCATAGAATTGTAGAATTGCTTTGGTCAGAAACAATCAGTGAGTCCAACCTAAGACCACCATGGCCATTAAACCACATCCCAAAGTGCCATGTTCACTGGTTTCTTGAGTGCACAGCATCAAACGGTTACAGCACCTCTATGGACAGTGACTTTACCACCTCCCTGGGCAGCCTGTTCCAATGCCTGATCACTCTTGTAAAGAAATATTTCCTAATCTCGAACTTGAACCTCCCCTGGCACAACCTGATGCCATTTCTCTTCCTACCCTCAAGCAGATCAACACTTCCACCCAGTTTAGTGTCATCCGCAAACTTACTGAGGGTGCACTCAATTCCCTCATTTCCACATCACTGATAATGAAATTAAAGTGACCTGGCCCAAAAACGGAGCCCTGAGGAATAGAGTAGAATAGAATAGAGTGGAGCAGAGCAGAGTAGAATAGAATAGAGTAGAATAGAGTAGAGTAGAATAGAATAGAATAGAGTAGAATCAATAAGGTTGGAAAAGACCTCAAAGATCATCAAGTCCAACCTGTCACCCAAGACCTCATGACTACTAAACCATGGTACCAAGTGCCACGTCTAGTCCCCTCTTGAACACCTCCAGAGGAAGACCACTTGTGACCAGATGTCCACTGGAGTTAATTCCATTACACACCACTTTTTGGGCCCAGACAATTTTTATCTCCTGACACAGAGAGAAAATGTGATGACAGAATTTTTTCTTTGCTGTGGCCCCCACAAGCACCCAGCAACAATGTAGTCTAGCATGATCCTCCTCAAATGCCAGTAGGACAGACAATTTTCCTACATACTGTGTCTTTAGAACCACACACAAAGGAGCCTTCTAGTGTAAAGCTTCATTAAGAAAGAAACAAAAGAACAACTGGTTGCAGGTGTTGCCACTCTACCAGTTGTTATTGCAGGTAACAAAACCAACATGTACTTTCCATCCCTTAGGTAGATACTACAGGGATATTGTTCCCTATGACAGCTGGCACTTAGATCTCTGAAAGGTGGAGTGCTTTGTAAACAATCAATCAATCAATCATTAGGAGGGAAATGTTTTTAATGCTACTCACTATGGAAAAGATGTTTGCCCTTTTATTTCTTCCAAGTATACAACAAAGACTTTGCAAGACATACAACTGCCAGTCTGACCTAGGAGCTGGGGAAAGTCATGGAGCAGGTCATCTTGAGTGCCATTATTCAGCACGTGGAAGACAGCCAGATGATCGGTCCAGTCGGGATGGCTTCATGAAGGGCAGGTCCTTCTTGACAAACCTGATCTCTTTCTGTGACAAGGTGATCTGCTGGGGGAAAGGCTGTGGGTGTTGTGTTGTTTATCTGGACTTTAGTAAAGCCTTTTACACTGTCTCCCACAACATCCTCCCAGAGAAACTAGCAGCTCATTACTTGGATGGGTGGATGTTTTGCTGGGTAAAACACTGGCTGGATGGCCAGGCTCAACGAGTGGTGTGAAATGGAGTTAACTCCAGCTGGCAGTCGGTCACAAGTGGTGCTCCCAAGGGCTCAGTTCAGGGGCAAATTTTCCTTAATATCTTTATCAATGATCTAGATGAGTGGATTGAGTGCACCCTCAGTAAGTTTGCAAATGACACTAAAATGAGTGGGAATGTTGGTCTCCACAAGGGTAGGAGGGCTCTGCAGAGGGCTCTGGCAAGGCTGGGTGGTCAGGCCAAGGTTTATTGTATGAGATTTAACAAGGCCAAGTGCTGGGTCCTGCACTTGGGTCTCAAAAACCCCTTGAATGTTCCAGGCTCGGGGCAGAGTGGCTGAAAAGCTCCTGTTGAGCTTTTCATCAATCAACACCTCCAAATCTTTTTCTTCAGGGCTATTCTTAACCCACTCTGCACCCAGCCTGTATTTGTGGCTGGGGCTGGCCCAGCCCAGATGACAAACCTTGCACTTTGACTTGTTAAACCTCATGCAGTTTCACATACATATATGCACACAACTTGTTTTTTCAGTACTGCTTTTTCTCACTCAAAACTTTGCATGAGCAAAAGATTCAGATTTAGCTTTCCAACCCAGAAACCTAAATGCAGCTGCTCTGTGTATAATTTTGTTTCAGAGAAATCATGATCTTGTTCAAAATTTTGAGCTAGAATAATTAAAGCTACAATTTCACTGTAAAAACTTCAACTCTTCATGCAAAGGATTCACCACTGTGGTTTCCTCAACACTTCACCAGGGGAGGTTTAGTCTAGATGCTAGGAAGAAGTTCTTCACAGAAAGAGAGATTGGCCATTGGAATGGGCTGCCCAGGGAGGTGGTGGAGTCACCATCACTGGAGGTGTTTAAGAAGAGACTGGATGAGGTGCTTGGTGCCATGGTTTAGTTGATTAGATGGTGCTGGGTGATAGGTTGGACTTGATGAGCTCAAAGGTCTTTTCCAACCTGGTTAATTCTATTCCATTCCATTCCATTCCATTCCATTCCATTCCATTCCATTCCATTCCATTCCATTCCATTCCATTCCATTCCATTCCATTTTATCAGACTGCTGGCTGTAGACTTCAGCAAATTTTGTATGACCAGCTAATTGTCTGTCTGCTTTTCTCCACAAGGTATAAAAAACCACCCTTTTGTAGCTTAATGAAGCTCATTGGAAGGCAGAATGGCTTATTTGGAAGACTGAAAATGTCAATTCTTGCATCTAGTGTGTGTATAAATTTCATAAAGTGGTTTTAATATTGGGATTGCACTGGATCCCTCCAAAGAATGCCAGTGACAACCACTGCTAGGTAAGCCACTCAGTGCTGCCTTTGGATAGAACATTTGCCCTTTACCTTGACTAAATTATAACATAGACACAATAAAAGAAGATCATTAGAGGACAAAAGAAAAAAAAAGATTAGTTAATACTAGAAGATGCAGTATTAAGTAGCATATTCTATTACTCAATGGGCTCTTGCATCTTACAGCATGGCAGATATGTTATAGAAGCTCTCAAAGAAATCTCTTCTTCAGACCTTCTGTTTACTCCCTCCCATTTCCTTCATCAGTTTTCTCTTCTAGTATTAACTACAAAAGTC
Organism: Dryobates pubescens; assembly: GCF_014839835.1. Taxonomy (NCBI): domain Eukaryota; kingdom Metazoa; phylum Chordata; class Aves; order Piciformes; family Picidae; genus Dryobates; species Dryobates pubescens. The sequence continues at coordinate 25,620,926 of NC_071615.1, read as the reverse complement.
AATAGTTAAATAATATGTATCTGAATCTGTGTAATTGACAAGAGCAGTGTCAGGATAAGGCACCTTCACTATGTTTGTAGTCAGTTCTACAGAAACGTAGTATGTTGGAGTACATGAGTAGATTCTTGCTTCTCTCGATCATTAATGGGCTGCATTAAAAAGAATGTGACCAGCAGGCCTAGGGATGTTCTCCTCCCACTCTACTCCACCCTGGTGAGGCCATAGCTTGAGTACTGGCTCCAGTTCCAGGCTCTCCAGTTCAAAAGAGATAGGAAGCTACTGTAGAAAGTCCAATGGAACACTCCAAAGATGCTGAGGGTACTTGAGCATCTCTGTGAGGAGGTGAGGCTGAGTGACCTGGGACTGTTTAGCCTGGAGAAGAGGAATCTAAGAGAGGAACTTCTCAATGCTCAGCAAGAGCTAAAGCGCTGGGGGCAAGAGGATGAGGCTGGGCTCTTTTCAGTGGTGCCCAGTCACAGGACAAAGGGCAAAAGGCAAAAGGCACACAGTGGAAGACAGGAGGTTCCATCTGAACATGAAGAAAAGCTTCTTTGCTGTGCAGGTGCTGGAGCCCTGGAGCAGGTTGCCCAGAGAGGCTGTGGAGTCTTATTTTGTGGAGAGATTCCAAACCCACCTGAACATTGTGATCCTGGGCAGCTTGCTGTGGGCGACCCTTCTTTATCAGAGTATATTTAGGTAGATTAAGTGAATATTTGTCTCTGACTCTGCTGTTTACTTATCTCTCACTACTGTGAGTGCCTGTTTGAAAATCATCCCCTGTAATCAGGAACATTTGTGCGCATTTCTTTGGAGGAATACAGGATCTAGTTGAAAGTCTATGCTCCCTTTCACAAGTTATTTATTGTGGCACCAGTGGTCTGTTCTGTGCAGACACATTTTCTTCACTTTGCCCTGATGGCAGCAAACAAACTTTCAAGCTTTAGGCACTAAGATAATGACTTTGAGAGGAGAATGAAGAAGCAATAATTTTCAGATACGCCAATCTCTTTCACTTTCCCGAATGGATATCTTGTTATAAATAACAACATAATATTTCTATCATAGCCACTAATGTGCAGAGTTTACAGCATATATTTAAGTTTAATGGATTTCAGTTTACCCTTGAGAGAAGGGCAAAGTCTCAGTAGGGCAACCTCACTTCCTTTAGACAAGATATAAGCAACAACTGTGCAACTGCAGAACAGGTCTAAAAATAGCTTTCTGGCAGCACAGTGCAAGGCTCTGAAATATAAAAGAAGATGCTCAGTCTTGCACTGCAGTTAGCTGCTTGCTGGAGATTTTCTCAACTGTAACTGCAAGCGTTGTGAAAGAACCAGTATAATCTGTAGGTACATAAATTTGGCTGTTACATAAGCCAACTGTACTTCATGGAGTTGCACCTGTCCAGACTCATTCGGATTAGCCAAGAGAAATGACAAGGTGCCACAGGATAAAACGTTCTGTTACTGAATTAACAACACATGCTTGGCGACTGCAACTGAAGCTCCTTCTTTCTCCTGCTCCCTTTAAAAAAATCAGAAAAAAAAGGATTTAAAAAAAAAAAAAGGAAATAAAAGGAAACAGAAATGAAAATTAAAATAATATTAAAATAGAAAAAGAGAAAGAAAAAGAAGGAGAAAGAAAAAAGAAAAGTAAAAAAAGAAAAAATATTAACGAAAGGAAAAAAGGAAAAGGAAAAGGAAAAGGGAAAAATAAAAAGGAAAAGGAAAAGGAAAAGAGAAAAAGAGAAAGGAAACAGGAAAAATAGAAAAAGAAAGAGAAAAAGAAAAAAGAAAAAGAAAAAAGAAAAAGAAAAAAAAAAAAAAAGGAAAGGAAAAGGGAAATGGAAAGAAAAAGGAAAAGGAAAGGCATTTGAGTGACAATCCACAAATTCTTCAGTGAAGAGCCACAGCAGTTATGTATGTACATGAAGATGTCATGGGAGACCCTTTTCTGTTAGTATCACTGAACTGTTGAGATTGGAAGAGACCTTTGAGATCGTCAAGGCCAACTGCTCACCTAGACCTCACAATCCCACCACTACTAAGCCACTGCCACTAAAAAATGTTTCCCAGCAACATATCCATGAGTCTTTTCAGAGAGCTGTAGAGAGCAAAAAGGTCTCCCCAGGGCCTCCTTTCCTCCAGACTGAACAACCCCAGTTCCCTTAGCTGCTCACACCTCTACTGCCCCAGATTTGTGTGTAAGAAGCCTTAAGCTCTTCTTAACTGTATTCATTCTTAACTTAGATGCTGGTGACATTACTCTTTGCAGTTTGAGCTAGTCCTTCCTTCTGGCTGTTATATATAATATTATCTATTTCCAGCCTCATTCTCTTTAAATTAGTAGCAAAATCTCTAATGGTCTACCTGTTATTTTATGTGTGTTTTATGGTTTGTTATTCAAGCTTGTTGGCTCACACCGGCAGCATGGATAAGACACTAAGGGCAAGTGGGGGAAGGATGAAGCTCTTAAAATTTCTTTTTGAAGTGGTTCTTCTCAGTACCTGAAATAGGGACTCTGGCTCTACTGGGACCTTTGGAAACAGCTGATAAAATCAACAAAATAAAGCCACAGTGATATAAAATAGCGCAAAACAAAGTAGAAAATGAAATAATATTGATTAAACCATAAGGGAAATCATCAGGAGATCATCTCAGGTTTAGAGAAAGACAATTCTGTGATAGTTCACCCTAGACGACCTAAATAAGCATCCTGTTTGCCTTCCTGTTGTCTCTGGGCAATGTCAAATATCTGCTCTGTAAGTTTTAAAGGACACCTGCATTGTGTTGCAATCATGAGGAAGAATTTGCTGTCTGATGTTATTTACCAATGTTTTTTCCATTGGCAGAAAACATGTTTTGCTGTTATCACTATCAAACTTAACCTATGCAGTCTGATGCTTGGAGGTTATTCCACTGCCACCATTGATACTGTGGACAGGCACTGGGGAGGACCCTGACTGGACTCAGTGACATGTGGGAACCAGATTCAGGAACTCATGGATTGGGAGAACAGGCAGAATAGATAGAGTCCTTCTTGCACATCAGATATTGACAAAGAACTTGACCTTGGTGACAACTCAGCTTTCTCCTTAAGACCCCATCCATGGGATGGAATCCCTTGTTGGTCAATTTATGGTCACCTCCTCATACACAAGATGTAGCAGTGCTCTTGGTTTGCATTCCAAACCTGGGTCTTAACCCTCCCCATCAGCATTGTCTCTCCCCATCAGCATGGCCACTGTCTGTACACACCTGCTCTGAACTGCAGAAAGTGCTGGCCATGAGCAGAGTCTGAGCTGGGAAATCACAGTGCTGAGCAGAGTCAGTGCTGCTCTGGCTTAAACCAGGACAATGGTGACAAATAAGAGAAACTATTTACAGTGAGTGTGGTGAGACGCTGCAACAGGTTGCCCAAGAGAAGCTGTGAATTCCTATTCTATTCTATTCTATTCTGTTCTGTTTGTTCTGCTCTGCTTTTGCTGTCCTGTCCTGTTCTGTCCTGTCCTGTTCTACCAGAGAGATCCTGGATGGTCTCTGCTAATCAGAGACACTAATTTCTCAACAAGTAAGACAATTGTGTGAGGCTCTCATGGTCTGGTAACTTGGAGGAAGGAGATTAAATAAACCCTTTTGAAAGCTAGACACTTGGAACATGGCAAGATGAGAAATGTAGAGGTGGTATTTCAGAAGTACTGGGAAAGGTAACTGTCATAATGCCCAGGAAAGAAGAAACTGAGGAGATTGTACCAAAAAAAGGAGAATATGAAAATGAGAAATTGATGGTGGAAAGTGGAGAAAATAGAAGTGTAATTAACGACGTAATTTGGTTTGCAAATCCCTTCAGCCCTTCATTAGAAAGTAATTTGAAACTCATAGAGAAAGAGATGTGCCTGCAAATACTTGAGCGTGTACTGAAGCTGTAAGAAGAGCAGGTACAAGCTGACCAGAAAGGGAATGGCTTTAATGTCAGTTTGTGACATTTTTGAGACAGCTGTTCAGCTACTCCAACACTTCCGCAGAACTATACTCATTTACATGAGCTGAGGAGCTGACCTAATAGTTGTCACTGCAACTGGGAATGGAGGTAGGATTTTTGAGGGGAAAGTAGAGATGTTTTTCTACAGACTCAAGGAAACAGTGTCTGGGGTACTGGGTCCAGTTGTGGGTTTGCCAGTATGAAAGACATGGACATGCTGGAGCGAGGCCATCAAAGGGCCATCAAGAGGGGTGGTTCTTTCTCGTTACTCTGCTCTTGTGAGACCTCATCTTGAATACCGTGCACAATTCAAGTGTCTCCAGTTCAAGTGTGTCCATCATAAGAAGGACATAGAACTGTTGGAGTGAGTCCAGAGGAGGGCTACATGGATGATCAAGGGGCTGGAGCATCTCTGCTATGAGGATAGACTGAGGGAGCTGGGTTAACTTGGAGAAGACTCAGGGGAAAGATTCCAATACATGAAGGGAGCCTACAGGAAAGCAGGAGAGGGACTTACCATAATGGTGTCTAGTGACAGGACTAGGGGGTATGGCTTTTAGCTGATGAAGAGTAGGTTTAGACTGAATCTTAGGAAGAAGTTCTTCAGTATGAGGGTGATGAGACTCTGGAACAGGTTGGCCAGAGTGGTTGTGGATATCCCCTCCCTGGAGATGTTTAAGACCAGGTTGGATGAGGATTTGGGTAACCAAGTCTAGTTGAAAGACATCCATGACCCCCATAGAGGGGTTTGGAATAGATGATATGTGAGGTCCCTTCCATTCTAAGATTTTATGATCAAGGAATTAGAGTATTTGATATACGAGCAGAGGCTGAAAGAGCTAGGACTTAGGACGTTAGCAATATGCTTAAATCTCTGATGGGAGGGAGTAGAGAAGATGGAGCTTGTATGTTAGCATTGGGGTCCAGCAATGGGGCAAGAGAAAATGGATGCAAACTGAAACAGAGAAACTTCCATTTAAGTGCAAGAGATATTTCTTTTTTAGTGTGAGGGTGCTGAAGCACTGGAAATGGTAGCACAGACTGACTCTGGAGATCCCATCTTTAGAGACACTCAAAACCCTGGATGAGAACCAGAGCCACATGGTCTATTTGACTCTGCCTTAAACTGGATTGTTGATCTGGATGATCTCCAGAGGTTGTTTCTAGCCTCAGACATTCTGGGATTCTTTCACCTGAGCCAACTGATAAAGGGGGGCAGGGGTGAAGAGGTTATTACTTTGCTGTCATTAGGAATATTTATACTCTAGTATTGGTAAAGAAACTACAACCTGACATTCTTGAAGGTGGATATGGGAGGTTGTTTGATTGCTAAAGCTGAACTCCATTATCTGGTTTTGCTCCAAAGAGTACCACAAATATTTTTAATGCTGTAGGGTGTGTTCCTTGGCAAGCAATAAATATCTCACAGAAACAATTTCTTCGGAGCACCCATGGCAGCCAAAATAACAATGATTAATTGATTAGTGTCTGTTCCATAGACAAGAAATCCATAATTTATTTATGGTTTTATCCTCAAATACTCATTAGAGGCCGAAACGTGAAAGTCTGCACGCTGCTTGCATAGTTTTATGGCAAAAAAGAGCTGTCGGTCTACTTTAAATAACCAAACACTGGCTTTCCACAGTCATTTATCAGAAGAAAATGATGCTGATAGCTTGTAGATGCTGCTGCTGCTTCTCTGAAGTAAAATAAAATAAAGTAAAACAAACAAACAAACACACACACCAAAATAAAGGAAGAAAGGAAAACACATCTATGAGGAAAAGTACAGAGCAGGGAAAGAGTCTGGATTCCTAAAGAAAATCATAGCTTTTCTGAGGGAAAAGGCTTCAAGCACAAGCCCTATGAGGAGAGGCTGAGGGAGCTGGGGCTGCTTAGCCTAGGGAAGAGGAGGCTCAGGGCAGACCTTATTGCTCTCTACAGCTACCTGAAGGGAGGTTGTAGCCAGGTGGGGGTTGGTCTCTTCTCCCAGGCAACCAGCACCAGAACAAGAGGACACAGTCTCAAGCTGCACCAGGGGAGGTTTAGGCTCAAGGTGAGAAGAAAGTTCTTCACAGAGAAAGTTGTTAGCCATTGGAATGTGCTGCCCAGGGAAGGGGTGGACTCACCATCCCTGGAGGTGTTCAAGAGGGGATTGGATGTGGCACTTGGTGCCATGGTTTCATAGTCATGAGGTCTTGGGTGACAGGTTGGACTTAATGGTCTTTGAGGTCTTTTCCAACCTTATTGATTCTATGATTCTATTCCATCATCTTCTTCAGGGCAGAAGAATAGCGATAGTTTTTGCCCAGCTGGCCAACAAGGCCAACAGCATTCTGGCCTGCATCAGGGATAGTGTGGCCAGCAGGAGCAGGGAAGTGATTATTTCCCTGGACTCAGCACTGATGAGGCCACATCTTGAGTACTGTGTTCAGTATTGGGGCCCTCACTCCAAGAAGGTCATTGAGGTGTTGGAGCCTATCCAAAGATGGGCAAAAAAGCTGGTGAAAGGTCTAGAGAATAGGACTGGTGAGGAGCAGCTGAGAGAACTGGGGTTGTTTAGTTTGGAGAACAGGATGGTGAGGGGAGACCTTGTTGCTCTCTAGAGCTCCCTGAAAGGGATTTTTAACCAAGTAGCTGTTGGTCTCTGTACCCAAGTAGCTGGTAATAGGACAAGTGGAAATAGCCTGAGGTTGCACCAGGGGAGGTTTAGGTTGGATATTGGGGAATTTCTTTCCTGCAAGAGTGATCAGGCATTGGAACAGGTTGCCCAGGGAGGTGGTGGGGTCACCAACACTGGAGGTGTTTAAAAAGCATGTAAGCATTGGACTTCAGGACATGGTTTATTTGGCATGGTGGTGGTAGGTTGAAGGTTGGACTTAATGATCTTAGAGGTCTTTTTCAACTTAATGAATCTATCCTTCTCAGGGAATTCCTTTCAAGTCTGATTCTTAGACTATTACATCTCTACTCTTCACTTCTGAAATAAAATCTAACATCCACGTTCCCAGCTCCAAAGAAGAGCTGGGCTCATGAAGGTCTCACAATGGATAGAAATGGAAGCCATACTGGTAGATGGACAAAGCAAACAACAAAAACAAACCTCAACTTTTTAAAAGTTATACAAAAGCTGAGCAAGATAACTACAAAGTTACTGAATTTCCTGCTATCTATCCTAAACCACCCTTATTATTAAATCTTCTGGGAAGAGTGAAAAAATGCATCTTTATATACCTGAAGAGGCCTTACAAATAATGCCAGTCAGCTTGGCAAGATTTTTCATGAATATCATTCACTTTCTGGAAAACATCTTGAAAATCTCTGCCTGTGACAGCGCTAGAAAGGAATGACAATGAATGTTTGTCTGAATATGTTGAATTAGTTAAATGAACCCTGTAAGGAAAACAAGCAAGGAGGTAAGGCCATTCTCAGTAAACACTTCAAAGCTGTCATGAGACAACAGTGGGATGGAAAACAGCCTCAGAATCAGAAATGTAATTTAATAAGGACTTTATCCTCTGTATGGGGAAAGAGAGGAGATTGGTAGCAGTATCAATTTACAATTCCTCTTGGGTTGCCTACAAAAGTTAATAATTTCTAGGTTACCTTCAGGTGCTGCTAAGCTGCTATTCTCATGCATAAACAATAGGCTGTTTAAGAAATAATTTTCTTGCAGAATTAGTCCCTTCTGATGTAAATGAATTATTCTTTCTGGGCTGATACTCATTTCCTGAGCTGTCTATGACTATATTTATATCAGAGTATACTTCTTGCATGACTTTTGACCTTTGTGAGCAAAGAATTGTAGAATGGTTTGGGCTGCAAGGGACCTTAAAGATCATCTAGTACCTGTCTCTCCCGCTAGATCAGGTTGCTCAAAACCCCCTCCAACGGGGCCTTGGAAACTTCCAGGGAGGGGATATTCACAACCTCCCTGGGCAACCTGTTCCACTGTCTCACCACCCTCATCTGAGAGACTTTTTTCCTAATACCCAGTCTAAATCTACCCTCTTCCAGCTCAAAGCCATTGCCTCTCATCCTATCACTACAAGCCCTTGTAGGAAGTCCCACTACAATTCTCTTCTAGCCCCCTTCAGGTACACTAAGGCAGCTATAAGGTATCCCCAGAGCCTTCTCTTCTCCAGGTTGAGCAGCCTCAACTCTCATAGCCTGTTGCCATAGCAGGGGAATGCTTCAGCCCTCTGATCATCTTTGTGGCCTCCTCTGGACTTGCTCCAACAGTTTAATGTCGTCCTCATACAGGGGGTACCAAAAGTGGATGCAATAGTCACAAGAGCAGAAGGGAAGAAATCACTTCTTTTGATGCAGCCCAGGACACAGCTGCTTTCTGAGGTGCCAGCAACCACTGCCAGCTCATGCTGAGTTCTTCAGCCACCAACGCTCGCAAGTCCTTCTTCTCAAGATGGCTCTCAAGTCACTCCTCACCTGTCCTGTATCTTTGCTTGGGATTTTACCAGTCCAGATGCAGGACCTTGCACTTGACATAACTGAACTTCATGAGTTTTTTGGGGGGATTTTTTGGTTGGATTTTTTTTTTTTTAACGTTTGTTTGTTTGTTTGTTTGCTGGTAGTTATTGTTTGGGTTTTTTTCTGCTATCCAAGAGTTTACTTTTAAATCCTATAGTTAATATTGACAGTGTCATAAAATCCTAGAGTGAAAGGAATGCTTCATATTTCATGAGATTATAGAATCATTGAATCAGTAAGGAAGGTTGGAAAAGACCTCAGAGATCAAGTCCAACTTGTCACCCAAGACATCATGACTACTAAACCATGGCTTCAAATGCCATGTCCAATCCATTTTTAAATACATCCAGGGACAGTGATTCTACCACCTCCCTGGGCAGCACATTCCAATGGCTAACAACTCTCTCTGTGAAGTTCTCCTCACCTTGAGCCTAAACCTCCCCTGGTGCAGCTTGAGACTGTGTCCTCTTGTTCTGGTGCTGGTTGCCTGGGAGAAGAGACCAACCCCCACCTGGCTACAACCTCCCTTCAGGTAGTTGTGGAGAGCAATAAGGTCTCCCCTGAGCCTCGTCTAAATGGTTTAGATTGGAAGGAACCTTAAAGACCATCTAGTTCCAATCCCAGCACCAAAGGCAGGGGCACCTTCCATTAGACCACAGAATCATAGAATCAAAATGGTAGGGGGTGAAAAGGACCTCCCCAGTTTGAGAGAAAGAGATAGACTAGAGTGTGTCCAACAGAGGCTATGCAGATGATGAAAGAACTGGGACATCAATCTTTTGAGGAAAGGCTGAGAGCCCTGGGGCTGTTTAGCCTGGAGAAGAACACTCTGAGAGGGGATCTTATTAATGTTTATAAGTATCTGAGGGGTGCATGCCAGGAAGAAGGGGACAGGCTCTTTTCTGTGGTTTCCCATGATAGGACAAATGGCAAGGGACACAAACTAGACCCAGGAAGTTCCATCTCAATGTGAAGAAAACCTTTGCTGTGAGGTTGATGGAGCAGGCTGCCCAGAGAGGATGTGGAATCTCTTTCTCAGATGTTCTTCAACATCTTTTCTACCTTGGCTTCTCATAATTTCTCTTTAAAATGTCTTTACATTATCAGGTGTATCTTTAAAATCCACACAAAATCAATGTTTCTTGCTGAGTAGGAATGCTTTTTGTTCCTCATAATGTGGACACCTGGGGAAAGAAAAATAATCCCAAGTATGAAATATGTTTGCAAGGAGGTGTGGCATCAACAACACTTAGATTCTCAGGAAGGTCTGTTGCTACAAAGAAGCTCTGACTAGCAGAGGTGCGGTGTAACTCTGGATGCTAAATGACTGTGGGAATGTAAATGGATTTATTACATTTATTTTGCATAATGTCATGAAATATAGGGTAATATCATAGTCAAAAGTACTGGAGGCAGTGGATGACATGGACAATTTAGCACAATGCCGAACTCATCTCCAAGTGTCACATGTGAGAGAAAGAGAATACATTATTCATAAAATGGAAATCTGTCAGAGTCTGTCTTTCAATCTATATTTAGGTATTAGAGAAAGTATTTCTTTTTGACAAAAGAATGAAGGAGAGAAAAAGAAGAGGGAGCTCTTGCTCAAGTGGCCAAGAAAGCCAACAGCATCCTCGATCAGCAAAAGTGTGGGCAGCAGGACGAGGAAAGGGATCGTTCCCCTGGACTCAGAGAATCATAGAATCAATAAGGTTGGAAAAGACCTCAGAGATCATCAAGTCCAACCTGTCACCCAACACCTCATGACTACTAAACCATGGCACCAAGTGCCACATCCAATCCCTTTTTGAACACCTCCAAGGACAGTGACTCCATCACCTCCCTGGGCAGCACATTCTAATGGCTAGCAACTCTCTTCATGGAAGAACTTTCTCCTCACCTTGAGGATAAACTTCCCCTGGTGCAGCTTGAGACTGTGTCCTCTTGTTCTGGTGCTGATTGCCTGGGAGAAGAGACCAGCCCCCTCCTGGCTACAAACTCCCTTCAGGTAGTTGTAGAGAGCAATAAGGTCTCCCCTGAGCCTCCTCTTCTCCAGGCTAAGCAACCCCAGCTCCCTCAGCCTCTCCTCATAGGGCTTGTGCTCGAGGCCTCTCCCCAGCCTTGTTGCCCTTCTCTGGACATGTTCAAGAGTCTCAATGTCCTTCTTAAATTGAGGAGCCCAGAACTGGACACAGTACTCAATGTGTGACCTAACCAGTGCTGAGTACAGGGGCAGAATGACTTCTCTGCTCCTGCTGGCCACACTAACTCAGCCTTGGTGAGGCCACACCTTGAGTACTGAACTTGGTTTCGTGCCCCTCACTCCACAAAGGACATTGCAGTGCTGGAGCAGATCCAGAGAAGGGCAATGAAGCTGGTGAAGGGTCTGGAGAACAAGTCTTTTGAGGAGCAGCTGAGTGTATTGGGGTTGTTTAGTCTAGAGAAAAGGAGGCTGAGGAGAGATGTTCTGGATCTCTACAAGTCCATTAAAGGAAATTATAGCCAGGTAGGTGTTAGCTGTTTCTCCTTAGTAACAAGTGATAGGGTAAGAGAAAATAGCATCAAGTTGCACCAGGGGAGGTTTAGTTTGGATATGAGAAGAAACTTCTTCACTGAAAGGGTTCTCAAACACTGGAATAAGCTGCCCAGGGAGGTGGTTGAATCCTGGCAGTGTTGGAAAGTGGCTGAGGGACATGGTTTATCCCCAGATTTGGTAGAGTTAGAGAATAGTTGGACTTGATGATCTTGAAGTCTTTTCCATCTGAAACAATTCAATGATTCTATGATTTTATAATTCTATGTATTTCTTTTAGTAGAAAAATGAAACTAATCTATGGGTCCACATGTCATAGCCCCCAACTTCCTGTCATCTAAACAAATCACAATGTTACTCCTCAGTGAAAGAAAATTTGTGTTGATTAGAGAAAAAAGAGATTGCCCCATTTTTAAACTCAGTGCTGCCTGAACTCTGAAAGAATTTGATGCACCAGGTACATGGCTTGCTAAAATTTCTGTTCTGTTTTCTCTTTCCATGCTCTTTAACAGATGTTAAACGTCACCCTGACAATGTCATTGTCTTATGAATTAGAAATTGCATGTGTGTGCTTCCAGGATGTAAGCAATAGAAAGCTATATTGTCTATGAAAAAAACCCCCAAACAAACAAACCCAAAACCAGACATTTATGCATTTTTTAAAGTTGCATTTATGGAAAGGATTTTGAAAGATTTGGTGATTCATCTCTGGGTGCCACCAGAAATAAAATGTCTTCCTCCCAGAGTAATGAAACCTTATTCTTTATCCTCCTCCCTTACAGATTACATCAGATCCCATTCCTGTTTGACAGGTTCATCAATATATGTCACAAACTGCATCCCCATGTGCACCCTCAACACATCTTTAAAACGGGGCTGGATGCTTTCCTTGGCCCATTGATCATATTTATCTAAACTGAGTGCATTTTCTGCTTCAGCAAGTGTAGACTGAAAATCCTACTCTAATATTTTTACTGAAATGCTACAAGATCAGCCTCTAGTGGGACTTTGTCTGCATTTCTGGTCAATGGAAGTGGCAGATGAAAATGTTAAAAATACCATGGGATCTTGGTGGTGACTTGCCACTGCGGTTGCCAGTCTTCTCCAAAAAGAATCTGCTACTCTTATGCTACAGTTACTGCTGGTCTAGGAAATACTGGATTTCTTTGGTATTATTTTAGGGAAATCACTAATATTCTGCAATAAATCCCCAAATTTAGCTCTGGATGAAATTGCAAGCTTGCAGCCAAACAAATCCTGAGCTACATCGAAAGAAGTGTGGACAGCAGAACAAGGGAGGTGATTCTGCCCCTCTACTCTCATGAGGGCTCACCTGGAGCACTGTGTCCAGTCTATGACCCCCAATACAAGAAGGATGTCAAACTGTTGCTGCAGGTCCAGAGAAGGCCATGAAGATCATCAGAGGGCTGGAACACCTTCACTATGGAAACAGCCTGAGAAAGCTGGGGCTGTTCAGCCTGGAGAAGAGAACGCTCCAAGCAGAATTTAGGGCATCCTTCCAGTACCTGAAGGGGGCTACAGGAGAGCTGGGGAGGGACTACACTACCTTGCGTTTCCTTCGTGATGAAGATGATGAATCATACAATTGTAGAATGGATTAGGTTGGAAGGCACCTCAGAGGTCATCTACTCCAGTGCCTCCTGCCATGGACAGGGATGCCTCTCAACTAGTCTTGGTTGCCTAAGGCCTCATCTAACCAAACACCTCCAAGGAAGAAGCATCCACAACCACTCCAGCCAACCTAATTCAGAGTCTCACCACCCTCATACTGAAGGACTTCTTCCTAATATCCAGTCTAAACCTACTCTCCCTCAGCTAAAAACCATTCCCCCTACTCCTGTTGTGAGATGTACTTATGAAAAGTTCCTCCCCAGCTCTCCTCTAGGATCCCTTCAGGTATTAGAAAGCAGCTAGAAGGTGCCCCCAGAGCCTTCTCCTCTCCAGGCTGAACAACCCCAGCTCCCTCAGCCTATTGTCATAGCAGAGGTGCTCCAGCCCTTCAGTCATCCTTGTGGCCCTCCTCTGGACCTCACTCCAACAGTTCTATATCCTCCTTATAATGAGGACACCAGAACTGTATGCAGTATTCAAGGCAGGATCTCACAAGAGCAGAGTGAAGGGGAAGAATCATCTCTCTTGACCTGCTGGCCACACTGCTCTTGATGCAGCCTAGGGTATGATTTGCACTCTTGGCTGCCTGAGCACACTGCTGGCTCATGTTGAGCTTTTCATTAATCAGCACTCCCAGTTCTTTTTCTTCAGGGCTATTCTCAACTTACTCTGCACTCAGCCTATATTTTTGCCTGGTGTTGGCCCCACACAGATTCAGAACCTTGCACTTTGACCTGTTGAACATCATGCTCTTGTCAGGGGCCCACTTCCCAAGCCTATCAAGATCCTTCTGGAGAGCATCCCTTCCCTGAACTCAGTTCACTGCACCACACAGATGGGTGTCATCAGCAAACTTTCTGAGGATGTACACAATGCCACTGCCCATGATACTAACCCAAGTGGCTGCCCTTGTTAGGATGAAGTGTTGTGACTGAATTACGCTCCCAGGCAGTAAGAGTTGGGGCATGGCACCTCTGATATTCTTCACATTTACTGAGACTTTGTATAACTTATTCCTCAGATGATGCCTTTGAAATGCAATTTTCTTGTTATTTACAGAGAATTGTCTGTGTGAAAAATGCCAATCATAACTTCATAAATAATTTAAACTGTCTCTGCCACTTCATCCTTCCCCACTCTGATCCCAGTGCTGTCTCTCCTCCTTGTGGCAACAGATCCATTTCTGTGATTTCCTGACAACATCAACAAACACAGGGAAACAAGATGAGTTAAACCCCACCACTGCTTTTATTTTTTTATTTTGCCAGTCTACCATATGGTCATGCAAAAGCTAGTGATGCCAAAAGCAGTAGGTGGAAAGAGTCCTGAAAAAGAAAAGGAAGAGAAGGAAGAGAGAGAGAGTGGACAGTTCTACTTCCTCTTGTGAGTATTCTGAAGTAGTGCAGACTGAATTTTGGTTTAATTTAAATTCATAGGGACACTTTAAGAGCCACATTCACATATTCACAGATTGCATTGGGTTGGAAGCACTTCTAAACAGCCTTCCTGTAGGTCCCCTCTAGGTATTGAAATGTTGCTCCAAGGTCTGCCCTCCAGGCTGAACAGCCTCCATTCTTTCAGCTTGTCCTCATAGGAGTGGTGCTCCAGCCCTCTGATCATCTTTGTGTCCCTGCTCTGGACCTGCTCCAGCAGGTCCATGTCTCTTGTTATGGGCCCCATAGCTGGACACAGGACTCCAGGTGAGGTCTTACCAGACCAGAGCAGAGTGGCAGAATCAGGTCTCTTGACCTGCTGTCTGTGCTTCTTTTGATGCAGCCCAGGATGCCACTGGCCTTCTGGGCTGCAAGTGCACATTGCTCGCTCTTGTCCAGCTTTTTGCTCACCAGTACCCCCAAGCAACCTCAAAAACTGGTTGCAGTGTGAGGGATATATCCAGGCCATTTACTTTTGGGCAACTTGTTTCCATTTGTTCACAGAATCACACTGAATCACAGAATGCATCAGGATGGAAGGGACCCTCAAAGGTCTTCTTGTCCAAATCCCTAGCAGTGAGCACAGACATCTCCAACTAGATCAGGTTGCTCAGGGCCCCATTAAGTTTGACCTGGAACGTCACCTTGTTCCTCTTAACTTCTCTGGGTTAGAATCCCCTTGATAAGATGCCTGCATTAGATTGTACCCTGGAGAAGCTTCCTTCTCTCTGTAGCTCATAGACAAGACAGACATGCCCTAAGTCTCCCAAGCAAGCCTAGGAATCTGTGATTCTACATGCATAAACAAAGCATTACTTTTCTTTTTACAGTGTTTTATGTGAAGATGGAAAAGAACAAAAGAACCAAAATCCATTCATCTTTTAAAAGTTTCTTTAGCTGTTGTTATTGAATTCTTGCTTTTAGAAACTGATTTACAGATGTAGAGGACATGTGTAGAGTAACTGGTAGCAAGGACAGCTTGGTTCACTCATGACACAGGGCAGTGGATATAAACTACAACACAGGAGGTTCCACCTCAACATAAGGAGGAACTTCTTCACTGTGAGGGTCACAGAGCACTGGAACAAGCTCCCCAGAGAGGTAGTGGAATCTCCTCTGGAGAATTTCAGGACCCATCTGGGTGCATTCCTGCATGACCTGCACTGGATTCTATGCAGAGGGATTGGACTTGATCTCCAGAGGTCCCTTCCAAACCCTAACATCCTGTGATCCTGTGATGACAAGTAAAAGAAAATAGGGTGAAAAACCCATTTAAGACAATACAAAGAATCTGTCTTAGGGATTCATTTGCTGGGTTTTGAGATTCTTGTTTAAGTCTTTGCAGCCTTCTAGAGGACAGATGGACTTCAATGTGGACATGTAAGAATATTTAAGTGGGATTTTAATCACTCATCTGTTGTTTGCAAAGATCTCTTGCTAGATTTTGGTCCAAGATGCTTAAATTTTAGTGAAGAAGACTGAAGACTGATCCACAGGGAGGTGAGTGAACTGTCACAGCATCAAGCGGTGGATAAGCTATAAAGTACAGAAGTAAATTGAACTGTTTTGACCTTCTAGTCCCAGTCCTGATCACTGTACAACATAGCTTTCATCTTTTTTTTTTTTTTTTTTTTTAAACTATAATTTGGATTTTAAAGAAATAGATACTTTCTTTGTGGCTTTGTTAGTAACAGGAAGCAGGTAAGGGAATCCTCACTGTGGTACATGATACTCAATGCTCCCGGCAGCTGCTAGTCTTCCTGAAGAGTATTTAATCTGATCAGAGTAATAAATGTCTACCAAATCAGCAATATCCTAGAGGCAGTCTGCTAACAGCATTTATGCTTCCATGTTTGTGGTTCCCTCAGCCCAGTTAAATGACCAAAATGAGCAGTGAAGTCATGACTTTATCCTTAAAGAATGTCTTACTTCAACAAATGTTCAACAACCAAATGCCCATAGACCCTTAATTCTGTTACTAGGCATCTCTAAAGTTGGTTTAATACACCGTCCCCATCAAAATTAGGAACAATGTTTAGCATCATCTGGTGACATCCATATCTATATGAAAATTTCATATACTGCCAAACAGGACATTCATTAGTTGTGGGCTAGATGTGCTATAGAATAATAGAAACATTTTGGTTGGAAGAGACCTTTAAGATCAGTGAGTCCAACCATTCTCTAAGTTGACGAAGCATTGTGCTAAACTGATTCACTCAGCACCACATCTCTGCCTCTTTTAAACACTTCCAAGGATGGGAGTTCAACCACCTCCATGTGGAGCTTGTTCCAGTGTTTGAGAACACTTTCAGCAAAGGAAATTCTTCTCACATCCAACTTAAACCTCCCCTAGTGCAATATGAGGCTGTTTTCTCTCACCCTGTGACTTGTCACTAGGGAGAAAAGACCAGCCCCCACCTGGCTCCAACCTCCTTTCAGGGAATTGTAGAGAGAAATGAGGTCTGCCCTCAAGCTCCTCTTCTCCATATTGAACAACTCCAGTTCCCTCATCCACCCCTCAGAAGACCTGCTCTCCAGACCTGTCACCAACTATTCTGGTAGTGCCAGAACAGAACAGTACCAGAAGGAGCACTATCCCTGTAATAAAATAAAGGGTTTGAACCGTGGGATTAGGCTTGAGTGACCAGGAGCCTTATAATCCAATGAATTCTCTTTATCATAGAATCATAGAATCAAAAAGGTTGGAAAAGACCTCAAAGATCATCAAGTCCAACCTGTCACCCAACACCTCATGACTACTAAACCATGACACCAAATGCCATGTCCAATCCCCTCTTGAACACCTCCAGGGATGGTGACTCTACCACCTCCCTGGGCAGCACATTCCAATAGCCAATAACTCTTTCTGTGAAGAACTTCCTCCTCACCTCGAGCCTAAACTTCCCCTGGCACAGCTTGAGACTGTATCCTCTTGTTCTGGTGCTGATTGCCTGGAAGAAGAGACCAACCCCCTCCTGGCTACAACCTCCCTTCAGGTAGTTGTATACAGCAATAAGGTCTTCTCTGAGCCTCCTCTTCTCCAGGCTAAACAATCCCAGCTCCTATTTGGCAATAGGAAAATGTTAGCATAAATAAAGGGAGCAGGACCTGTAGGAAGAGCAATATTACTGCTTAGGGCACATTTGTGCTGTTAAATTCCATGTTTGTACTTCACAATAACCTTTCATACACTTAGCAATTTCATGGGGATATTAGATCTAGAATTAACCATATCACACAGCAGATGGAAATGTTAGAAGCCATGGATCCTGGAAATAAATGAGGCTACTTTCATCAGCTTCTGTGGTCTTAGAGCAAGGCTGTAAGTGCAGAGATGTATCCAAAGGAAACTTGGTCCTTTTCATTGGATTTTTAAGCACTGCTGTTTCTTTTTCTGTTCTTTCATTGTCTCCTCTTACAGTCTAAGTCCAGAAATAGTATTTATTGAGGAGGAATCAAAGAGCATGGACTGTTAGAGGAATTTTGTTACCACAGATTGGAGAGGTTGGAAGGGACCTCTCTCTGCAGGAGACGGTGTCAAGTGCTTTCCTGAGATGACAAGAAACCACAGCCACTGCACTACCCTCATCTATACTGCTGGTTATGTCCTCATAAAAGGCTATCAGGTTGGTTAAATATGGCTTCCCCTTGGTGAAACCATGTTGACTGCTCCCAATGACCTTATCCTGATGTGCCCACTCACTTGTCCTGATGCACAGGGTTATTTTCCCCCAGGTGCAGGACTCTACACTTGCCCTGGTTGAACTCCATGAGACTGCCCTCAGCCCAACTCTCCAGCATAGACATCAGACTACAGAACATGCTAGATGTCTTTCATATACAGACTAGTAAATCAGTTCCCAGTAAAGCATTTAACTTCCAACTAATATTAAATGCAATTTAGAATGCACTTGAAGCAGCAGAGCATGTTTGGGGGCAGGAGAAAGCTCAGTCTTTGTAATTTTGACAAGATTCAGTAAGAATATTTTCTCAGGTTGGCAGAAGATGTGGAAATAAGGCATTTTAAAAAAGAGAGAAGGGAAACACAATGTTTTTCCTGCTAAAGAAATGTAGATCCACAGTACAAATGTATCATGAAGTATATTTCTTAATAGAAATGCATATTCCTCAAAGTATTTTTCTAGGAAATGCTCTTTTAACTGCCTAGAAGATCAAAATGTGAACAGAGGTCCTTAATGCATTGAAGGGTCTGTCCTCCACATTCCAGCCATGAATTATTGTGGGGTGTTTTGTTTTGTTGTTTTCGTAGTGGTGTGTTTTTGTTGGGTGTTTTGGTTTGGGGTTGGTTTTTTTTGGTGGGTGTGTGTGTCTTTTTTCTATTGTTCTTCTTTTTTCTTTCTAGGACTGAAACCACATCAGCCTAGATAACTGTGTGCCAGTAGTAAAACTATTTCTAAATCTGCTTTTTGTCTTAAGAGCCAGCAGTATGCCCAGGTGGCTAAGAAAGCCGATGGCATCCTGGCCTGCATCAGAAATAGTGTGGCCAGCAGGAGCAGGGAAGTCATTGTGCCCCTGTACTCAGCACTGGTTAGGCCATACCTGTGTCCAGTTCTGGGCCACTCAGTTTAGGAAAGATGTTGAGTTGCTGGAATGTGTCCAGAGAAGGGCAACAAAGCTGGAGAGGGATTTGGAGCACAAGCCCTGTGAGGAGAGGCTGAGGGAACCTGGAGAAGAGGAGGCTCAGAGGAGACCTTATTGCTGTCTACAACTACCTGAAAGAAGGTTGTAGCCAGGTGGGGATTGGTCTCTTCTCCCAGGCAACCAGCACCAGAACAAGAGGACACAGTCTCAAACTACACCAGGGGAGGTTTAGGCTCAAGGTGAAGAGAAAGGTCGTCACAGAAAGAGTTGTTGGCCATTGGAATGTGCTGCCCAGGGATGTGGTGGAGTCGCCATCCCTGAAGGTGGTCAAAAAGGGATTGGATGTTACACTTGAAGCCATGGTTTAGTTAGTCATGAGGTGTTGGGTGACAGGTTGGACTTGATTATCTCTCAGGTCTTTTCCAACCTTACTGATTCTATGATTCTATGAAATGGTGCGTGAAATCCAAGGCTGGTATCAATACTACAGGACACATAACCACTTAAAACTATTCTATTTCTGTGAAGGTGCAGCCTTACCTTAGCTTTTTCTGTGAAATAATATTCCCTAATATTTATACAAATCTTCATTGTTCTTTTGGGTTTTGTTGTTGGGTGGTTTTTTTTGTTTGTTTGTTTGTTTGTTTGCTGGTTGTTGATAGAAGTATAGATAGAGGGTTTTTTTGTTGATTTTATTTGTTTGTTTGGAATGTGCTGCCCAGGGAGGTGGTAGAGTCACCGTCCCTGGAAGTGTTCCAAAAAGGATTGGATGTGGCACTTGGTGCCATGATTTTGTACTCATGAGGTGCTGGGTGACAGGTTGGACTTGACAATCTCTGAGGTCTTTTCCAACCTTACTGATTCTATGATTCTAAGAAGAAGGAAAAAAAGAAGATAACATTTGAAAATGTTGTGTTCTTAACAGGAGCAAAATCTTTATAGGACTTTCAAGCTAACATTGTCCTAGAAAGCAAACATGAGTTTTTAAATAGTGTATTATTTTGGAAATTCAATGTTTTTCAAACTCAATCTCAAATGCATTCATCCAGAATCCCAGAATTGTTTCAGTTTGGACCTTTAAGATCATCCAGTCCAACCACTTTATATCTCTGTTGAGGCTGCTGCTAAATCCTGTCCCTCAGCAGTACGTCTCTGCCTCTTTGAAATGCTTCTAGGGATTGAGGTTCAATCTCCTCCCTGCAGAGCCCATTCCAGTCTTTGAGAACCCTTTCAATGAAGAAATTTCTTCTAGTCTCAAAAACTCCAGACGATTTTGTGTGTGGTCTTGTCTACATTTAGATCAGATCAGTTTCTCTATCACCTGTTGACCTCTCCCAGCAAAGAAGGAGGATCGACAACAGGAGAGAAGAAACTCAAGTCGTGGTTACAAATTAGCATAACAATTCACACTGCTTCTTGGGGCTTATCTAACTGCAGTTTTGCCTGCAGTTACCTGACTGCCAGGTCACAGTAGAAGCAGTGGCTGGAAATGCTAGGACATCCCCAAGTAACAGTAGAACCAGGGCATAAATGAAATCCAATAATTTACATAATGGAATGAAATGGTAAAGAATTTCCATAATAACCTTTATAAATACATTCCTTGACATTTAACTAACCTGTGCTAGGGAATGCTAAAGCTAGGTCTTGTCTCAGCTTCAGTTGTTAACTGCTGAAGTCAGGTACTGCATATGGTATCCCTGGTCCTGGGAGGATGAGGCTGTGGTCTCTTCTCCCAGGCAACCAGCACCAGAACAAGAGGACACAGTCTCAGGCTGCACCAGGGGAGGTTTAGGCTGGAGGCTAGGAGGAAGTTCTACACAGAGAGAGTGATTGCCCATTGGAATGTGCTGCCCGAGGAGGTGGTGGAGTCACCATCACTGAAGGTGTTCAGGAGAAGACTTGATAGGGTGCTTGGTTGCATGGTTTAGTTGATTAGGTGGGTTGGATGATAGGTTGGACATGATGATCTTGAAGGTCTCTTCCAACCTGGTCTGGTCTATTCTATTCTATTCTATTCTATTCTATTCTATTCTATACGTGCCTCTGAAGGCTGTTGGCAGGGTCCTGCTCCTGCTGGACTTTCAGGACAGACAGGTGGGTTAATAATTAATCTGGTATAGATAGAATCCTTGCATCTCTTCATGCTTTTTTACAGGAGCTTGCAATGAGAGGACAGGGGCAACAGTTTTAAGCTGGAAGAGGGAGGGATTTACTCTGGATATTAGGAATACTCTGGATATTACTATCCTCTTTAGATTGAGGATGGTAAGACACTGTAACAGGTTGCCCAGGGAGCTTGTGGATGCCCCCTCCTTGGAAGTGTTCAAGGTCAGGTTGGATGAGGCCTTGAGAAACCTGGTCTAGTGGAAGGTTTCCCTGACCATGGCATAGGGTTTGGAACTAGATGATCTTTAAGGCCCCTTCCAACCCAAATCATTTTATGATGCTGCAATGATTCTATGATATTCACAGGTCGCTTGCTTTCACCTGCACCATAAAGCAGGGTAGAACATGATTTCTCATCATCCAAACTAAACCCACACATCTCTTAAAAGGGGTGAAGCTTTCCGCTTCTTAGTAATGAAGGATCTTACCATCACTACTCTTTGGATCCTCATAATAGTAATTCATTGTGCAGCTATAAAAGCTGCTTTTAGAAATGTCGCTTAAGTGGGACAGCAACCCTGAGGGACTGACTGCTGGAGCCTACAGTGAGTTTGAGTAATTTCAGCATTGAGAAGTAGGCAATCCATTGTCACAGGAAGAGAGTATTTTAGTGCTGCTGTTGCTTTCTAAATGCTCCAACCTGGCTGAAAGCCTGATTGCAAAGGCTTGGGGATTTGGCAGGCGTGCAATTTTGCTCTAGCTTTCCCATTGTTGCTTTCTCAGTGGCTTTACCTTTTAGCAAGAGATGGACTGGAAGTCAAGTACCTTCCCACTCTTTCCAAGAGCACAATTCAGAATAATGGAGACTGAAACTATATCATTCCTGACCTGGAATTGTAAAAACCCCTTAGTTTTCCCCATGTCCTTTTTTGTTTGTTTGTTTTGTAGCTCACTGCAGCAATTCCATGAGAACAGCAGTCTTCAGGGATTTAATTTTTTGGCCCAGGCTCCCACACTTGAGAGGTTTGGCTGGCTGAGATAAACATGTGAGTTTCTGAGGCCAAAACCTCCTACACTCACATACTTAGAAATTACTAAGTGAAATACAATATTGCTCTGACAGGAGGCATTCTCTTTAAATGCCACCAAGATTAGCAGTGATGCCACACACAAGTAAAGTGAGTGGGGAAGAGAGTGAGTAGGCTTCTTGAGTTGTGTAGATCTGGAGGTTGGAGCTAAGTAAATGTGACAATAATGTTCAATAAATCTATCTTACCCCCTTCATTGTTCTTTATTTCTTACAGAATCATAATATTGGATGATAGGTTGGACTTGATGATCTCAAGGGTCTCTTCCAACCTGGTCTATTCTATTCTATTCTATTCTATTCTATTCTATTCTATTCTATTCTATTCTCTGGATAAGACCTCCAAGATCATCAATTCCAACCTTCAACCTAAGACCACCGTGACCAATGAACCATAACCCAAAGTGTTATGTTCATGTATTGGGTGGGATTGAGCTGGAGTTAATTCTCCTCACAACATCTTTCTAGTGCTCTGTTTTTTGCAGCAGTAGTTGATAGCACAGGAGTGTTTTGGCTACTGTTGAATCCAGTATCCACTCTGTGTCCTTTCAACATTTCCCTGCCCCAAGAGTACATTGAGGGGTGGGCAAAATCCTGGGAGGGGACACGGCTGAGCCAGCTGACTCAGACTGGCCAAAGAGGTATTCCATACCACATGACATCAGCTTAGGTATAAGAAGGAAGTGAAAGAAGGATGTGGAGGATTCATCCATGGTGTCTATCCTCCCAAGTAACCACCAAGCTTAGAGAGCCCTGCTTCCCAAGACTGACCATCATCCTGCTGATGGGGAGTAGAGACTAACGTCTCTCTCTCTGCTTTTTCTTCCACGCGGTCTATTGCTGTTTGCTTATTAGTGTTATTAAAATTGCTCCTGTCCTATTCCTGGATTCTGTTATTTTTTTTTCCCCCTTCTTCCCCTGTTCACTTAAAGGGGGAGTGATAGAGCGGCTTTGGTGGGCATCTGGCCTCCAGGCCAGGGCCAAACTACCACAGTTCAGAAGTTTCCAAAACTGAAGCCAATCCTAGTTTTGTATTTGTGGGTCATCCTTGCAGGGCAAAAAGCCTCAGTTTTTTTCCCCCCTACTCACACTACTTATGAAACAGATGAGTGGCACAATCTGTGTGGAGCAAAATAAAATGTTGAGGGGGGAAAAAAAAATTCATCCTCCCCTCTTCCAACTGTTAAAAATAGCAAATTCTGTTAAACTTGTTTTGATTTGAACATGAATTCTTTGTCACTTCTAAAGACTTTGCTGTTCTTTGATATTTCCTCAGGAAAAAATGACAGCTGAATTTATATGCAAAATTTCTAACCCTCTTATTGCACAAAAAGGGAATGTTGAAGAAGGGGGAGAGCAGCTCAGTAGTGACTGGCTTTATTCTGGCGCTGTATAGCTCAGTGGATTATATTTAACAATAGATGTCTGCAGAGATGAAATCTCTCGGTGGGTTTGTGTTTTGAAGTGGAAAGACTAAACGGGAGGAGGTGGTTACACAACTGTGTGTGTGGAACAAACAGAATGACAGTATCCATTAGGTTGAAGGACACCATGGGAGGTCTCTAATCCAGCCTCCAGCTCACAGCCATGCCAACACTACCAGGCACCAGATTGCTCAGAGCTTTATCCACTCAAGTCTTAAAAACCTCTAAGGTTGCTCTCTATAACTACCTGAAAGGAGGTTGGTGTCAGGTGGTGTCATAGAATGAGTGGAAATGGCCTGAAATTGTGCTAGGGGAGGTATAGTTTGGAGATTAGGAAAAGTTTCCTTCCTGAAAGAGTGGGCAGGCATTGGAACAGGCTGCCCAGGGAGGTGGAGGAGTCAACATCCCTGGAAGTATTTAATAAAAGAGTGGGCTTGGCACTTTTGGACATGGTTTAAAGGCTGTGGTGGTCTTAGGTTGATGGTTATTGCTGTCTACAACAACCTGAAGGGAGGTTGAAGCCAGGTGGGGGTTGGTCTCTTCTCCCAGGCAACCAGCACCAGAACAAGAGGACAGAATCTCAAGCTGCACCAGGGGAGGTTTAGGCTGGATGTTAGGAACAAGTTCTTCACAGAAAGAGTGATTGGCCATTGGAATGTGCCGCCCAGGGACATGGTGGAGTCACCATCACTGGAGGTCTTTAAAAAGAGACTGGATGTGGTGTTTGGTGCCATGGTTTAGTTGATTTGATAGTGTTGGATGATAGGTTGGACTTGATGACCTCAAAGGTCTTTTCCAACATGGTTAATTCTATTCTATTCTGTGATTCTGTGATTTCATGATTCTATGATTGGAGACTACACAGCCTCTCCAGGTAGCCTACTGCACTGTTTGACTGTCCTTGCAAGGAAGGAGTTTCCTCAAAGTGAAGCTCTCTTGTTTCCATTTACATTTTTTGTTTCTCCTCTCCTTAGCCACTTAGTTCCCAGCCTGTAACTGTTGTAAGGTTAGCCTACCCAAGGTAGCCAGAAATGTCATTTGTCTTGTTAACTTTCAGGCAGTTCCTGCTTACCCATTTCTCCAGCCTGTCTTTCCCTCTCTAAATCTCTGGCTTGCCTTTGATCATGCTGATGGTTTATCTCAGTTTGGAATACTCAGCAAAACTGATGAGAGGGCACTACATCTCCTCCAGGTAATTGACAAAGCTACTGAACTACTGTAGATCCCTGTTGTACTCTGCTTTTAACCAGCTTCCAAGTGGAGTGCAAACTATTTACTAACACCATTTTGAACCATTTTTTACTTCTTTAGTAGTCCATTCATCTTGATTATAGTGTTCTATCTTGGTCTTGATGATGCTGGGAGAAATCATGTGGAAAGCCTTGTTAATGTCAAGGTAATCAACATCCACTGTGCTCTGTGTGCACAAGTCTAGTCATTTCATCACAGAAGGCAATCAGGCTGCTTTTGCCTCATTCATCCTTGGAAAATCATAGAATCATAGAATTGTTTGTGTTGGAAGGGACCTTAAAAATTTTGTTGTTCCAAACCCCCTTGCCATGGACAGGAATACCTTCCACTAGAACAGCTTGCTCAAGGCTCTGTCCAACCTCCATGAACACTTCCAGGGAAGGGGCACCCTTGACCTCCCTGGGCAACCTGTTCCACTGTCTCACCACCCGTACTGTAAAGACTTTTTTTCTGATATCCAGTCTAAATGTCCCCTCTTCCAGCTTAAAGCCGTTCCCTCTCATCCTATCAATACAAGCCCTTGCAAAAGTCCCTTCCAAGCCTTCCTGTAGCTCCCTCCAGGTACAACTACCTGAAAGGTGGTTGTGGCCAGGAAGGGGTAGGTCTCCTCTCTCTAGCAACCAGCACCAGAACAAGAGGACACAGTCTCAAGCTGCACCAAGGGAAGTTTAGACTCGAGGTGAGGAGAAAGTTCTTCACTGAGAGAGTCATTTGTCATTGGAATGTGCTGCCCAGGGAGGTGGTTGAGTCACCATCCCTGGAGGTGTTCAAGAGGGGATTGGACATGGCACTTGATGTCATAGTCTAGTCATGAGGTCTGTGGTGACAGGTTGGACTTGATGATCTTTGAGGTCTCTTCCAACCTTGGTGATACTGTGATACTGTGTGATACAAAGGTATCCCCAGAGCCTTCTCTTCTCCAGGCTGAACATCCCCAAGTCTCCCAGCCCATCCCCTTAGGGAAGGTGTCCCAACTCTCTGATCATCTGGATGACCTCCTCTGGACACACACCAACAGTTCCATGTCCTTCTTGTGTTATGTACCCCAGAACCAGATGCAGTACTCCAAGTGGGGTCTCATGAAAGCAGTGTGGCAGAGTCATTGAGCAAATGAGTCCTGGAGAGTTTGAGTATGGCACAGTTAAGGCTTTTCCTGATATAAATTTATCAGCCAGTGAGTATTCTGGTCTTGTACCTGAGTAACCACAACAGGGGTGCGTGAAACCAAATCCAACTTAATCAAATAAGGATAATAATAACAGATAGGCATTAGCTGTGGGGCATAGCATGCTTAGATATTCTATTAAGATTCCTCATTAACCCTGTGATTCTGGGTGATTCTGTGTGTGATACATACAGTCAAAGGCCTGTGTTCTTATAGAGCTCTGAGTGTCTAAAACAAAAAAAAAAAGAACAGAACAAGGGGAAATGGAGGGGAAACAAAGTATGCCAGTCAGGTTAATGTCCATTAAATGCTCCTGTTGTGTGGGGGGAGAAGAGGATTTGAGATATTGGAAATTCATTCTCAATCTGTTATTCATTCCTTCACATTTATTTGCTATGCCTTTTCTCTGGTCCTCCAATGGTGTCTTAATGAAACTTTTGTGAAACATTTAAAAGCCTTTTTATGAAGAATATTTTCCCTTCTCTGGTGCCATCTGAAAATGATTGTGTGAAACTATGGACTAACTAAATTATTCAATCTCCTGTATTATTAAGTCTGCAAAATATTACAGTGGTTTTGTGATGGAAGTCTGACGGAGTAGCAATAAAGTACAGGTACATTGCCCCAGTGTGAGGGTGCAGTAAAATGCTACATTGACAAATTTTCTGGGTAAAAGACAAAATGATGAGAGGTGTAGGTCATGACCAGAATAAAAGTTGAGACTAAATTGCTTTGGCAAGTGAGTCAAGCTTCAGGGTATGTCAGGAGCTGAAAAGTGCCCCCAGATCTCAATGAAATGTTATCAATCCCGGTCTCAATTTCTGTGCAAGCATTTCCAATTCGTGTGGCAGCAGAGCACCAGAGGTTCAGGAATAGCTGGTCTATCTGCTAGGTTTTCTATGCCTGTACACAAAAGAAAGTTTCCAGTATTGGATCTGTTCTTCTTATTGCAATAGAGAACATACTGCAAAGATTGCCTTTGTTGTTGTATGATAAGAAAAATGTGGGTTGCAGAAAATCTGGAGTGCTTCTGAGTCTTGGCTCATCCCTGGTCCGCCACCATCTGCATGCAGAGAGCTGTGGCCTTGTGAGGAAAGAGGAAGAAGTGATTTGGGACTTGGATGGCTTGCTGTTAAAGAAACTACCAGAGAGAGCTGCAGATACGCTGCCTAGCTAAACCAAACAGGACGAAAGAGTTTCCTGTGGAAGAAGGCTGGGCAGATCCAAAGCTTCATGCCATTCAACTGTTTGGAAAGGACATCTACGCTCAAATAATAGATGTTTTCTTCTGAAGTATTTGGAGCACATATGAGAATGGTTTAAACTAAACCCTCTCTGTCTTATGGAACAATGGGATCCTCCAGATCTACAGTGTAGTGATGCATACATAGTGATGGATGCTCTTAGATCTGTTTTCTTACTATAGTTTTTCTGTTTAGACAATTTTTATGGAAGGAAGAGCAGATACCAAAGGAAAAAAAATATTCCTTTGTTTAACTTCCTGTACTTTTGCTTTCATTTCTTCACAATTAATCCAGTCTGAAAAAAAATTACTGATTGCATTGAAAGCAAACAAGAAAACTGTGTAAGTTTAACCTCCTGGCTTCCTCTATACTGCAAGTCTGGTAAAATCCAGTGGAAGGTCATGACTAGGCCAGCCACCAAAGGAGTGCCAGAGGCTCTTTATGAACCCTTCTGCTTCCCAAAGGGAAGAGAAAACTAATAAGGTCGAGAAACCGGTGAGGTAGGAAAGAAACTAAACCAGCTGGGATGGAAATAAGAATGCAATGAAATAGAGACAAAATGATACAAACAAATATGGAACCCAAGCTCTGATGGCAATGATGTCACTGTCACCACTGATGCTGTAGGCAGGCACTGGGGACATCCCAGACTGGATTCATCAGCAGAAGATAGAAACTGTATTCAGGAGCTGTGTTCCAGAACTGGAGTCAGGAATTCCTGGGTTGGGAGCAAAGGTAGAATGGGCAGAGTCCTCCTGGCACACCAGCCATTGAAGAAGAGCCTTGACCTTAGTAATCCCTCAGCTTTATCCTGAAGATGCCATCCATGGGAGGGAATCCATTTTTGGTCAGTTTAGGGTTACCTGTCCTGTCCTCTTATCCCTGCAGCTGCAGGCTTTTCATTCCTGCAGCCCAAGGTGCCACATGAGATGTAGCAATGCCCTTGGTCTGTAGTCCAAGCCTTGGTGCTAACCCTCCCCATCAGCATTATCCCTGCCAGCAGCAGCCACTGTCTGTGCAAACCTGCCCTGAGCTGCAGGAAGTGCCTCACTGGGCAGAGTCTGAGCTGGGAACTCACAGCACTGAACAGAATCAGCGCTGGTCTGGTTCACACCAGGAGAGTTCCTAATAAAAGGCTCTCAGCATATGGAAGATCCCTTTTGTGTGCTGTTTTTAGAAATCAATATGAAGACCTGTGCTAAGGTACTACTCCTGTCATGTATTAAGAATGTCTTCATTACACTGTTTATTTTCAATTCCCTTCAGTGAACCTCAGGATTATTAATAACTGCAAAGCTACCTTTGGCCACAGGAGATTTCTTCTAGGATGGGAAATATGAGATGTGAAAGCAGATGTTTTGTCCAGAAGATTTTGTCAGAGAGAGGCCAAAGAGCGATTCCCACTGGTGCACCAGAGGAGCGAGACTGAGAGCTGCTTGAGCAACACCAACAAAATATTCGCTGTGATGTATCCTGAATTTGATGAAAAGCTTCTGCTGATTTTCACAGACACTGAACTTGTGTTGTCAGTTTTTCTTACATGCATGAGACTTTTTGTATATACTAGTACTGTCCATTAACTGTGAAATATGTTCCAGCCTACATTGACAGTTGGCACTGGAATCACTCTGCCTGGGCTTCTTATTTCTTGGGAAAGATGTTAAATGCTATTCCAAAGTTTCCTTCTTCCATGAAAACCTGTTGTCTTCTACCTAGCCTCTTCTTGCCTTAATCAACAGGATGGAGAAGCAAGAAGCAAGGAGTGGTAGGATTTCTGCTGCCAGGCAAAATCTTTAGTGCTAGTGTTACAGTTAAGGTCTGAGCACCCTGACAGAACCAAAAGGATGGGAACTCCCTGCAAGGAACTGCCACTGGCATGAGGTTTACAATGTGGATGGTCAACAGATAAAAGTTTTCTCACTTTTCAGGTGATCCTACTTATTAGCTCTGACACAGCTTGAGTGTAGAATTGTTCTTCTTACTGTTTCTGACCTCATATGCAAAGTCTAAGCCCAAAGAACCAACAAAAATAACAAACCTAAATTAGAAAATATCTGCAAGGTGTGCTGCTCTTATCAGATCAGGCAGAAATGGCAGCTCTCCCAGGTTCCCGCTTAAGAGCCAGGCTGCTGTTTCAGGAGAGGTTTAGATGAAGTTCCCAGGTGTTGCTATAGACCTTCTGCTGGAGATGTTCTTCTTTCTACCCAGAGGTGGAGCTAGAGCAAGTTAAGGACACTATCTCTTCTGTCGTATTCCACACATTCCAGTGTGGCCAGCAGGATCAGGGAAGTGATGCTCTGGAGTCAGCACTGGTGAGACCACATCTTGAGTACTCATATCAGTTTTGAGCAGTTACTCCAAGAAGGACATTGAGGTGCTGGAGTGTGCCCAGAGAAGGACAACTAATCTGGTGAAGGGTCTGGAGAAGAAGGTCTGGCGAGGAATGACTGAGAGAACGGGGGTTGTTTAGCCTGGAGAAAAGTGGGCTCAGGGGAAACCTTTTCATTCTCTACAACTACCCAAAAGGAGGTTTCAGTGAGGTAGGTGTCTCCCTCTTCTCCCAAGTAACAAGTGAGAGGACAAGTGGAAATGGCCTCAAGTTCCACCAGGGGAGGTTTAGGTTGGTTATTAGGGAAAATATATTCACTCAAAGAACTGGTCAGATATTGGAACCAGCTGCCCAGGGAGGTGCTGGAGTCCCACATCCCTGGAGGTGTTCAAAGAAATTCATGGACATGGTAAATGTTTTAATGGCCATGGTGGTCTTATGTTGGTCTTTTGCAACTGAAATCATTCTATGATTTTATGATTCTGTGATTCTATCCTGAGAGATTTCTTCTTGAACATCCAGTGTGAGAAAAATATTCTTTATGTGCCTGTTTCTTTTTCCAGGTCAGAAAAACCTCTCCAGAGAAGGGCAACAAGGCTGGTGAGAAGTCTCAAGCACGACCTCCATGAGGAGAGGCTAAGAGAGCTGGGGTTGTTTAGCCTGGAGAAAAGGAGGCTTAGGGGAGACAGTTTTGCTCTCTACAGCTTCCTGAAAGGAGGTTTTAGACAGGTAGGGGTTGGTCTCTTCCAGGCAACCAGTGGCAGAAAAAGAGGACACAGCCTTAAGCTGCACCAGGGGAGGTTTAGGCTTGAGGTAAGGAGAAAGTTTTTCACAAGAGGAGTGATTGGCCATTGGAATGGGCTGCCCAGGGAGATGGTGGAGTCACTGTCCCTGGAGATGTTCAAAAAAGAATTGGATGTGGCACTTGAAGACATGGTTTAGTTGTCAGGAGGTGTTAGGTATTAGGTAATAGGTTGGACTTGATGATCTCTGAGGTCTTTTTCTGGTTGATTCTATGTATCATGTTGCAGAATTTTTGGAGTTAAGGTAGTTTAAAAAAGCAATGAGGAACCCATTGAACTTAAACCAGCTACACTCTCGCTACCCAGTGAAGAAGTAGCTGTTCCCAGCGACTTACTGTGAAACCTGTGGAAAAGCCATTCGTTATGCGAAGATGAGAACCATCTCATCTGCAACAATAACAAACAGCATATACCAATTAAGAATCCAAGCCATCTGGCCCTTCAGCAAGACTTGCTCTGTGTCTCTGCTTGGTGTGATAAATTTAAAGAGCTGTTTCTATGTGCGTACCGAAGCCAAACATATTCTCTTCAAAAATATCTGCTGCCTTAGCCACTCATTAGGTCAAATGGGAATTTTTTAATCTTGTTTTGATTACTCTTCTGGGTCCTCCACATTCTCAGATGACGTTACCTCATGCTCATGCAGGTTTATGAGGAAAGACTGAGAGAACTGGGGCTGTATAGTCTTGGGATGGCTGAGAGGGGGTCTTATGTCTATAAATATCTGAGGGGTGGGTGTCAGGATGAAGGTGAGGGTCTTTTTTTGGTGGTGCCCAGTAATAGGACATGGAACAGTGGGTATAAGATGGAGGTTCCCTGCAACATGAGGAGTAATTTCTTTACTGTGAGGGTGACAGAGCACTGGAACAGGCTACCCAGAGAGGTGGTGGAGTCTCCTTCTCCAGAGAGATTCTAAACCTGCCTGAAGGCATTCCTGTGCAGCCTGCCCTAAGAGATCCTGCTCTGGCAGGGGCATTGAAGCCAATGATCTCTGAGGGTCACTTCCAACCTCTAGCATTCTGTGATTCTATGAACCCAATGCTTTGTTTTCAAGGTAGAATCTGTCTCTACTCCTCTGTAGTGAGGAGTCACAGTCTTTGAGCTTTGCTGTTACTTAGAGGGAACTTCCTAGAATTGGCACTCTGATGATTAAGTTACATTCTCCCTGAATAATTATTGACAGCTCCAATGTCCTTCAGCAGTTGAAACCTTTGGATATCCATCCATCTTGCTGTGTGGAGATTTGTTTCTGAACTTGCCACATCTAATGATGAATATAATGACAACGATCATGATAAACTCTGCCCTAGTGAGGCCTCATCTGGAGCATTGTGTTCAGTTCTGGACTCTGCAGTTAGAGTAGAATAGACAGAGTAGAATAGAATAGAATAAACCAGGTTGGAAGAGACCTTCAAGATCATCGCATCCAACCTATCATCCAGCCCACCTAATCAACTAAACCATGCAACCAAGCACCCTATCAAGTCTCCTCCTAAACACCTCCAATGATGGGGACTCCACCACCTCCCCGGGCAGCAAACTACTGGGGAAAATATAACAGAGAGCTGTGTGGATGATTAAGGGAATAGAAGATCTGTCTGATATGAAAAGGTTGAGAGACCTTGGGCTGTTTAGCCTGGAGAAGAGAAGGTTGAGAGGGGATCCAATCAATGTTTATGGATACCTGAAGAGTGGGTGCCAAGACGGGGCCATTCTCTTTTTACTGGTGTCCAACAGTAGGATGAGGGGCAACAGGCACAAGCTAGAACCAAGGAAGTTCTATCTCAAGTAAAACTTCTTTGTGAGGGTGCCAGGGCTCTGGAGCAGGCTGTCCAGAGAGGTTATGGAGTCTCCTTTCAAAACCTGCCTGGTTGCCTTCCTATGTGGCCTGCTCTTGGTGAGCCTGTTTTGGCACAGAGGTTGGACTTGATGGTCTTGAGAGGTCACTGCCAACCCCTCCTATTCTATGATTCTCTGTGTGACTGTGATTGTGTGGGAATTGAGCAGCCAAGCATTACCAGGAGTAGGATGCCTCCTTCCTCCTGGTATTGACAAACCAGGATGTTTCTCCTTGAGTTACAGTCCTAAGTCTTTCTTACACAAAATATAACACAAAGCTAGCACCCATTAATCCTGTAGTCAGAGAATCCTTTTTGCTGTGTTCAGAGAATTTGACTTTCCAGCAACAGTGTTGTCATCACCTGCTAATAGATCAGTGTGTACCACGCTCTCCTGCTGAAGCTCTTTGATTGTGTGTAGATAGTTAGGTATCAGCTGATCTCCAGAAGAGAGGGTGCTGATGTGGGTGAATCAAATTCATATTTTTTCCAGTTGTTTCTGAAAAGAGGAATCATTTCACTTTGGTTTGGATCATCAGGTAGCCCGATGTTTCCTGGTACTCTTTCTGGGGTCAAGCCTCTGGCCCCAAAGGAATGTTGAATCATATCTTGAGATATGTTTTCAGTGAGTGCTGTGATGCATAACACAAGTAGCTTTTCCTAGCTCTGTATGGGTGTGGGAGAGACTGAGGGCAATGGGGCATGAATAGTGGGGAAGAAGAGCTATCTTTTACAGTTCTTCACCCAGGAGTAGTGACTACTCAAAGGATAGGCAAACCTGTATGTCTGCAGCCAAAAAGCTGCTGTCATAGCAGATTAGGTCACAGAATTCAGGATCCCTCCTAAAACAGCCTGATGAGGTGGCAAACCCAAATTACTCCTCTCTTTTGGAGTACTTTTGGAGTACTGATTCCTCTCGTGAGACCACCCTAGAGCATCCACTCCCTGAGGGGCTTTTTGTGGTTCTTGGCTATGCAAAAATATTAGCTTGCAGGCCAGGAGATCAGGAAAAAATGGTTGCACTGTGAGAGTGTGCACAGCAGCTCAAACCCTATAGATGTCCATTGATCTTTCTCAAGTCATGGGTAAATTCTGCCTGAGGTTTGTGAGCAGGGCATTTTAATGCATTTAGAAGAGCATAACGTGGCTGCCTTGAGACATTACATGAATTTATCCTTGGGAAATATATCTAAATGCTTCTAGAGCATTGCCTAAAAAGGAGTGTTGAGGTTTAAACTATGAGTATTGGTAGTTAAAAGGAAAGTTAGTTATTATCTTTTTATTTAAACACTTCAAAGATACTTTGTAAGTCAAGCTGGAGGCCTGATTTCAGGACTCAGGCTGCTGCTGTTTTGATCTACTTCATGTGATCCTTTAAATAACTTTTAATGTTTCACCCAAACCCCCACTGCTATAAGCTCCCTTGGGCATCTCATCTCTCTGTGGAAAGAAATATTCCACAATTTACAAATGGATTAAAAAAAAGTAATTAAGCACAATTCCATTGGTTTCTAAAAAGGATATTTGGATGCTACCAAATATTTGGCCTTGCCCTGCTAGAAAAGGTTTTGAATGAAAGCTTCTCTTTCTGTACTTCTGCTTTAAAAAAGCAATTAACAACATCTCTACTAGAACAGTTTCCAGCCAAAACAGACCTGGGACTTGTTGCTCATCCCTAGCAATGTTGCACATTCATGGAAGAATGCTACAAATTTTTATCTCTTCCATTCAGTGAACTGTGTTTGTTGAGGGCTGAGTTTATAGAATAGAATAGAATAGAATAGGAATAGGAATAGGAATAGGAATAGAATAGAATAGAATAGAATAGAATAGAATAGAATAGAATAGAATAGAATAGAAAAGAATAAAAGTAGAATAGAGTAGAAGTAGAATTGAGTAGAATAGAACAGAATAGAATTAACTAGGTTGGAAGAGACCTTTGAGATTATCAAGTCCAACCTATCACCCAACACTATCTAATCAACTAAACTATGGCACCAAGCACCCCATCCAGTCTCTTCATAAACACCTCCAGTTTGCCACTAAACAACTGCCAGAGGCTCTTTATGAAGCCCTCTGCTTCTCAAAGGGAGATGAAAGGGAATATGGGAGAGGGGCTGACAAAGTGGGAAAGAAAGTAAACCAGCTGGGACATGACTAAGAACAATCAAATTACATAGAGACAAAGAGATACAAGCCAATATTGAAACCAATCCCTGATGGCAATGATGTCACTGTCACCACTGATGCTGTGGGCAGGCAATGGGAAAGTCCCAAACTGGATTCAGCAGAAGATGGAGACTGTATTTAGAAGCTAGATTCTGGAACTGGATTCAAAAATTCATGGATTTGGAGTGAAGGCAGAATGGACAGAGTCTTCCTCAGACACCAATCACTGAAGAAGAGACTTGACCCTGGTGATTGCTCAGCTTTTTCTTGTAGATACTGTCCATGGGATAGAGTCCCTTATTGGTTAGTTTAGGGTAACCGGTCCTGTCCCTTCCTCCCAACATCAGCATCCTTTTTCTTTCTGCAGCCCAAGGTGGTAGACAAGATGCCCTTTGTCTCCAGCCCAAACCCTGGTGCTAACTCTCCATGTCAGCATTGTCACTCCCAGCAGCAGCCACTGTCTGTGCAAAACTGCTCTGAGTTGCAGAAAGTGCCTCTCTGAGCAGAGACTGAGCTGGGCAGTCACAGCACTGAGCAGAGTCAGATCTGTCTCAAGTCTAGGCAATAGTTTACCAAGGCAGGTCAATGCAGTCCTTCAAATTTGTAACTTTAAACTCCACTAGAGTAAGATATTTATGACACACATCCATTACTCTTCATCTTTCTACTGAGAGTAATCAGCCTATCATTTTTTGCCTTAGTCACCATTCTCTGGTGTTTTTACATGACAGCAACCCAGACTGGATTTGTGATATTTAACACATGGCTCAGATACCTTGTACGGCACGTGCCCAATGGTCTCACCATGCTTTTGCCATCATCTGCAAAGCAACAGACAGGAAGCAACCTCAGAAAAAGAGATAAACATCTAAGAGCAGGGTTCTACACATTAGCCACAACAACTCCATGCAGTGCTACAGGCTGGGGTCAGCGTGGCTGGAGAGCGGCCAGGCAGAAAGGGACCTGGGGACACTGGTTGATAGTAGGCTGAACATGAGCCAGCAGTGTGCCCAGGTGGCCAAGAAGGCCAATTGAATCCTGGAATATCAGGAATAGTGTGGCCAGCAGGAGCAGGGAAGTCATTCTGTCCCTGTACTCAGCACTGGTTAGGCTATGCCTTGAGTCCTGTGTCCAGTTCTGGGTCCCTCAGTTTAAGAAAGATGTTGAGTTGCTGTAATGTGCCCAGAGGAGGGCAACAAAGCTGGGGAGGGGTTTGGAGCACAAGCCATATGAGGAGAGGCTGAGGGAGCTGGGCTTGCTTAGCCTGGAGAAGAGGAGGCTCAGGACAGACCTTATTGCTCTCTACAACTACCTGAAGGGAGGTTGTAGCCAGGAGGGGGTTGGTCTCTTCTCCCAGGCAACCAGCACCAGAACAAGAGGACACAGTCTCAAGCTGTGCCAGGGGAGATTTAGGATGGATGTTAGGAAGAAGTTCTTCATAGAAAGAGTGATTGGCCATTGGAATGGGCTGCCCAGGGAGGTGGTGGAGTCACCATCACTGGAGGTGTTTAAGAAGAGACTGAATGGGGTGCTTGGTGCCATGATTTAGTTGATTAGATGGTGTTAGGTGATAGGTTGGACTCAATGATCTCAAACGTCTTTTCTGACCTGGTTAATTCCATTCCATTCCATTCCATTCCATTCCATTTTATTCTATTCATGAGTTACTCAGCAATACTAGGGATATGTATCTCCTTTAAGAAAGGTTGGCAGCCAAGTGGAAACTGTGAACCTGGCTGCATGTAGCTTGCAACTCAAATTCTGATCTGTGTGCTTGGTTTCCTTCAATACTTTTATTTTTTCTTTTCTGTGAAGCAAATCTCCCTCTCCCCATCTCCCACCAGCACGAAATGAGAAGATGGAAATATATTGTATGCCAGTGAACCATCTGCTCATTTTTCTTTCAAGAGCCTCTTCTGCACTGACTGGTCTGTTCACCTAAATTGTTCCATAACCTTTTCATACAGCAGCTTATTTCAAACTGTTTTCTATAATAAAACATCATTTCTGTTGCATTATAGTCATCTTGATTGTGATCTTGGAAACACACTGGAGGGAAGGGATACATCTAGAGGGACACTGACAGGTTGGGGAGATGGTGGAGTCATCATCCCTAGAGGGGGTCCACAGATATGTGGACATGGCACTTTGTGACATGGTTTAGTGGCCATGGTTGTGTTAGGCTGATGGTTGGACTTAGTGAATTTGGAGGTCTCTTCCAATTAAACCAATTCTATGATTCTATCACAGCTGTGTGGCAGTAAATCCACACTGCAAAATTTACTACTGATACTTTAAGTCAGGTAGAAATTGCCTTAGAGCTAAAACATTACACATTTGCTTTGTCCTACTCTAATGAAAAATAAAGACTCAGTTCTTCTGCAGATAAATGACAGTCCAGCATGTATCTGTAGTTAATGTACAGAGCTCCAGTGGACTCACAAGTTGGTTTTATCATACAAAATGTGAACTAAAACCTACTCCTGCTGCCTGCTCAGAAAAGCCAGAGTTGAGGGTAGGTGGGGAAAAGCATAAAATGAGGCAGAATGAAAATCAAGTTTGACAGGTTCTGACAGCAGAAGGATACAATGACAAGGATGTTTATGCTAATGGGTCTGTCATATTGCACATACTCCACTGCTGTCTTCTGCTAGTCTGTATTTACTCTTATGGCAGCAAAAAGCTGTTGGGAGGGAAGGAGGGAGGAGGTTGGTATGACTTCTCCCAGACAAAACCATACATGAGTATTTCTATCACACAAATAACTTTTCACTTCAGAAGAGGTTGCTGTGTTTGCCATGGTGGACTCTGTGTTTCCTAGCCTTCAAACAACTTTGAGCACAGAGATGGATACTCAGTGCACACCACCAATGATGAAGGTGACTCTGTCCTCCATGGGATACTGCGATATAGCAGAATTACAGAATTGTCTAAATTGGAAAAGGCTTTTAAGATCACCAAGAACAACCATTAGCCTAACACTGACAAGTTCTTGACTAAACAATATCCCTCAGCAAAACCACTAATAGCTCCATGGATGGGGATTCCAGCACCTTCCTAAGCAGCCTGTTCCAATGCCTGAGAACCTTGTCAGTGAAGAAATTCTTCCTGATATCCAACCTAAACTTCCCTTGGTGCAACTTCAGGCCATTTTATTTTGTCCTGTCACTTTTTACTTGGTTGAACAGACCCACCCCCCTGCTCTCTACAACCTCCTTTCAGGTAGATGTAGAGTGATAATGCATCTTCTGGGGCTCCTTTTCTCCAGGTTAAACAACCCTAGTTCCCTTAACTGCTCCTCACCAGATCTGTCCTCCAGACCCTTCACCACGTTTGTTCTTTAGACACACTCCAGCACCTCAATGTCCTTCATGTAGTGAGAGGCTCAAAACTGAACACACTATCAACTAAACCATGGCACCAAGCACCCCATCAAGTATCTTCCTAAACACCTCCAGGGATGGTGACTCCACTGCCTCCCTGGGCAGCCCATTCCAATGGACAATCACTCTTTCTGTGAAAAACTTCTTCCTAACATCCATCCTAAACCTCCCCTGGCACAGCTTAAGACTGTGTCCTCTTGTTCTGGTGCTGGTTGCCTGGGAGAAGAGACCAGCCCCCACCTGGCTACAACCTCCCTTCAGGTAGCTGTAGAGAGCAATAAGGTCTCCCCTGAGCCTCCTATTCTGTCTCCTGTGATAAGATCCTATCACGTTTCCTACAGATCCCTTGTTACTACAGGGAACTGCTTGGGAGATACATCAAATTCTGGGTTGCATCACCATTCATCTGATGTTATGCAGGTAAGTACACACATCTTTAAGTTGCCTTACTGTCACATATTTGTCTAGTAAAAGGTTTCTCTTGGAACATTTTCTGCCTGTCTCAAACCCGGAGACTGAAGGCAATGGGGAGTGTTTTCTTATTTGTGTGCAGGCCCCCATCTTTATCTGTTCAAATAAATAAATAGAGAAATAAATAAATCCTGCTTGGATGTTTGAAAGCAGGTGGCTTATTTACATTCAACAATCTGAATTACTCTGAGGGGATTTTAAAATGTTGACAGAGCTATTGATAAAACAGGCAGCCTTCACTGAGGAAAGGTAATTGAGGTGGGAATAAGCAGCCCTATTCAGGCTCCTGCTTTTGCAATTCAAGCTTTCTGCTGTGGCTCAATGATTTCACCACAAATAAGTCGTCAGGGGAGAGTCCCATGTTGTTCTTTGTTTGCTCAGGAGCCAGGTGCGGCACATGTTTGTAATTTTAAAGTGCTGATATCCTGCAATTTCTGCAGTGTAGGGTGAAATCTGCTGCAAAACAGCCTGAGGTTTTCTGCCCAACGCGTTTTGCTTTCTGCTACTCAGTGAGGTGCCTTCCTGCTCTCAGCCAGAGCTCTCTGGAAGAGATGACTGCCTAAAGACACATGATAGAGTACACATATTTTTAGGCTAACATTCCAGTTTTGATGGCTATATGTATCCATACCCTTTAAATTAATTTTCTGTTCCCTTATTTTTTTTTACTGAAAGAGTGATCAGAGATTGTATGGGGCTGCTCAGGAAGGTGGTGGAGTAGCCATCCCTGAAGGTGTTCAAAAAATGGGGAGAGATGGCACTTCGGGACATGGTTTACTGGGCATGGTAGTGTGGGGTTTATGGTTGGACTTGATTTTAGAGGTCTTTTACAACTTCAGTGGTTCTATCATCCTGTGATTCTCTTTTGTGAGTAAGGAATCACAGTATCACAGGAGGTTAAAGGTTGGAAGGGACTATCTGGTACAACCCCCCTGCCAAAGCAGGATCACTTAGGATAGTCCACATAGGAATGCATCCAGGAGGGAAGAACCTCCCTAGACCTGCTGGACACACTTTTCTTGATGCACCCCACGTCAAGTCAGTGAAAATGGCTTTTTTTCTGTGGCAAATGGAATGATTAGCTTCTGACATTTTTGTGATATATAATCAGAGACTCATCAGTAGCGATCCATAGCGATAAATAATCCAATCTTCTCAGCTTCTAATTTTATGCACCTAGTAATTAGTACTGACAAAGCTGGCATGTGTCTTCAGCTGACATAAAATTAATATTGGCTCTTGAAGTCAAATAGTTTGTTTCTGGCAAATAGTCAAGAAGGAGTCCCACCACAATAATGTATAGCACATATTTATGGAGTTAATGCCAAGAATATTTTCCTCTTGTTTATAGTATACATCTTCATAATTAAAAACTACACAGAGATGTTCAGTTATGAACTGATTTCTTTGAGGCTGGGAATTATTAAGCACAGAGAATGAAGGCAAAGCAGCACCAGGAGAAATCATACAATCCTATACTTGCTTCGGTTGGAAAAGACCTTTAAGATCATCAGGTCCAACTGTTATCTAACTTCACCAAAGCTGGGGCTAGACCTCAGCACCACATCTATGCCTCTTTTCAATGCATGCAGGAGTGGGCTGTTTTGACCCAAGTGCAGGGCTCAGCGCATGTCCTTGCTGAAACTCATCCCCCTGGCCTCGGCCCATCTATCTAGCCAGTCCAGGTCCCTCTGGAGAGTCTTCCTACCCTCAAGCAGATCAATATTCCTGCCCAACCTAGTGTTGTCTACAAACTCACTGAGGGTGACAGGGTCCCTTCATCCAGGTCATTGATAAAGATATTAAAGAGAACTGGCCCAAATACTGAGCCCTGAGGAACACCAGCTGGATTTAAATGGATTTAACTACTCCTTGGGCTTAGTCATCAGCCAGTTTTTAACTCAGCGAGGAGTCCACTCATCCAAGCCATAAGCAGCCAGTTTCTCCAGGAGGATGCTGTGGGAAGTGGTTTTGAAAGCTTTACTAAAGTCCAGATAAACAATATTCACAGCCTTTCCCTCATAATCTCAGCAGGTCACCTTGTCATAGAAAGAGGTCTGGTTGGTCAGGCAGGATTTGCCCTTCATGAACCCATGCTGAATGGGCCGGATCATGTGGTTGTCCTGCACACGTTGCATAATGGCACTCAAGACAGCCTGTCCCATGACCTTCCCTGACACCATGGTCATAATGACAGGTCTATACTTCCCAAAATCCTCCTTCTGGTCCTTACTGCAGATATGTGTCAATCTCCAGTCATCCAGGACCTCCCCACTTAGCCAGGACAGTTGGTAAATGATGGAATAAAATGGGTGTGCAAGAGAGGAGTAGAAGGCATCATATGAGACAGCGCTGTAGCAAAGTAAGTTGCAGGGGCTGCTGGTCAGCACTGAGCTCTTAGTATCCTTCTGTAGCCATGTCAGCCTCTATACTCCTCAGCACCATGAGATATCCTCAGCATGAGATGGTTGGAGTTAGAAACTAGAAAACCAGAGCAAGGTAGACCAAGTTTTCCTGCCTTTGTGGTGGAAAAA
This sequence comes from Dryobates pubescens, assembly GCF_014839835.1. Lineage (NCBI taxonomy): Eukaryota > Metazoa > Chordata > Aves > Piciformes > Picidae > Dryobates > Dryobates pubescens. Next base: position 25,580,447 of record NC_071615.1, on the reverse strand, counting down.
AGTGCTACAGTTAGCTTAAATTATGCCTTTAAGAGAAAAAGAGAAAACATCAACCTTTACTACTAAGTATTACCATTAGTTACTATGTCTGATTTGTGCAAAGCGCTAAATGTGCATTGTGAATTCTAGGAAGTGTCAGAATGCCCTCTTTCACCTTGTGAGTGTTTATTCACACTGGTGCTGGAAATTCCCTAAAGGAAACTAAACACAATGGGGTGAGTTCTTGGTAATATCTACAGTCACCAGAAGAGCACAGAAATAGCTTTGCTAAGGATTCTTGCACCTTGCATGAGCTGCAGGATTTGGGAAAATATTAGAGAAGCAATATTGAAAAGAGGATTCTGGATCATCAGCACTTCACTGCTTTCCTGTGAGATGTGCCAGCTTATGGGTTTAGCTTTTCTAGGGATGTACCAGAAGGGTCTGCCAAATTCCACAGTCAATCATCTTATATGTGGAGTACCATGTACCTTTATCTCTGCCCTTATGATGATCTCATTATGAAGCAGTCTGGCATGCTATTGAACTACAACTTTTCTTCCTCTCACACTTTGCCAAAACATTTCTTGATTGTTTTGGGTTGTTGGGGTTTTTTTTGTTTACTCACAAATGCAGATACGCCTGCTCAATAGGTGCCCTAAGTTAAGAGTAGACTTACAACGCACCAGGGAGCATATGAAATTCATTAGAATCATGAAACCAATCCCAGAATGGTAGGGGTTTGAAAGGACCTCTGGGAATCATCAAATCCAAGCCCCCTGCTAAAGCAGGGTCACCACCAGCAAGTTGTCCAGGATCACATGTCCATGTGGGTTTGGAATCTCTCTGGAGAAGGAGACTCCACAGCCTCTCTGAGCAGCCTGCTGCAGGGCTCTGGCACCCTCACAGCAAAGAAGTTTTTCCTCAAGTTGAGGTGGAACTTCTCAGGTTTCAGTTTGTAGCCATTGCTGCTTGTCCTATCACTGGGCACCACTGAAAAGAGTCTGGCCCCATCGTCTTACCCCATACCCTTTAGGTCTTGCTGAGAGTTTAGATGAACCCCTCTCAGGCTGCTCTTCTCCAAGCTGAACAGTCTCAGGCTCTCAGCCTTTTCTCTTCACAGAGGTTCTCCAAGCCCCTCAGCACATTAGTAGCCTCCACTGGACTTTCTCCAGTTCTCCATCCCTTTTGAACTGGGGAGCCCAGATCTGGACCCAGTATTCCTGATGTGGTTGGACTATGGTAGAGTAGAGGGGAAGGAGAACCACTGTCTACCTTCTGGTCACACTCTTCTTAACACACACAGAAAGGAGATAAACATGTTATTTTAAATGATCTAAGAAGGATCATTTGAAGTGAGTAAGTGCAACTATATCTTCTTTAAGTACTATATTAAGTGTATCTTCTACTGTAGGTACTTCTATAACTATAGAGCTTCTATAAATAGCACTTCTACATTTCTGGAAAGGTTGCATAATGATAAAAGTGCCTTAATGACAGGGACTTAATCACAAAACCCATCAGACTACCCAAGTGTGCACAATGAAAGATCTTAAACAGCCTTGCAGATGGGGGATCAAAAGGACACGAGGTCTGAAGGCTGCATTTTCATGCATGTTATGCCTGCTCAGTGTCTGTTGGGAAGGACATCAGTTGCAGAGGGAAGCCAACCTATGCCCTAAATGTACAACCCTAGAAAATTTCTTGCAAATTTTACTTCAGCCCAAATACCTCCTGGCCTACTACAATCTCCTTACCTTAGCAGATGAGTTACCTAAGATTTGGTTAACATATTTCTTCCCTGTGAGAGTGGCAAGGAATTGGCATTAGGCTGTCCAGGGAGGTGGTAGAGTCCCCATTCCTGGAGGTGTTTAAGAAATGTGTGGACAAGGAATTCTGGGACATGGTTTAATGGCCATGGTGGTGTTAAGTTAATGGTTAGTCTTGATGGTCTTAGGGGTCTCTTCTAAGCAAAACAATTCTATGATTATATGATTCTGTGATCGATTCAGACCTTTGAATAATTTTATCACTGATGTGTCTTTGAGTATAAAGGGTGTGAAAATTACTTCTTACATCTCTTTGTAAGTGTAGGAACTGAAGTACAGAAACAGAAGCCTCAGTCTTTGAGACTGCTCAAATGCTGAATGTGAGAAGATGACACGAGACTAAGGTCTTTCAGGCATCAGGCAAGCACTCAGTTTCCTTGCCTTCTCTTTATGTGGATCTTCTTACAGTACTGCCATTATTTTCATCAATACTTCTGCAATACATAAAGGGGAAAGTGTCCTGAGGCCTTTTATTGCTGTTTCATGCATATCTACTCTATTCCTTACTTGCTTAGCACTTCCCTCTAGCGCACCAAGGCAGATCACAGGCATTTGTAGCCTGCAACCGGTAACAAGTTGAAACATTTTTAAGTAGAGCACATTCAATTGCCACGGGCTGATGTGATTTCCATTCTCACTGATGAGTATGAGCAGGCAGAATCCTTTGAACACTAGATATTGAAGTAAACATCACGTGAGGGATGCCTCAGACTCAGATCGTTGCCTGCAAATTCTCTAGACCTGGAGATAGTTGTGGCTTTTAATCTGTATCAAAGAAGGTTGTCACAGGGTAAAAGAGTACATGGCAGGGAACTTCAGAATCACAGAACCATAGAATTTTTGAGCTTGGAAGAGACCTTTAAGTCCAACCGCTCACAATCACAGCGCTACTGCTAAGCAGCTGCGACTGAACCACACCTCTCAGCACCACGAGCGTGTGTCTTTGAAATGGGATGGTGACTTCACCACAGAATGTTAGGGGTTGGAAAGGAGATCATTGATTCCAACTCCCTGCCAAAGCAGGAGCACCTCCTCCTTGGGCAGCCTGTGCCAGTGCCTGAGTACCCTTTCTGGGAAGAAATTTTTCCTAGCATCCAATCTGAACCTCCCCTGGCACTGCTTGAGGCTGTTTCCTTTTGTCCCGTCACTTGTTCCATGTGAGAAGAGACCAACACCCCCACTCCACTACCACTTCCTTTGAGGTAGTTGTAGAGGACAATGAGGTCTCCCTTCAGCCTCCTCTTCTCCACACTAAACACCCCCAGTTTCTTCAGCCACTCCTTGTAAGTTTTGTGTTCAAGGCCCTTCACCAGATTACTTGTGCTTTGGACCTGCTTCAGCACTTCAGTGTCCTTCTTGTAGTCAGGGGCCCAAACCTGAATCCAATATTGGAGGTGTGCCCTCACCAGTTCTGGGTCCACAGAAACAAACACTGCCCTAGACCTGCTGACCACGCTGTTGCTGATCCAGCCCAGGATGCCATTGTCCTTCTTGACTACATGAGCACACTGCTGGGTCATGTTCAGCTGGCCATCAGTCAACATCCCTAGGTCTTTCCCTGATGAGCAGCATTCCAGACACTCTAATTCAAGTCTGTAGCATTAAATGGGTTGTTGTGGCCCAAGTGCAGTACTTGAAACCTGGCTTTGTTGAATCCTAGGATTTTAGAATCACTAAGGTTGAAAAAGGCCTTGAATCATAGAATCATAGAATCACAGATCATTAGAGGTAGGAAGGGACCTCCAGAGATCATCAAGTCCAACAACCCTGCCAAGCAGGATCACCTAGGGTAGACCACACAGGAATGCAACCAGGATGGTTTTGAAAGTCTCAAGAGAAGGAGACTCCACAACCTCTCTGGGCAGCCTGTTCCAGTGCTCTATCACCCTCATTGTAAAGAAGTTTCGCCTCATGTTGAGGTGAAATCTTCAATGTTCAAGCTTGTACCTGTTGTTCCTTGTGTTATCACCATCTTATCACAATATCACAGTATCACTAAGGTTATCACCCCCTACACTTGACACCCACCCCTCAGATATTTATACACATTAATGAGAACCCCTCTCAGTCTTCTCAAGACTAAACAGGGATCTCAGCCTCTCTTCATAGGAGAGATGCTCAAGTCCCCTAATCATCCTCATGACTCTCCATTGAATTCTCTCCAGCAGGTCCCTGTCTTGAACTGGGGGCCCCAAAACTGGACACAGTATTCCAGATGTGGTCTCACTAGGGCAAAATAGAGGGGGAGAAGAACCTCCCTAGACCTCCAGTGGTTTGGATTGGAAGGGACATTAAAGATCCTCTAGTTTCAACCCCACTGCCAAAGGCAGGGACACTTTCCACTTTCCCAGGCTGCCTGAGCTCTTATCCAACCTGTCCTTGAACACTTACATGGGGCATCCACAGACTCTCTGGGCACCCTGTTCCAGTACCTTACCACCTGCACTGTGAAGAATTTTTTTCCCCAGTCTAACTCTCCCCTCTTCCAGCTTCAAACCTCTGCCCCTTGTCCTGTTGCTACAAAATTAACAAGTTAACTTTATTTGAGTTTCTAGAAGACTTCTGAGTAGGCACCATCCTGGCATCAGAGGTTTGATTCACTGTGAGTGGGAGAAAAAAAAAAAAACACCCCAAAATTCTGAAAGTATATGGAAATAACTCAATATTTGAGTTCTGGGATTCAATCTGCTTTTCTGGAGACATTTTCTCTATTCAAGGGCTTAAATTCACAAAAATCCTGACAAAGACTGTCTTTCTCAGTTTTATGCTGACAGCTTGCCCTTAGTTGACATTTCTTTCTTTGGAGGTCACTATGGGGATGGGTTGACATGATTTTACGTCTTAGAGAACTGGAGATGATGGAACAAGAAGCCTGTTCTCTCCTATGTCTTGCCCTTCTTAAGGAGGTCAGGGCAGAGAGTGCAAATCATTGAGCTTCAGTGTGCAGCAATCTCCTGTACTGCTGATTGTTATTTTTAGGTTTTTTTCTATTTCTTTTTCAGAAATGTGTTTCCCTACAATCACTTAGAACATCAGAACTATGGTAAGTACTGAAAATAATTTTAAAGAGGGAGAATTGGTTAGAATAGAATAGAATAGAATAGAATAGAATAGAATAGAATAGAATAGAATAGAATAGAATAGCACAAGGGGCCTACAATAGTGATGGCCAAGGACCTTTTACAAGGGCTCGTAGTGGTAAGACTAGGGTAATGGCTATGAGCTGGAAGAGGGGAGATTTAGACCAGGTATTAAGAAAAAAGTCTTTACAGTGATGGTGGTGATCAATGGAACAGGTTGCCCAGAGAAGTGGTAGGTGCTGCCTCCCTGGAAGTTTTCAAGGCCAGGTTAGATGGGGTCTTGAGAAACCTGGTCTAGTAGAAGGTGTCCTTACCCATGGTGGGAGGTTGGAACTAGATGATCTTTAAGGTCTCTTCCAACCCAAACCATTCTATGATTCTACAGTTTCATGAAATTGCACCTTGCATGGGGGAGGTGTGGAGGAAGCGGATATTTTTAGGTTGGCAGTCACACAGAATAAACTGTTACTGTGGCAAATGAGCCTCAGCAGTTTTAAGGGTCTTGTTGCTGCTGCTGTTATTGTGTGCTACACATCCTTACAGTCAGTTGCCTGTGGTTTATGTTGCTCTCCACAGGTAATGATTACCTATAGCTATAAAACCTGCCGTACATCAGAAGGCTCTAAATAGCTTTCTGCAGTGGACACCTGAGGAACTGCCTGTTATTAAAAGAGAATTTTAGTCTGACTAGTCTTCAAAAAAAAACCTGAAGCTTTTCAAAGAGATACATAGGAAACAGATATCACACCATCACCTTGTATCACATTTCTTCCATCTATTTGTTGCTGCTGTGCTTTTAAAAACTGTGTTTTGGCAAAGTCTGCACACACATTCTGAAGGTCAGAACTGGGGGAATTTTAAGAGAGCAAAAATAATCTGCATTTTCTTCCATTCTCTTACTTATGATTCAGTAAGTAGCTCTTACTGAATTATATTTGTGTATGAAGCCTCTTCAGGCAGTTCCAATTTGTTTACGAGGCCAAGACGTTCAAAAGAACAGATGCTGCATATTCATGCAGAGTTATTTCAGGCCAGCTGTTGTAGGTCCCACAAGTGAACACCTAACATTCAAAAAGCAGATTGGCAGGTTGAAATACAGCAGACCTCAGGTTTGTGCATGTGGTTATCTGGAAATACTAGTGACTTGGCATTTGAGGGTATACATGGTAAGTGATATCTTGCCAAGTGTATTACCTGCGTAATACCTTGTGGCAGTGGAATGAACATCAAATGTTTCATGGATTGTACAGTATACAGAATCATACAATCACTACAGCTGGAAAAGACCTCTAAGATCATCAAGTCCAAACATCAAGCCAACACCACCATGTCCATTAAACCATCTCCCAAAGTGCCATGTCTACACGTTTTTTGGACACCTCCAGGAATGGTGACTCCACCACCTCCCTGGGCAGCCTGTCCCAATGCCTGACCACTCTTGCAGGAAAGAGATTTTTCCTAATATCCAACCGAAATCTTCCCTGGCACAACTTGAAGCCATTTCCTGTCATCCTATCGCTAGTTAGTTGGGAGAGGAGACCAACAACCACCTCACCCCAACATCTTTCAGGAAGTTTTAGTGAGAAAGAAGGTGTTACCTCATCCTTCTCTTCTCCAAACTCAATAACCCCAGTTCCCTCAGCCACTCCTCATAAGACATGATCTTCAGATTCCTCACTAACTTTCTGGCCCTTCTGTGGACCCTCTCCAGCACCTCAGTGTTTCTCTTGTACTATAGTGCCCAAAACTGAACCCACTATTTAAGATGTGGCCCCATCAGTGCTGAGTACAGTAAGTCAATCACTTTCCTACACCCTTTCCAATCCAGGCCAGGATGCTGTTGGCATTCTTGGGCACTTGGGCACCTGCTGACTCATGCCCAGCTGGCTGTCAACCATCCTTTTGTGCCACTCAGCTTTCTGGCCACTCTGCCCTAAGCCTGTAACATTTGGAGCGTTGCTATGACCCAAGTTCAGGACCTGGATATTTTAGGGCAATCTACAACTTCCATAAGTACTCTCTCCCCTGTGTTCACTACTATGAGGACTCTGATGGCAATCTGCTGTTGTTGCTGTGGCTGGAGTCTCACAAAAGTCATGGTTGGTGTTCTGAGTGGAAAATATAAAGTAGAACTATAAGAAGACTTCTGAGCAAGGTAAGAAGACTACTGTGATGTCTGCTGCCAGCGTGCCTGCTGCCTGCGCAGGAGAAAATATTCCAGTCAACAAACATAGTCTGAACTGGGAAGATGAGTTCAATGGTGGCAAGTCTGGAGAAAGAAACACAGTGGAATTTCCAGCTACAGTCTTAGATCTAACCCAACCTTTCTTCGAAATGGAAGACCTTCAGAGGGTGATGGGCAGATAGTGCAGCCAGTCAAGACTGAAGAGGACAATGTGAAGCCCAGGGATTACATTTATCCACCTGCCATGTGATCCTGAAGGTATATAGTCATACTGGAGTGTGTAGCTATGTGGAAAAGGCCCTGACAGACTCCCCAGTAAATTAAAATGCTTTGGGGGAGAGACAGAGCATGAGCTATCTTTCTGCCTGTCAGCCTTCAGTATACCTTGCATGACTGGCCTCATATGCTGGAAGAAAGAGCACAAAATCAGACTTCCAAATGTATTTGCAACTGCAATGTTTGTACAAAAAAGCTCAGCTGTGTCTCAGTGAGGGAGTCCTCTGTCATTTTCTGTTGACCACAGATGCAGGATGCAGTTTGTTCCCCCTTGATGATCCACATATTGCCTTTCCCCCCACCCTTAATTAGAGTAGAGTAGAGTAGAGTAGAGTAGAGTAGAATAGAATAGGAGTAAAATACAGTCCCCCCATCTCATTTGCTCTTCATGCTACCTTCATAATCACACCTTAACCAGCTTCTTGCCTTGGGGGTTATTGAGCACCTGGAAAAACACTGAAAAATGGATAAGAAAGCAAAAAATGATGTTTCAGCCTTTACCATTGATCTTAAGAATACATGATGCCATGAAGTGCAGTTGCAGGATTTGGCACATGAACTCAGACATTGGTAGCTGATAAATGTCTGCAGATGTTCTGATAAATAGTCTACAATTCTGCTGTAATCACTTACCATGTTGGAAGCACTGAGAAAGTCAATATTTCCTGGCATGTATCATCTCAGATTGCCAGGTAGCTCAAAGTTTAAAAAAAAAATTAAAAAAAAAAAATCATAGAATCACAGAATGGTTTAGGTTGGAAGAGATGTTAAAGATCATCTAGTTCCAAGACCCCTGTCTTGGGCAGGGACACCTTCCACCTGATCAGGTTGCTCAAGGCCTCATCCAGCCTGACTTTGAACACTCTTAGGCTTGGAGCCATCACAGCTTCTCTATGCAGCCTATTCCAGTGTCTCTCCACCCTCATGGGGAAAAATGTCTTTCTAATGTCTAAGCTGAATGTCTCCTCTTTCAGCTCAAAGCTGTTCCCCCTCATTCTATCACTACAAGCCCCTGCAAGAAGTCGCTCCTTAGTTTTCTTGTAGGCACCCTTCAGGTTGTGGAAGGATGCTTTAAGATCTCTCTGGAGTCTTCTCTTCTCCAGGCTGAAACTGTTTTGGGTGTTTATTACAGGATACCTGATCAGGACAAGGAAGTTCATGTGGCCTTCTTCAAGCAGCTGGCAGCAGCCTTGGAATCTCAGACCCTGGTTCTCATGGTGGATTTTAACTACCCAGATATTTGCTGGAAGGCTACTCAACCAGCCAGCCACAGTCTGGGAAATTCCACCAGTGCATTCATGATAACTTCGTGGTGCAAATGGAGGATGAGCCAACTAGGAGAGGAGCACTTATGGACCTTATAGTCACTAACAAGGAGGTCTGGTTGAAGCAGTGAAGGTTGAGGACAGCCTTGGCTATAGCAATCATGAGATGGTGGAGTTCAGGATTTTGTGCAGTAGGAGCAGAATACAAAGGATTACAATCTTGGGCTTCAGCAGGGCAAACTTTGGCCTTTTCAAGCAATTGCTAGGAGATTTCTCATGGGACAGGGGGCTAGAAGGTAAATGTGCCCGAGATAGTTTACAAATATTCAAGGACCACTTCTTCCAAGCTCAAGATCAGAGCATTCCAACAAGCAGGAAATCAAGAAAGGGAGCCATCATGGTGGGGGTTGGAAGGGACCTCTGGAGATCCTCTAGTCCAACCTCCCAGCTAGAACAGGATCACCCAGATCAGATTGTGAAGGAATGCATCCAGACATGTTCTCAAAGTCTCCAGAGAAGTTCTGAGGGAACCCATCAAGATGTATTTTATTAGAATGGATAGTCTGACTTTGGGATTTTAAGTGGAATTCTTGCAAGGTCTTATCTGACCTTCGCAAAAGTATTGCCTGCTGCTGCAGCTGTGTTCTGCTAGAAAAGGCTTTCTTCCTTCCCCCAAACTTCTTGCTATGTCAATGAGACCTGACCAGAGGTCAGAGAAGAACCAGTGGTAGATATCAACTCAGTCTCTTAAAATAAGTATGAAATTCTGCCAACCCAGAAGAAGTAGTTTTACAACTACCTTACTGACAGAAGGAATACATCATGATGTGCAACTAATCTTGAAACATGAGAAAAGAGACTTTCCCCAGGCTGCTGTAGGTAGCTCAGTGTGGTTACGCTCTAAAGCAAAACCTGCCAGCTCTTCAACACCTCATTTACAGAAGAGGGAAGAGGTGCAGTGAATCTGGGTGATAACAGAACATGTGTAAGATGAGATGAAGCTTGTGTTACATTAGAGTGAATCCTTCAAAGAATGCTGAACTGCACAGTGGCTTCTGTGTGATTTCTTCAAAACAAATACAACTATTGAAGCTGGTTTTGACACAGTGTTAATAGGACTTGAAGGAGAAACAAGGATCCCACATTTTCAGACACAGCTAGCTGTTGTTTTGGTGTTTTTTTAGTGGAATGACAGCTCTTAATTGCAAATCTTCTCAGCTAGTCAATGTGAAGCTCCCTTTATGTCAAGAGAACAACACTGATTTACAGAGATATGATCACGTTCCTTTGATCTCCTACACGTCCTTACACAGATATTTCCCCTCTCCTCTGCAGTTATCTTGACAGATTTGTGCCTGCATCCTTGAAGGAGCATTTCCTTGCTTGCCTTTCTTCACAGCTCCTTCCCTATGATTGCTCCTGTGGTTTATAACCACAGCACTTCTCCGACAGAGTTCATTAAGTGGCATCTCCTTCGAACTTGAGTAGAAGTTCTCATTGAAAGGCTTTTTCCTGAAGATATTGTGGCACAGCTTCAGAGTTTAATTACATTACATTTTGTCTCCAATTGCCTTGGGAGTGACTACTTGATAATAAAGCACTTGGAAAGTTACCCTAAATCAATACTTTCCCTGTGAGCTGTAACAGTGGCTCATCAACAGACACGTGTTAGCAATGAAGATCTAATTATCTCCTTCATGAGTAAACCACTTGTTTCTCAAAAGGCTTTGATCTGTGATCTGTGTTTAGGCAGAAGATGTGCAATGCTCTGTCTTGAGAAAGTAACTTTATTCCTCCCCCCACCTCTCACTGCAGCACAGGTAGACATTTTGGCTCTTAAACCCACGTTTCCCTTGAGAAGTGTTGCTACTACACCTAGACAACAAGTCTGATATGGTGTAAGAATTTTGTAGCACATCAAACAATGTTTCTGTTTGGTTTAGTACTTTTGAAACAAATGTGTGAGCAATTTCTACTGGTGAACAAACTTGAGATAGAAGCAGAATTTTCACTGCTCATTGCAAGTCAAAAGGTTGAGAATACTGACTGCATGTCAAAGGAATCTTCTAACCCTCTGTGGAGTAAGAGATTGCTGAGTATAAAGAACTAAAAAAGTCTCATTTTCTTCCCCCCCCCCCCCAAGTAGGATGAAGTGCATCTGGCTAGCACAATCAGTCTGGATTAAAAATCAAATGGTGTTTATAGGTAGGAGTGAGCAAACAGGGATACAGATAAAGCAAAAAAGTGGAATGTCCTTATGGTCCAGGTGGTTCATCTTCAGAGAGCCAGCAATTTGTGACTTGTACTTTCCATCTAGGAATGCTTTCAAGTCTGAGCTGTAATGAGAGATCTTAGCATAAATGTTTGGGAGGGTCATTTTTTCTGGTCTTCCTGTATGTCTGTAAGAGCTGTGAGATCTTTTCTACTGAGCTGGGACTAGAATCATAGAACTATTAAGGTTGGAAGAGACATTTGAGATCATAAAGTCCAAACACTCACCTAGAGCTCACATTCCCATCACTACCGCTGGGTTGCTACCATTGAACCACATCCCTCAGCACCACATCCACACTGTTTCTAAATACCTCCAGGGATGGTGACTCCACCACCTCCCTGGACAGCCTATTCCAATGTCTGAGAACCCTTGACATGAAGAAAATTTTCCTAATACCCAACCTGAACTTCCCTTGGCACAATTTGAGGTCTTTTCCTCTTGTCCCGTCACTTGTTACATGTGAGAGGAGACCAACCCTCATCTTGCTCCAACCTCCTTTATCCCTGGCCCCACCTACCACAGCTTCACTTACTTCAAATCAATGGGTGCCATTCTCCCTTCCACAGGCAATTCAAGACTATCGCAATAGACAGTTAATTCAGAAGCAGAAAGATAAAATAAAGAGAACATGAGACCTCTGGAGATCATCTAGTCCACCTCCCTGCCAAAGTGGGATCACCTAGAGCAGGCCACACAGGAATGTATTCAGACAGTGCTTGAAAGTCTCCAGAGAAGGAGGCGCCACAACTTTTCTGGGCAGTCCGCTCCTGGGCTCCAGCATGCTCTCAGGGAAGATTGTGGAATGGGCTGCCCAGGGAGATGGTGAAGTCACCATCACTGGAGGTGTTTAGGAAGAGACTGGATGAGGCACTTGGTGCCATGGTTTAGTTGATTAGATGGGTGATGGGTCAGACTTGATGATCTCAAAGGTCTTTTCCAACCTGTTCTGTTCTGTTCTGTTCTGTTCTGTTCTATTCTATTCTATTCTATTCTGTTCCTCATGTTGATGTGGAACTTCCTCTGTTCCATTTTGCGTCTGTTGCCCCTTGCACAGGGCGCTACTGAAATGACACTGGCCTCTTTTCTTGACACCCTTCATCTGACATCAATAAGATGTCAGTCTTCTCCTGGCTAAACAGCCTTGGGTCTCTCAGCCTCTCCTTGTCAGACAGATGTTCCAGATCCTTCATCATCTTTGTAGCCCTCTACAGGTTTGTGCCCACTGCACTTTGTTCTTAGAATACATAGAATACATAGAATAAACCAGGTTGGAAGAGACCTTCAAGATCATCGCGTCCAACCCATCAACCAATCCAACACCACCCAAACAACTAACCCACAGCACGAAGCACCCCGTCAAGTCTTCTCCTGAAAACCTCCAGTGATGGCGACTCCACCACCTCCCCAGGCAGCCCATTCCAATGGGCAATCACTCTTTCTGTATAGAACTTTTTCCTAACATCCAGCCTGAACCTCCCCTGGTGCAGCCTGAGACTGTGTCCTCTTGTTCTGGTACTGGCTGCCTGGGAGAAGAGACCAACATCCGTCTGTCTACAACCTCCCTTCAGGTAGTTGTAGAGAGTAATAAGGTCACCCCTGAGTCTCCTCTTCTCCAGGCTAAGCAACCCCAGCTCCCTCAGCCTCTCCTCGTAGGGCTTATGTTCCAAACCCCTCACCAACTTTGTTGCTCTTCTCTGGACTCGTTCCAGCAAGTCAACATCCTTCCTAACTTCCTAAACTTCCTTTCACTGAGCACCAATGGATCTGGCCCCATCCTGATCCCTCAGATGGATTCTTACCAATAGTTCCCTGCCTCTGTTGGACTGGGGAGCCCAGAACTGTCAATACTCTAAATGTGAACTCACTCGGGCAGGATAGAGGAGAGAGGAACCTCCCTTGACCTGCTGGTCACACACTTCTTAATGCACTCCAGGAGACAACTGGCCTTCTTGGCATGCCTGACTGCTCACATGGAAAGTTCTCAATGAAACCTGCAGGAACTTTTCAAGAAGTCTGAGCCAAGTTCAGAAGGAAAGCTCAGTGAGAAGGAAACTGCCCTTTCTCCAGGATCAGTGTAGCATTGCCTTACTAGGCAAAAGACAACAAAATGGAAATCAGAGCACAGTGCACGGTCTTTCTAGAACATGCTGTACATCCTCTGCCTCTCCTAATGTGAGCCATCTGCCCATCTGAGTAAGCTGAATCTTTGCAATTGAACTGGTGACAAATAAAGAGAGGGAGAGAACAATGGTGATATGTCTTGCTTAATTTGCCAAACCTCTGAAGTGATTTCATTGGACAAATCCCTTGGGTTGCATGTGTCTCTTTTTCAGTTTGGAGGAAGACTTATGAAAGTCCCTTGAAGAATATTTATGGCTTTAAGCTTGGGGAGGACAGATTTATACTGGATATTAGGAAGAAACTCTTTCCAGTGAGGGTGGTGAGACACTGAAACAGGTTGCCTGGGGAGGTTGTGGATGATCGTTCCTTAAAAGTGTTCAGGTTCAGGTTAGATGAGGCCTTGAGCAACTTGCTCGAGTGAAAGGTGTCCCTGAAAATGATGATGGGGGGTTGGAACTAGATGATCAAGAAGAAGGGGACAGTCTCTTTTCAATGGTGTCCTGTGACAGGACGATGTGCAATGAGCACAAACTGGAACAGAGGGAGTTCTACCTCAACATGAGAAAAATCTTCTTCGCTGTGAAGGTGCCAGAGCCCTGGAGCAGGCTGCCCAGAGAGGTTGTGGAGTCTCCTTCTCCAGAGACTCTCGAGATCCATCTGGATGTGTTCCTGTGTGACCTGCCATAGGTGATTCTTCTTTGGCAGGGGAGCTGGACTTGATGGTCTTCCAACCCCTAACATTTTATGGCTCTATGATTCTGCTGTCCCTTCCTTCTTCACGCTTTTCTCTATTCCCTCAAAGAAAGAAAACAAAACAAAACAAAACACTAATTTAAAAAAAATTAAGGAGAATGAAAAGAGTAAAGTATTAAAACAGATCTTATTGGTTGCTGACTCCAGCTTCCTGCTAATGCACGAATGGGAACAGTTTAGACTTTCATTAGCTGTTTCTTTCCACCAAGCATCTGCAGTATGTTGAGAACTTCACTTCTCTAAGGAAAAGCCAATTTTTCTCTCATTTCCCAGCTACAACAGTTCATTATGTTTGTACATTTACCTTCAGGGTGGCATCATCTGTTAGTCTAAAAAGATTATTTATTAGCTTCCCTTTTATTTGTCCAGTCATCACTTACATCTTGCTCACCAGCCAGATTCACCACCGCTCTTTGGGCCCTGCCATCCAGCCGATTTTTAATCCAGCACAGAGTGCACTTATCCAAGCCTTGTGCCATGAGTTTCTGAAGGAGAATGCCATGGGAAACAGTGTCAAAGTCCAGGTAGACAATGACCACAGCCCTTACCTCATACCCTAGGCAGGTCATCTTGTTGTAGAAGATTAGATTAGTCAGGCAGGACCTGCCTTTCATAAACCCATGATGGCCTGTCATGATCCGAGTAGGTTAACGAAATAAAAATCAAATCCTAAAATCACTTTCCCCTCACCTTCCTCTTCTTCCTGGGCTCAACTTCACTCTCTATTTTCTTTACCTCCTCTCCCTGCAAGCAGTGCAGCAGGACAGGGAATAAAGTTTGCAGTTATTTCATGATGTTGTTGCTGCCACTCCTTCCTCCTCAGTGGGAGGACTTCTCATGCTCTTCCCTGACTGCAGTGTGGGGTCCCTCTGACAAGAAGACAAGTCCTCCATCAACCTTTCCTGCATAAGCCCTTCCCAAGGGCTGCAGTTCCTCACAAACTGCTCCATCATGAGTCATAAAATTATAGAATCATAGAATCAATAAGGTTGGAAAAGACCTCGTCCTTTAGGAACAGACTGCTCCAGCATGGAAGGTGTAAGCTAAAGTGATGCTCCCCAGAAAAGAAGCAGGAGTGCTGAGGGCTGACTTTGCTGCAGAAAGCTTTTTAAGCAGACCACTGCATGAACTCCATCCCAGTCCTGATTTCCATGCAGAGATGTCACCACCAAAAGCCTTTTGGATCTCTTAGGGAAAGGAAGGTGAAGCCATAGAAATCCCAAAGGAAAGACACTGTATTTTTTTTTTTTTTTTAGCAGTGGTGCTCCTTAGCCACAGGAAGAAATGTTGAGAGATGTGATGAATTCTCTAACATCTGATACACTCAGATGACTACTGGCTACCTTGCTGAAGGACACGCTTTATTAGCACAAACCTCCTGGGCTTCATGTAGTGGCAACAGGATGAGGATGGAAACAGCCTGAGATTAATTCAGCAGATGAGGTGAACCATGTAAGAATCTATCAGCTCTGGACAACTAACTCAAGCTTTCAGCACCAGCTATTTCAGCAGGAAGAACTAGTGCTTCATCATTTAATAGAGGCATTGTGAAGTGTAATTCAATTACATCTGCAAGATACATGGATTCCTTCCTGTGGAAACTACCCCAGAAACAGAAGACACAATTAGCAGCAGATGATTGCTCTAATTGTGTGCTCAGGAACACGTTCCTCTCAGTGTTTCCTCATAAGGAAAACGTTGCATAAGCACAGTTTGGATGATGAGCAAGTCGTACAGAAGGATTCTTGCTCACATCTCCAGTGAGACAGAGAGATTAGAAGCTGCTCAGTGATTTTCATTTCACCTTTTCAAGCAGTAGCTAAATGCATTTGAGGGAAAGGAGGCATGTTTGCAAACTCATGCTTAAGAAAAAAGTGACACAACACCCTACTGTGATATTATCAGTGAATTTTTTTTCCCCCTATACTCTGCTTAGGGAAAAATGAATCATGGACTGGATGATTTGAAAGGGGTATTTTGCATTAAAAGTACAAAAAGGCATTTTGGCTTTCATGTAGGATTACTGTCTTTCATTTAGTGCAGAATATTTACCTTCTCAGCTCGAGACTAATCACAGAAGTATATGACCCTGTGTTTTGAGATCATCCTGGCTTTTGGTCCCAGTTTGCTGGGGATTCAATTTGTCCATGTGCCCTTATGCTCATGCTTACTAGAATAGAATAGAATAGAAGGAATAGAATAGATTAGAATAGACCAGGTTGGAAAAGACCTTTGAGATCATCGAGTCCAACCTATCACCCAACACTACAGGAGAGTATATTATTTGATGACGTGAATGCCTGGAGATCCACCTGTCATCAGTCCAGGTAAAGGGAAATCCATGCACACATATTCTATTCTTATTCAGCCACCAGTCCTTGTATATTCTGTTCCTTCCTTCCTACATGTTGATTAGATGGCTAATTTTGCAGATGCACATGTTTGTGGTGCTCACAGAATGATAGGGAGTGGAAGGGACTGCTGAAGATCATCTTATCCAACTGCCCTGCAAAGCAGGATCACCTAGCAGAGGTCACACAGGAACACATCCAGATGGGTCTTGAAAGTTTCTGGAGAAGGAGACTCCACAACCTCTCTGGGCAGCCTGCTCCGGGGCTCTGGCACCTTCACAGCAAAGAAGATTTATTTTCCTCATATTGAGGTACAACTCCCTCTTTTCCAGTTTGTGCTCTTTGCACAGCCAGGAGGGGGATGATCTCTTCTCCCAGCCAACCAGCATCAGAACAAGAGGACACAGTCTCAAGCTGCACCAAGGGAGGTTTAGGCTCGAGTTGAGGAGAAAGTTCTTCACAGAGAGAGTTGTTAGCCATTGGAATGTGCTGCCCAGGGAGGTGGTGGAGTCACCATGCCTAGAGGTGTTCAAGAGGGGATTGGACATGGCACTTGGTGCCATGGTTTAGTAGTCATGAGGTGTTGGGTGACAGGTTGGACTTGATGATCTTTGAGGTCTTTTCCAACCTTATGGATTCTATAATTCTATTCTGATTCTGTGACTGGTGCAGACATCCAAACTGCAAGGAAAGTAGAAGGTGAGTGAGGAGAGATGACATCCTAGACAGCAAATTGAGTAGATTTTTCCCTCCCTGGATTACTTTAGGAGCTTTTAAAAATGCTTGAAACAGCTCATCCAGATGACCAGTGGATGGAGACAACATGTGAGCCCAGGAACATGTTTTATGTGCAGGTCATGCTTTGTTTGCAAAGTCAGGTGTCTCCATCCAGCCTGAAGCAGCCTTTGTTGTAAGAGGAGGAATTGTACTTCTAAAGAAAGGTGCCTGTCAGAGCCCCTTTATCAGGGTTACCTGAGCACTTCCCACCTGGACTGTATTTTACACTCACAGAATTTTAGAACTGTTGAGGTTGGAAGAGACCTTTGAGATCATAAAGTCTGACTGCTCACCTAGACGTAACAGCCCACCACTACTGCTAAGCCACTACTACTAAAACACATCCCTCAGCACCACATCCATACCTCTTTTAAATACCTCCAGGGGTAGTGACTCCACCACCTCCCTGGGCATCCTGTACCAAGGTTTGAGAACTCCTTCTGGAAAGAATTTTACCCTAATATCCAACACAAACCTGCCTTGGCATAACTTAACATTTCTCTATGTCCTCTCCCTTGTGGCATGTGAGAAGAGACCAATGCCTGTCTAGCTACAATCTCCTCTGTGGTAGTTGTAGAGGGCAGTGATGTCTCCCCTCAGCCTCCTCTTCTGAAGAATAAACAGCCCCAAATCCTGGAAATACCTGCTCCACTCTGTTTATCTGTGCTACTCTTGCCTGTAAGAAGGAGGCTCAGACTTCCCTTTTAATAATGTAGGGCAAAGAGCTAACACAGAGCTCCAAAAACTGCAGGAGAAATGTCCTTGAACTTAAATGACTGGATAAAAATAGGCCTTTAATACAGTGAGGCAGCCACCTGAAATGTGCTTTCTGACTGCCACTTCATCAAACAAACTTTAACACTCCTGCCACCACCTCCCAGCATCCTGCAACTGGGTGATGAGAGATCCTTCTCACCCACAGAGGTGCTCTGCCTGTCCATGCTTGATGCCAAACTGCAGAACTTGAATTTCCCCTACCTGCCCAAAGTATGCCTGCATGATCCCCAATCCTCAGGTTAAATCACCTAATGATAACCCAGGTGAAGATCCAAAAGAAACAGAAAGCTAAATGAATTTATTCAGAGCTATGCAGAAAGAAAGCAGAAGCTGTGGATAGACTCCAAACCTCCTTACTCACATTCCTTACCCTTCCTTTCCCTCCTCTCCACTTCTCCCTGAGATGGTAGAAAACATGAAACTCCTATCCCTGCAGGTGTGAGGATGCTGTCTGACAAGCTGGCAGTGTGGAAGTCCTTTTTCTGTCTTCTGCCAGAGTTCAAATGGATTACCTTGGCCAAAGCAAAAGATAGTTCCTTGACCCATTTTCTCCTCCAACAGAAGATGATTAATTATAACACTGGGGATTTTTTGACTCTTAATTCGGTGACATTCATGCAATAGTTTGTTATTAGTGGAAGTAAAGATTGGAAAAGAATGAAGCCGTTCTAATGCAGCTGTCTTGTTGGCACAATATTAAAGCAGCTGATAATGGGCATTTAATTGAAGGAAGTGAGAATTATGATCAGCTAATGCAGAAGCAGAGCTGTGTTCCACAGCCTGATGAGAACAGAACTCCTTATTTTCTCTTCTGAAATGAATACTGAACCATGACATGGACATTTTGTTGAAGATGCTTTGATGATGAAACCCAGGGTTTTCTTTTTGTCTAGCTTTTGCTTGCTAAGAGCTAGTGAAGTTCTGCAATGCATGTTCTGCCCCTTAGAATGAATGGGAGCTGAATGTACAGGGGTTTTGCCCCATCACATGGTGATGCGAGACAGACAGCCTGGAACTGAATGTCTCGAGAAGAAACATTGTTCTTGCCTTGACGTCTTGATAGGCTGCTCAAAAAGTAACCCCCTGCAGGGCACTTTGCTCTCTTTCCAGATGGTGAAATGGTTTCTTCCACAATACACACAGAATCCCAGCATGGTGAAGTTTGGAAAGGACCTCTGAGGATCATCCAGTCCAACCCTCCTGCTAAAGCAGGGTCATCCACAGCAGGTTGTACAGGATCACAATGTCCAGGTGGGTTTAGAATCTCTCCACAGAAGGAGACTCCACAGCCTCTCTGGACAGCCTGTTCTAGGGCTCCAGCACCTGCACAGCAAACAAGTTTTTCCTCATGTTCAGAGAGAATGTTCTGGTTCTACTTTGTGCTTGTTGTGCTTTGTCCTATCGCTGTGCACCACTGAAGAGTCTGGACCCATCCGTTTGACCATTTTTTCTCTCTGTTTCAGTGGATATTACTGACCTCCTGTTTGTGACCATTGCCTCCTGTCTGTGACCATTGCCTCCTGTCCTTTCACTGGGCACCAAAGAAATAAGGCCAGCCCCATCCTCTTGCACTCCACCCTTTAGCTCTTATTCATCTTTGAGAGGATCTCCTCTCAGGCTGCTCTTCTCCTGGCACCACAGCCTCAAGTTTCTGAGCCTTTCCTCATCACAGAGATGCTCGAGGCCCCTCAATGTCTTCATAGCCTCCGTTGGACACTCCCAAAGTAGTTCCCTGCTTCTCTTGAAATGGGGAGCCCAGAACTGGGTGCAGTACTCCAGATGTGACCTCACTGGGACAGAGTAGATGGGTCAGAGAACCTTCCTTTATCTGCTGCTCACACTCTTCTTAATGCCTCAGGATACCACTGGCCTTCTTGGCCACAAGAGCACACTTCTGGATAGCTGGCTTGTAATGAACTTCTTTTCCACCAGCACCCTCAGGTCCTTGTCCTCAGAGCTGCTTTTAAGCAGGTCAACCCCTCATCTGTGTAAGTGCAAGGGGTTGTTCCTCCCCAGGTGCAGGACCCTATACCAGCCCTTGTCAAACTTCATGAGGTTCCCCTCCACTCACTCTCCAGCCTGTCCAAGTCTCAGTGAAATTAAAACACTTCCTTTTAAACAATTTGTTCTAAAACATCCTGTGAGCTTAAGTGGTTTCTGTTCCAAATTTGTGTGCTTGGTTGGGTTTTTTTCTGCCTGCCTGAGAGTTTTCTAAAGGATGAATCTCTAGCAGAGAAACATGTCAGTATGTGGATCCTGTTTCTGGATATACCTGTAGGATGTTTCAGAGTGCCTGTAGGATGTTTCAGAGACATGTTTATCACTATATAAGCACAAAACTATGTATTTTGGTTTATAGAGGTCTTAGCATGGCATTGACTACTATGGCAAAGATGCAATGAACTTGTAGCAGTAAGTCTGGGAGCTAAATGACACCATTCCATAGCTACAAGTAGCTTACAGACTCAGAACTTGACATTCGTCCCCTAGGTGAACACCTGGGAGAAACTAGGACAACATTTGAATTCCCTTCAAACTGTTAATAAACCACAGGCATCATTAAAGAGCATAAGAAAATGCCTTTGAGGATGGAAGGATGAGATAAGAAGTCACACAGATTGGCTTTTTCACATCACTTTTATCCCATAGCTTGTGGGCATTGATGTCTGGCAGGCTGTGTCTGCTTGACTAATATATAAAGCATGAAAGCACTTTGTCAGCGATTTTCTACTCATTGGCAGGTGCCTTCTGCATCTGTGCCTCTTAACATGCTTCCTACTCTCCTTCATCCCTTTTGTTGCTGAAGGCTGTTTTATTGCTGTTTTTCCTCCCAGAATCACAGAGCCATTTTGGTTGGAAAAGACCTTAAGATCATCAGGTCCAGAGAAGGGCAACAAAGCTGGGGAGGGGTTTGGAGCACAAGCCATATGAGAAGAGCCTGAGGGAGCTGGGGTTGCTAAGCCTAGAGAAGAGGAGGCTCAGGGCAGACCTTATTGCTGTCTACAACTACCTGAAGGGAGGTGGTAGCCAGGTGGGGGTTGGTCTCTTCTCCCAGGCAACCACCAACAGAACAAGAAGACACAGTCTCAAGCTGTGCCAGGGGAGGTTTAGGCTGGATGTTAGGAAGAAGTTCTCCACAGAAAGAGTGATTTGCCACTGGAATGTGCTGCCCAGGGAGGTGGTGGAGTCATCATCACTAGAGGTGTTTAAGAAGAGATTGGATGGGGCACTTGTTGCCAGGGTTTAGTTGATTAGATGGTGTTGGATGATAGGTTGGACTCAATGATCTCAAAGTTCTTTTCCAACCTGATCATTTAATTTCTATTCTATTCTATTCTATTCTATTCTATTCTATTCTATTCTATTCTATTCTATTCTATTCTATTCTTTAAATAATTTTTTAACTCTCCCAAGGCTGGTGCTAAACCAGGTACCTCAACATGACATCTCTGCCTCATTTCAACAGCCCCAGGTACTGTCTCGCTGGGGAATCTGTTGCAGAGTTTGAGAATGCTTTTAGCCAAGAAATTTCTTCTAATGTCAAGTATATCTATCCATCTTTCTTCATGCTCCTCTAAACATTGAACAATGTTGTAGATCCAGGAAAAGGGGATGGCCACTGAATAGTCCCATTCTATACATTCACTTTTAACTAGTGTTATCCCAGAAAGTTTTATCACATCTTCCATTCCACTTGTGTACCATCTGCCATAGATTTCTGTCAACAAAGTCTGTCTGATATCCAGGGGAAGGCTTCCAGACACATTGTGGCATTTTATAGCAAATGATGTGGAGGAGGAAGGGAGAAAAGAGCATTGTCACCAGCTTCCGATGAAGTTAATGCCTTTTTATCATCAGAACAAGAGGACACAGTCTCAGGCTGCGCCAGGGGAGGTTCAGGCTGGATGTTAGAAAAAAGTTCTATACAGAAAGAGTGATTGCCCATTGGAATGGGCTGCCTGGGGAGGTGGTGGGGTCGCCATCACTGGAGGTTTTTAGGAGAAGACTTGACAGGGTGCTTGGTGCTGTGGGTTAGTTGCTTGGGCGGTGTTGGATTGGTGATGGGTTGGACGCGATGATCTTGAAGGTCTCTTCCAACCTGGTTTATTCTATGTATTCTATGTATTCTATAAACTTGAGTTAATTTTTACTTCCAAGTCATCAAAGTAAGTATTGTATATGATAGCTGAAAACAAATCCTAGGGTCATATTTCCATAGCATTGTCACTGTGTTCACTTTGATATTAATTGCATTAATGCACCCTCAGAACTCCACAACTATTTTCTTCAAGCACCTGAAGACCTGCAAGCATCCCTCCATTTAATTTCATGATCATTCCATCTTTCTTGCATCATATTTCCACTTAACACTGATAGAAGTATGACAGTCTTCACTATTGTGGTGGAAGTTATAACCCAAATTCCAAGGAGAAGCAGAAGAGTGGATGCTTTGCAACCGTGGTCAGAGACATGTGCATTAGCTTCTCTGAATCCCTTCCATTTTAATCCTCACATATGACTGTAATAGATGAAGGTGGATTACATTTCCCTTCCAGAAACAGCAATGATTCAGAGGGAAGTTTCTGAGGGTCAGTATTTCCTGGGCCTTGTTCCAGCTTAGTCCATCTTGCTTGGTATTCTTTTCTTCAAGCTGTAGAAGGACAGCTTAGTGATAACAAAATAATGATATTTTGACTTGCTTAGAGGAGTTTTATGAACAAAATGCACTTGAAAATCATTCCATCCCAACTTCATTTCTTGAATACCTTTGCTTTTATTGACTGGATTTTCACTGAAGCTGGTGAATCACAGAATGGTAGGAGTTGGAAGGGCCTCCAGAGATTACTGAGTCCAACCCCTCTGTCAAAAAAGGACCGTCTAGAGCAGGTCATAGAAGAATACATCCAGACAGGTTTTTAAAGTCTCCAGAGAAGGAGACTCCACAGCCTCTCTGAGCAGCCTGTTCCAGAGCTCCATTAGCCTCACTGTAAAGAATTTTCTCTTCTTGTTGAGGTGGAACCTCCTGTGTTCTAGCCTATATCCATTGTTTCTTGTCCTATCACTGTACACCACCAAAAAGAGTCTGGCACCTTCATCTTGACATCCACTCCTCATATATTTCTAGATGCTAATAAGATCCCCTCTCATCCTTCTCTTCTCAAGACTAAACAGCCCCAGGTCTCTCAGTCTTTCTTCACAGGAGATATGTTCAAGTCCTGCAGTCATCCTCATAGCTCTCAATTTGACTCTCTCCAGCAGATCCCTGTCTCTCTTGAAGTGAGGAGCCCCAAACTGGACACAATATTCCAGGTGTGGTCTCACCAGAGCAGAGCAGAGGGGGAGGAGAACATTTTTCTTAATGCATTCCAGGATGCCATTGGCCCTCTTGGCCACAAGGGCAAAGTACTCTCCCATGGATAACTTGCTGTAGTCTGGGTCTCCATGGGGCTGCTTTCCAGCAGGACAACCCTTAGTCTGTACTGGTGTCTGGTGTTATTCCTCCCCAGATGTGATGTCTTCAGGTGAGTAACAAGTACCTACTGGAAGACAAATGAAGGATACAACGATACAACCTAATTCTGCCTGATTTGATCAGGCTGCCAGGTACAAAGAGGTACTGGGAATAAACCAGGCATACTTTGTAAACTTGATCCAATGGTCCATCCTAGAACAGGGGTAAATAGGAATCTGCCTGTGAATAAAAGTAAGCTATTTAGAAGAGAGATTGAGATACTGTCCAGTTCCTAACCTATGTTTAGGTGTCTATTTTGGGTTTAATAATACTACTCCCTGCATACTATTAAAAAAAAAAAAAATAAAAAATTAAAGTCTGACATTTCTTGGCCCATTGTCATGGACTTGGAGGGAGATTTACTCCCTTCCCTCTCTGAAGCACCTGCAGCAAGACTGTGATTTTTCTCCACTTGGGCTTTTATTTCGGTCTTCAGCTTTTGAGTTTCCTCTTCTGGATTTCTTCACTTTCCCCAAAGTAGACACTGTTCAAGATGAAATGGGCCAGAGATGACTCAGGTGTGACCCTTTTGTTTATAATCCCGGTCTCTGGGAGGAAACTCGGTGAAAATATAACAGTGTTAATCCATCTGGGGCTTCCATTCCACTGTAAACCCTGGCTGCTTTCTTGCAAAACTACTTCTGTGGTAAAACTGCCCAGCTGGCCACAGTACAGGAAGGAGAGTCAAGTTAGCAGCTTGGAAATGACCAAGGTCATTTCCAATCAGCAGGTGTTTGTGTTCAACGAAGATCTGCCACACTGCTGCCAAACAGCTGAAGGAAGGAGTCTAACAAAGATCAGATGGCCCTGTTTTGGCTGGAACTAGTGAAGCACAGCTCAAATAACAGAAACACCCAACTTCAAAGCAAATTTTGAGGGCCAGGGTTCCTGAACAAAGACTTTTGCCTAGTACACTGTAATTTTAACATAAAAGTTGACACCCCTCAATATACTAATGAGGAAAATCAAGTCCATGCTAAATACACATGACTGGGTTACTCAGCATTGCTCCCAAATCATGCTGAATGCCACCTAGAAGGCAAGGATAGCCTGGGATGAGATATAAAACCAGTGAGAGGAACATCTCAAGGCATTGCCTCTGGCAGTGGGGAGGGCATATTCTATTGGCACTAGCAGCAGGGTCAGCAAGTGGGGTGAAGCATAGGCCAGCACAAGCACCACCACCAGCTGCAGCAGTAGCTGAGGCTGGGGGATAAGACAGAGACAAAAATGGTTGCCTGGCTGGGCTCCTTTTCCTCCACCCAAGACAGGGACAACTTTCTGGGTGAGAATTGCACCTGCAATCCACAGCTGGACTTTTGCTTCATTTCTGTTAGGGCCATTGGGAAGGCTTGCACCTTCCACTGTCAGGTGTGACCGAGGATTTATCAATCCTGAGATCATCTTTGCTAACATTTCTATTGTATCAGATCTGAAGCAAAGGTGTGAATCTCTCTCTGTAGGGTGTGACCCAGGATTTATCAGTCCTGAGATGACCTTGCAGTCAGTGCCTTTATCACTGGCAGTCCCCAACCTGTGGTATTTTTCCTTTTGAACAACTATTTGATTGCTTTAACTATCTGAGTTGTGACAGCAAGTCCTCATCAAGGCACCAAAAATTGGAGGCAAAAGTTAATTTTGCCAAATAGTTTCAGCAAGAGTCCTGGGCTCTGAGACAGGCAAACATCAGGATTGTATCCTTAAAGTGACAACTCTTGTGTTTATGCAGCTGGAGGTTCACAGTACTCACAGTTGACGGCAATACAGTGAAGAGCTCAGACATTACACAATTTCACAGAATCACCAAGGATGGAAGAGACCTCAAAGATCATCAAGTCCAACCTGTCACCACAGACCTCATGACTAAACCATGGCACCGAGTGCCACGTCCAATCCCCTCTTGAGCACTTCCAGGGATGGTGACTCCACCACCTCCCTGGGCAGCACATTCCAATGGCTAACGACTCTCTCTGTGAAGAACTTTCTCCTCACCTCCAGCCTAAACTTGCCCTGGTGCAGCTTGAGACTTTGTCCTCTTGTTCTGGTGCTGGTTGCCTGGGAGAAGAGACCAACCCCCTCCTGGCTACAACCACCCTTCAGGTAGTTGTAGAGAGCAATAAGGTCTCCCCTGAGCCTCCTCTTCTCCAGGCTAAACAATCCCAGCTCCTTCAGCCTCAATTAAAGAGAAGAATGAAATGTTATAGGCTTGGATCTGAACATGGATATCCACTCTGTAGATCTGCCTTACACTATAAACATGTCATCTTGCAGTGGCTGAGCAGAGCTTAGTAGGAAATACAATTTCAGAAATCTTCTGTCAGCAGCAAGCAGTGCAGTGTTCATGCAGGGAGGACAGGGCAGGAAGCAGGTTCAGTAAGTACTTCCTCATACTCTCTATCAGTATATTGTAAGCTAAAATTTAAAGGTCTGTTTTGCTCAGCTTCCAGAGTGACCCAGAACTGCTACCCCTGCTGTGATGTAGTAAGTAATGATTAAGGTATAAAGCTGGTGAGATACTTTGACTTGAAATGAAAGGTTGGACCAGGTGATCTTTCAAGGTCCTGTGCTCAAAATCAAGCTGGGCTTTTCCAGTGTGGGCTGTTCTGTGCTTTTATGTTCAACAAGACCAAGTGCTGAGTCCTGCCCTTTGGTCAGAGCAACTCCCTGCAACACTTCAGGCTTGGGGCTGGAAACTGACCAGCAGAAAATGACCTAGCAGTGTTCATCAGCCACCAGCTGAAGATGAGACCCATGTACAAGTACATAAAGGGTGGCTATCATGAGTAGGGAGACTCCCTTTTCACAAAGAGTCTCATAGTAAAGACAAGGGTTAATGGGCATGAGTTGCTACTGGGAAAAATTGGACTGGATGCCAGAATTTTTCCCCCCCCACCATTCAAGCTATTAAATATTGAAATAAACTACCAAGGGAGGTGGTAGGTTCCCCTATATTGGACAGCTTCAAGGCCCAGCTTGACAGGGTGCTGGGCCATCCCATTGAAACTATATTCTTACCCTGAAGTTTGGGCTAGATGATCATTGAGGTCTCTTCTGATGTGGCATTCTATGAATGAACCTATGAATGAGACAATGTGTGCCCAGGTGGCCAAGAAGGTCAGCAGCATCCTGGCCTGAATCAACAATCACATGGCCATCAGGGAGGTGTTAGGTATTAGGTAATAGGTTGGACTTGATGATCTCTGAGGTCTTTTCTATCCCGGTTGACTCTATGATTCTCACAGCCCTTTTGCTGCCTTCCTCTTCAGCCTTGGGGAATCCTGCTGCAGTGCCACTCTGATGTTGAACTGACCAAGGGCAAGGGGAGAGTCTTACACCTTGAAGCCATGGTTTAGTTAGTCATGAGGTGTTGGGTGACAGGTTGGACTTGATGATCTCTGATCTCTTTTCCAACCTTATTGATTCTATGAAGTGTCTGTGATACTGCAGTCAGCTCTGGTGAGATCACACCTTGAGTACTGGATTCAGTTTTGGGGCCCTCACAAAAAGAAAGGTATTGAGGTGCTGGAGCATGTCCAGAGAAGGGTAATGAATCTGTCAAAGGGTCTGGAAAACAGGTCTTGTGAGGAGCAGCTGAGGGAACTGGGCTTGTTTAGCCTAGAGAAAAGGATGTTGAGGGGAGACCTTGATCTCTCCTCCTTGGTTGTAGTGAAGTGGCTGTTGGTCTCTTCTCCCTAGTATCAGGTGATAGAACAAGAGGAAATGGCCTGAAATTGTGCCAGGGGAGATTTAGATTGGATATTGGGAAAAATTTCTTTCCTGCAAGAGTGGTCAGGCATTGGAACAGGCTGCACAGGGAGGTGGTGGAGCCACTGTCCCTGGAGGTATTCAAAAAGTGTGTAGACATGGGGCTTCAGGGCATGGTTCAATGGCCATGGTGATATTGGCTTGACAGTTAGACTTGATGATCTTAGAGGTCTTTTCTAACCTTAATCATTTATGGAAACAGATGAAAAAAAATCTTAAAAATTACAATGGTTAAGAAGAAAAAAGGAAGACAGAAGGTCAAATTGCTCATTGTGCTGTTAAGCTGTGGATAACTTTTAAGGTTTTTGACTGGAAATATTTCGGGTTGCATCATGTGATGCACAACAGGAGAAAATAGAAAACTTAGCTGTGCTGAGCAAAGGTACTGGTAAGGTACTGGTAAGGTACTGGTGTAGTGCTAAATGTAGACCAGATAATAACCCTGCTCAGCTGCACAGAACTAGCAACATGTAGGCCAAACATTGGGTTACAGGACCCAGAAACTGAAGTTCATCTGTTATATAACTACTAGGTATGAAGGCACCTGGCATGTGAGGAATAGAAAGGGCTTGAATACCTCCAGAAACTTTTGGACTGCAGAGTCAAGAAAAAACAGTACTTACTGCTGGGTTCCCAAATGTCATGGTTTGTCTGCCAATATTGAAAGAGTGTGTTCAGCATAATAATGCTCAGCTGGAATCTTTTGCTCTCTGCCTACACGACGTGGTATTTGCTGCCTGTAAGTGTCAAGGGTCAGGGCTGGGCCAGTCACTGGACAAGTGCCAGAAACCCTCCCAAAAGGAAGAGAATCATAGAATCATAGAAAGGTGGGGGCTGGAAGGAACCTCTGAGAGTCCAAACCCTCTCCCAAAGCAGAAAGGTATAAGGGAGAGAGACTGATGGGTTGGGAAAGAAACTAAACCAGCTGGGATGGAAATAAGAGCAATCCAATGAAACAAGAGATACAAATCAATATGGAGCCCAACTCCTGATGGCAATGATGTCACTGTCACCACTGATGCTGGGGGAAGGCACTGGGGAAGTTCCAGACTGGACTCAGCAGCAGATGGGAATCAGTTTCAGGAGATGGCTTCTTCAACTGGATTCAGGAATTCATTGATCAGGATCAATGGCAGGACAGAGAGCCTTCCTCAGGCACTAGCCATTGAAGAAGAGGCTTGACCCTGGTGATCCCTCAGCTTTCCCCTGAAGATGCCATCCATATGATGGAATTCCTTGTGGATCAGCTTAAAGTCACCTGTTTTGTCCCCTCCTCCCCATAGCTGCAGCCTTTCCCTTCCTGCACCCCAAGGTGGTACACAAGATATATCAGTGCCCCTGGTCTGCACCCTAATCCATGGTGCTAACTTTCTTCGTCAGCTTTGTCACTGCCAGCAGCAGCCACTGTGTGTGCAAACCTGCCCTGAGGTGCAGAAGGTGCCTCACAGAGCAGAGACTGAGCCATACAAATTTTGCAGCAAAGAGCAGGGACAGTGCTGGTCCTGCTCAGACCAGGACAGGCAACATCTGTGGAGGGAAACAAGATGCTTGGTTCTGGAGATACACTGAACTGGAGTTATGATGAGTGGCAGGCAGCTGCTGAAACAACAGCATGGACATTGCCTCCACTTGCTTTGGACTAAATAAAACCCAAGCAGAACCTCCTCCCCAACACAATGCCGTCAATGGAGTTAAGGGAGGAAAGCCCTGTAGGACCTTTCTACCTTTGCAGTCTGCAGCGTGCTGCATTTGCAAGGAAAACAAAACCTCAAGAGGTGTTTTGAGGTTGAATTTGTCAGATCTGTGTCATTTCAGTAGTAAGTGTGATCTACAGCAATGAAGAGGAAATAAGGAGGCATGATCTCACTTTTGAGATCCATCACAGTGCAGCTCATTTGGTTTATATTTTCTGCTTATTTGATTAGTTTTCTTTCTTCTATCCTAGTGAAAGAGCCAGCTGGGACATAACTGTTATTATCTGAGGTAGTTACTGATGGCTTATTATGGTACAAAGAAGTTAGGTCTGTTGTAGGAGACACAGAGAAATATTTTCTTCAAGATGTTTACTGCAGCCTGCTTGGATATTTTTGCAGCTTGCTGGTAAATTATCTCTGGGCCCAAAGCTGATGTAAAGCTTCCAAAGAGATGTAGACAGAGCAGCAAAGTAGTCCTGCGGATGGATTGCTTTGACCCTTGGTGGCAGTGATGACAGCACTGGACATTTGTCATGCCTAATGTACCTCTTCAGAAACCTTGCAAAATCCATCTAGTCTTATAAATTGCTTCTGAACCCTCCAGCTTGCCAAGCAACCACCAGGAAAGAAAGTGCATGAAAAACAGAGCAGGGCAGATCATTGCCTAGACCTGAAATCTTCCCATCAAAGCTGTTCTGGAGTGAGGGCATAAAAATTTTCAGGTCAGGTCTTTACAACTGTATTTCACAGAATTACAGAATCACAGAATGCATTGGGTTGGAAGGGACCCTTGAAGGTCATCTTGTCCAAAACTGCTGCAGTCAGCAGGGACAGCAACTAAAACAGGTTGCTCAGGGCCCCATCAAGTATGATCCTGAATGTCTCCTGGGGTGGGAGTTGTTGGAACGTGTCCAGAGAAGGGCAACAAAGCTGGAGAGGGGTTTGGAGCACAAGCCCTACAAGGAGAGGCTGAGGGAGCTGGGCTTGCTTAGCCTGGAGAAGAGGAGGCTCAGAGGAGACCCTATTGCTGTCTACAACTACCTGAAGGGAAGTTGTAGTCAGGTGGGGGTTGGTCTCTTCTCCCAGGGAACCAGCACCAGAACAAGAGGACACAGTCTCAAGCTGCACCAGGGGAGGTTTAGGCTGGAGGTTAGGAAAAAGTTCTTCACAGAAAGAGTGATTGGCCATTGGAATGGGCTGCCCAGGGAGGTGGTGGAGTCACCATCACTGGAGGTGTTTAGGAAGAGACTGGATGGGGTGCTTGGCGCCATGGTTTTGTTGATAGTGTTGGATGATAGGTTGGACTTCATGATCTTGCAGGTCTTTTCCAACCTGGTTAACTCTATTCTATTCCAGTATTTTAGCACCCTCATTGTGAAGATCTTCCTCCTAATTTCCAAACTGAACCTATCCTGCTCTAGTTTGAAACTACCACCCCTCATCTATTGCTGCAAGCTCTTCTAAACAGTCCCTCCCCAGCTTTCCTGTAGCTTCCCTTCAGATATTGAAATGCTGCTTCTAGGACTTCCCAGAGCCTTCTGTTCTGAAGGCTGAACAACCCCAACTCTTTCCATCTTGCTTCATAAGAGATGTGGTCCAGCCCTCTATCATCTTTGTGGCCTTCCTCTGAACCTGCTTCAGCACGTCCTTCTTGTGCTGGGGGTCCCAAAGCCAGACACAGTACTCCAGGTGAGGTCTCACTCAGAGGAGAGTGGCAGAATCACCTCTCTCAACCTGCTGGCCAGGATGCCATTGGCTTTCTGGGCTGCAAGTGAACATTTTTGGCTCATGTTCAGCTTCTCACCCACCAGTACCCCCAAGTCCTTTTCTGCAGAGCTGCTCTCAATCTCATCATCCCCCAGACTGGGCTCATATCAAAGGTTGCCCTGAGCTAGGTGCAGGACCTTGCACTTTGTCTTTTTGAAGCTTATGAGATTCTCCACAGCCCAGCTCTCCACCCTGTCTGTGTCCCTCTGGATGGCACTCACCCCTCAGTCTTATCAACCACACATCTCAGTTTGGTATCATCAGCTAACTTGCCCAGGACACACTCAATCTCACTGTCTGTATCACTGAGGGAGGCATTGAACCACACTGGTCCCAATACAGCCTCCTGAGGGACAACAGTTGTCACCCATCTTGACATTGAGTCATTATTTCACAAATGTCTAGAGACTTCTCATAAGCTTAATTATGTCATCTCTACACCCCACAAAACTTACTTAGACAGTAAGGGATGCAAATATGGAGCAGACAGACTGAAATAGACTCATTCTCAGAGTTCTGGGTCCCTATAATCTTACTATTAATAGTGTTTGTTTCTGTTAAGAACAATGAGTCAGAAGACAAATCTCCAAACTGTAATGCTAACTTAAAACAAGAATTCCTGTGAATGCAATAAATTGCTTTTGTTCCTCTGAATACAATTCCTCCCTAGTGTCAGGTGATAGAACAAGAGGAAATGGCCTGAAATTGTGCCAGGGGAAATTTAGGCTGGATATGAGAAGAAATTTCTTTCCTGCAAGAGTGGTCAGGCATTGAAACAGGCTGCTCAGGGAGGTGGTGGAGTCACCATCCCTGGAGGTGTTCAAGAAGCGTGTGGACACAGCATTTTGGGACACATGGTTTAATGGCCATGGTGGTCTTAAATTGAGGATCTTTGAGGTTATTATGAACAGAAACAATTCTATGATTCCTTGAGTTACACTTGGATTGAATATGCATGTTGAATAGGGGTTTTTCCCTTTAATATTGAATACTTAGTATGAATATTAGATATCCAATGTTCAATGCATGTGGAACACATTAGATTAATAGATGTAATTATGTTCATACACAATACATAGTTATTCAAAGACATATAAACTGGCATTTCTTTTCCATTTTTTTCCCTCTAGTTTCTGTCCTCTCCTTAGCTTCTCCCATTTCTGTCTTCAGAAGAGAATAACCCAGTACAGAAGTGTTGGTAAGAGATTGCTTTATTATGTGTAGACTAGAAATGGCTCTTGGTTGCCCACAGGAGTGAAGAAGACACCTAAACTGCACTTGTGTTGTGACAGCATATAGATGTACTTTCAAGAAAAGTCTGGCATCATCATTGAATCATAGAATCATTTTGGCTGGAGAAGAATTTTAAGATCATCGTGTAGAACTATTCTCTACCTCTGCCAAATCTCAGGCTAAACCATCTCCCTCAGCACCACATCTCTGTCTCCTTGAAACACCTCCAGGGATGGTTTGTGAACTTCCTTTGACACTATAAAAGCTGGAGAGTTTTTGCTTTGAATAAAGCCTAAGCTGTGCATTCTGTCTCTGGACTCCAGGAACTGTAGTTTTATGAAAAATGTCAAATAATGCACAATGCCTCTAAAATCTTGTAAGGGGGAATAAGAAAATGTTTCTTTCTTTTCATGGTAGGTTAGTCCAAACTGAGCAAATGCTCACTGCTCTGAAATTAGTAGTACACAGGTAGGATAGGATAGGATATTCCTGGGGAGATTCTGATTGGACTCCAGAATCACATTTCCCCCCACAAGAACAGTTAGACAGGGAAATAATCTCCCAAGGGAAGCAGTGGATTCCCCTACATCAGTCAGTTTTCCGGCAGGGTGCTGGGTTGTCTCATTTCAACTAGATTATTACCTAGAAAGGTTGCACCAGATGATCCCTGAGGTCCCCTTCAACCTGGCATTCTATGATTTTTCATAGAATCATAGAATCAACAAGGTTGGAGAAGACCTCAAAGATCATCAAGTCCAACCTGTCACCCAAGGCATCATGCCTACTAGACCATGGCACCAAGTGCCACGTCCAACCCCCTCTTGAACACCTCCAGGGATGGTGACTCCACCACCTCCCTGGGCAGCACATTCCAATGGCCAATCTCTCTTCCTCTGAAGAACTTCTTCCTAACATCCAGCCTAAACCTTCCCTGATGCAGTTTGAGACTGTGTCCTCTTGTTCTGGTGCTGGTTGCCTGGGAGAAGAGACCAACCCCTCCTGGCTAGAACCTCCCTTCAGGTAGTTGTAGACAGTAATAAGGTCTCTCCTGAGCCTCCTCTTCTCCAGGCTAAACAACCCCAGCTCCCTCAGCCTCTCCTCACAGGGCTTGTGCTTGAGGCCTCTCCCCAGCCTTGTTGCCCTTCTCTGGACACGTTCAAGAGTCTCAATGTCCTTCTTAAATTGAGGAGCCCAGAACTGGACACAATACTCAAGGTGTGGCCTAACCAGTGCTGAGTACAGGGCAGAATGACTTCCCTGTACCTGCTGGCCACACTATTCCTGATGCATGCCAGGATGCCATTGGCCTTCTTGGCCACCTGGGCACACTGCTGGGCACAATTTTGTTGAATTTATTTTGAGATCTTATTGAAGCCTATGAGAGTAAGAGCGTTTAGCTATGGAAAAAAACTAAAATAGCTGATCTCCATGATTTCTTCTTTTGCTCAACTTCAGCAGGCAACCAGTGTCACAGTTAATTCTTCCAACAAAGTGTTGCTGAAAGCAGTGGGTAGTTGTGATCAAGCTCCTGATGCTCTCTACAGAAAATACCACACTGTTTTCTTTCTGTACCAGAAAAGCAGGAGCTGGGCTTTGGAGAAGGCAAGCAGAGCACAGTTACTTTGTACTTTTCTGCGTATGGATATTTTCCACATATTTTACTGGCCATGCTGGTCTTGGGTTGAAGGTTGGACCTGATAATGCTGGAGGCCTCTTTCAGCTGAAACAATTCTAGGATTCCACAATTCTTTTAATTCTGTACTAGTAGGAGTTGAGCAAATTTGGGCAACAACAATTAAAAACTAAGAAACAGCTGCCTTCAGGAACAGTCTGTGCTCTTACACATATGGTACCAGCATGCTCTTGAAGTGCAGGAAAACACAAGGAGCTTGTGTTCAGATTGGTAGTGTCAAGTTAGAACTGTGCGCAGGCTTCATGCTGAGCTGCAACCTGTTGCAATTCAGTCAGTGCTAACAAAGTGTTTTGCTTGAGCTCAACCCCCTCCAGTTAAAGGCTGGCTGAAAGGGCTGGTGAGTTTGGCAGAGCTTCTCTGAAACCCTAGAACCTTTGGGAATATCCTGCCAGGAAACACAACATTTCAGTTTGGATCAGAGGCAGACCATGAATAGCCTGCCCAGAAAAACCTGGAAAACAGCTCTGGGGAGAAGTATCTAGGAGTGCCAGTGGACAATAAGCTCACTAAAGAGCCAGCAATGTGTACTTGTGAAAAGAAGGCCCACAGTGCATTAAGCAGAATGTGATCAGCAGGTTGAGGGAGGTTTTCCTGACTCTCTACTCTCTCTTAGTCAGAATAGGGCTCCCCAGTTCAAAAGAGACAAGGAACTACTGGAGAGAGTCAGAGGGCTACAAGAATGCTAAAGGGACTGGAGCATCTCTGTGAGGAGGAAAGGCTGAGAAACCTGGGGCCATTTAGCCTGGAGAAGAGCAGCCTGAGCGGGGATTTTCTCAATACTCAGCGAAAGATAAAGGTTGCAGGGGGGAAAGGAAATCTTTAGAAGGATTAAGGTATGAACTTTTCCTAGGAATGGGAGTGTTCTGAAAGCAGGTTTGATAAGGGAGTGTGAAGAGTGGAGGTAGAATCACAGAATGCATCAGGTTGGAAGGTACCCTTGATGGTCATCTTGTTCAAACCCCTTGTGGAGAGAAGAGACATCTCCAAATACATCAGGTTACTCAGAGTCCCATTGAGTTGGACCTTGAATGTTTCCAGGGGTGGGGCCTCCACAACCTCCCTGGCAAGAGGGAGTACAGGGGTACCGGGGAAAAATGAATGCTTGACAGCACTGATTGTACTGCCTTACACAGAATCACAGAAAACATCCAGTTTTAAGAGACCTCAAAGCTCATCAGTCCAACCCTTGACCCAGTTTAGGGACAATCATAAACCATGTCCCTAAGCACCAGGTCTATATGCTGCTTAAACACACCCAGCAATGGTGATTCCACCAGGGAGGTGGTGGAGTCACCATCTCTAGAGGTGTTGCAGAAACGTGTGGACAAGGCACTTTGGGACACAGTTAAATGGCCATGGTGGTGGTGGGTTGGTGGTTGGACTCAATGATCTTTTGGGTTTTTTTTCAACCAAAACTACTCTTATGTTTCACATTTTGTGCACATGACAACAGCCCAGTGTACATCTCTGACTCTCAGCAGGTGCCTGTTTTCTGGTTTGAATTATCTTATTTTTCTCTATAAACCCAAGGAAATACAGGGCTGTAATTTAGAGAGGATTATCAGTTCACATTTATCCTGCCAAGCAGAAAGAGCTGGTTTCATAGTTTTTTGCTCTCTTCACCTGCTGAACTGCCCATGCTGCATGGCCCAGAGGACAGCACAGAAGAGGGTTTGCTCCTTTCCTGAAGAGAACGCTCTCATTAAGAGAATGTTCTCCTAATCCAATGGAGTCAGCAAAACAAGCTTCAATTTCTATTATTTCAGCTTCAAAGCAGATGAATCAGGGAGGAGCAGACAGTGTTTGGTCCACTGTTTCCTGGAACTCCCCATAATCTGTGTTTTTTAAGCAGATGGCTCCTAGATAGATGTTATTAGCAGACAGCACTGCTCCACAGAACCCATGTGTGGGCAGGCTGTAAAGTGCAGCTGCTAAGCAGGGGTTAATGCAGTCATGCTGGCGGGGGCCCAGCCCATTTCTCCATGTGAGTCACTAATGATGGTTGTCCCTGCATCCAGCAGACATGCTGGAGTGCATTATGCAGGTGCCAGTCACTGGAAAGATGCTTTGCATATAATGAACCTTCTCTTCCAAGCCAGAGGTTGAAAGTGAGATATTTAGTATTCAAAAGAAAACATACTTTTAGGGATGTCTCAACTCTGTCCACTATGCTGTGCAAAAAAAAAGAAGAGAACTACTTAATACAATGCTCTACAGAATTCCCAGTCTTAAATTCTTTTCCTCTCTCCTTCCCAGAACCTCTTTTCTCAGTGTTTTCTGAGTGAATAGATATTGCCAATGTCTGCTTGGCTTGTGCTGTCATAGTAGATTAGTCATGTCAATGACCTGGGCTGGTTGATTTTTTTCCTGCAACTGGAGCATATGCTGAATACAAGGATGCAAGACCTGTCTCGGGGGGACAGGCATGGAGGAATTTGGCATGAGGATTCTGTCTGTTGGCCTGTACCAGGTGTAACTCCAAATATGAGAATGAGAAATGCCACAGAGCTTCTCCAAATTTTGAGCATTAGAGAAGGAGCTGGAATCGTGGGGAGTCAGCTGAGGTGCCTTGGAGAATCTGCTTTTATGGGTGGGGGGATTTGTCCAGAGGAAAATTTAGTGGGAAATTAAAATCCCAGGAAAACTTTCAGCAGCTCAGAAGTTCTCTGAGTATAATTTCTATCCAACCTCTACAACTCCTGCACAGTATATAGAATCGTAGAATTGTTTTGGTTGGAAGAGACCTCCAAGATCATTGAGTCCACGCATCAGAGCCAAAGAGCCATGTCCACACATTTCTTGAATGCCTCCAGGGATGGTGATTCCACCACCTCCCTGGGCAGCCTGGTTCAATGCCTGACCACTCTTTCAGGGAAAAAATTATACATGATACTGTGTGTTTACTAGCAAAACATCCAATATATTTTAAAAGTCTGTCCTAAATAGAGGCCTTCTGGATTAATTTCCTCAGACCTTCCCTTCAACTTCTTTTCCTCCCTTTTCCAAACTGGAAGCTAGGCTTTCTCTCAGTGTTTTGATGTTCTGCCCTAATCAAACTTTCATTTTGAATCTTCCTTATGCTTGTTTGGTTTTTGGGTTTTGGTTTGGTTTTGTTTGGTTGGTTTGGTTTTTGGTTGTTTTGCGGGTTTGTTTTGTTTTGTTTGTTTGTTTTGTTCCTGTTGGTTTTGGACAACAATTTCTTCCTTCATTATTGATCTGTAAGTGAAATGTTCCCCTTTTTCTTTTTTTCCTAACTCTCCAAAGACAGTATGAGAAAGATCCCATCCTGTCTTAATTTGGGGTTGCTTAGCCTGGAGAGGAGGAGGCTCAGAGAAGACCT
Organism: Dryobates pubescens; assembly: GCF_014839835.1. Lineage (NCBI taxonomy): Eukaryota > Metazoa > Chordata > Aves > Piciformes > Picidae > Dryobates > Dryobates pubescens. The sequence continues at coordinate 25,543,775 of NC_071615.1, read as the reverse complement.
TATTGCTGTCTACAAGTACATGAAGGGAGGTTGTAGCCAGGTGGGGGTTGGTCTCTTCTCCCAGCCAACCAGCATCAGAACAAGAGGACACAGTCTCAAGCTGCACCATGGGAGGTTTAGACTGGATGTTCGGAAGAAGTTCTTCACAGAAAGAGTGATTGGCTCTTGGAATGTGCTGCCCAGGGAGGTGGTGGAGTCACCATCACTGGAGGTGTTTAAGTAGAGACTGCATGGGATGCTGGGTGCCATGGTTTAGTTGATTAGATAGTGCTGGATGATAGGTTAGACTTGATCTCAAATGTCGTTTACAATCTGGTTAATTCTATTCTATTCTATTCTATTCTATTCTAAATATGATTTTGCACTGGGTTTGATCTAGGAAGATTAATGCCTGCTTTGCTCATCTCATAAGGCAAAACATTCTCCATATTGTGAAACCAAAGTATGGCAAAATGCTTCACAATTTCTACCTGAAAGACTGTTACCTCAAGTAGCACATATTTGAAGAAGTAAGGGTGATGTGGTGTCTTGACTAGGAAATTAGATTAAAGCTTTTCTAGCATTTTTCTTTGTTATCAAAGCCAATAATTTCCTTTCTTTTTTATTTTTTTTTCTTTTTTTTTTCAGTGGAAAATGCCGCCCTTGCCATAAGGCTCAGCCCACTATGCTCACTCCAAGCATGTGAAGTGTGAACAAAGTGCTTCTGAACCTTAAACAGAGTGTGACCAAGCTGAGCAGCACTTGTAGAAAAGAATCTCTGCCTGCTGGAAAATCTGGCTCCTTGGTGCTTCCTATACTCTCAAATGCATCTTCTTGCCTCCTCCTGTGTTTGTGCTTGAGTTGAATTGAGTTGGTGTGGTTTCCATTCTGGTACCTCTGAGCAGAGTAGACACTGGACCAAATTCCTCCTTATGTAGCCACATTGATTTCTGCTGTCTACATTTAAGGTGCAAGCTACATTTGGGATAGCAACATGTATTTTGTTGGAGACACAATTATTGTCTGGGTTCATCTCTGTGCTATGCCAGAGAAGTCAAGCTCCATAGCCTTGATGCTGCAAGTAATTGTGTAGTAATCAGCAGGGAATGCAAAACTATAATGCTCCAGGATGAATTAAATCCAACCACATACACATGCCCCTGCAAGGAAACAGCCCCAGCCTCTTAACCTGTACCTGTGCTGTGAAGAATAAGAACGAGGGCAAAGAGCTATCATAGTTCATTTGATTCTGTGGGATGACTTGACATCCAGTCACAAGCAGTGTTCCCCAGGGCTCAGAGCTGGGGTTGGTCTTGTTTAACACCTTTATCAATCATTTAGATGAGGGGGGTGAGTTCACCCTCAGTAAGTTTGCAGATGACACAAAATTAAGCAGGAGTGTTGATCTGCTGCAGGGTAGGAAGGCTCTAGAGAGAGATCTTGACAGGTCGAATCCATGGGCTCAGGACAACTGCATGAGATTTAACAAGACCAAGTGCTAGATCCTGCACTTTGATCACAACAATCCCATAAAGACTCTAGGCTTGGGGCAGAGTGGCTGGAAAGCTCTCTGGCAGAGAGAGGCCTGGGGGTGTTCATTAACAACAGTCTGAACATGAGCCAGGTTGTGCCCAGATGGCCAGGAAGGCCAACAGCATCCTGGACAGGATAAGAAATGGCATGGCCAGCAGGACCAGGATTGTCTTCAGCACTGGTGAGATCACACCTTGAAAACTGTGTCCAGTTTTGGGCACCACAGTATAAGAAAGTGATTGAGGTGCTGGAGTAGGTACAGAGAAGGGCAACAAAGCTGGTGAGAATTTTGTAGATCATGTCTTATAAGAATCACAGAATCACCAAGGTTGGAAGAGACCTCAAAGATCATCGAGTCCAACCGGTCACCCCAGACCTCATGACTAAACTATGGCACCAAGTACCACATCCAATCCCCTCTTGAACACCTCCAGGGACAGTGACTCCACCACCTCCCTGAGAAGAAGCTGAGGAAGCTGAGATTGTTTAGCCTGAAGAAGAGAAGGCTGAGAGACTTTAATGCTCTCTGAAGGTACCTGAAAGGAGGTTGGAGTGAGGTCAGTGATGGCCTCTTTACCCAAGTAACAAATGACAGACCAAGAGGAAATGGCCTCAAGTTACACCAAGGAAAGTTTAAGCTGGATATTAGGAAGAAATTTTTTTCCTGCAAGAATGGTCAAGTATTGGAACAGGCTGCTCAGGAAGGTGGTGGAGTTACCATTCCTGGAGGTATTTGAAAAATGAGTATATATGGCACTTCAAGACATGGTCTAGTGATCCTGGAGGTGTTGGGTAGAAGGTTAGACTTGATGATCTTAGAGGTCTTTTCCAACTTTAATGATTCTATGATTCTATGTGATGACTGCTGAGAGTCTGTGTGGGCAAATGACATCTGTTCTACTAGCCAACAGAGGCAAGTTGTTTGTCTCCTTAGAAATAAAGCTAGCATACAGCCTTATGCCTGGGACAAAATAAAACTTCATGCAAATGGGGACATTTACAAAATAGCCACAAATAATAATGGGTAAGTACTCTAACAATATTCTATTCCTGAATCATCATGGAGAATAAAGAGCAACATAGATGGAGGTACTAGGGGGAAATTAAATAAACACCGAGGGAGTAGCATTTAAATGCTTGAAAAAACACATTTCTAGAGAGAATAATAAAGCCAGCAGAAAAGCTCTGGGAAGCTAGATGTAAATAAGAGAAGAACCTGATTGGAAGCTTTCACCTCCAGGACCAGAGAAATTACTCACATTTGGTTACTCAGCCTGCTTCTAATTTATACCAGACCTGTGGATGCCTGAGCTCAGATTGCTTTGCAATAATTCTTTCCAAAGATCTACAGCAGGAACTTAACAGCCTGAGCAAATATCATCTTTAGATGTCTGCAGGCACTCACAGACAGTCTGTCCACAAGCTTCCTCTGCCTACAGCTGTGTGGCAAGCATGCAAGAAGGGAACAGCAGTACAGGCACAGGCTGTGTATGTAAGGCAAGAATGGAGTCCTGCACCTGGGGAGGAACAACCCCCTGCACAAGGACAGGTGAAGGGTGTCCTGCTGGGAAAGCAGTTACAAAGAGAAGGACCTGGGAATGCTGGTGGACATAGAACTGTTGGAGCAAAGTCTACAGGAAGGTCACAAGGGTGATCCAAGGGCTGGAACACCTCTGTTATGAGAATAGGCTGAAGGGGCTGGGGTTGTTCAGTCTGCAGAAGAGAAGACTCTGCAGGGACCTTATGGCTGCCTTCCAATACCCAAAGGGAGCCTCCAGGAAAGATGGAAAGGAACTTTTCATAAGGGCATCTAGTGACAGGACTAGGAAGAATGGTTTTAAGCTGAGGTAGATTAGGTTTAGACTGGGTTTTAGGAAGAAGCTTTTCAATACAAGGGCATTGATTCTGGAATAGGTTGCCCCCTCCCTTGAGGTGTTTAAGGTCAGATTGGACAAGACCTTGGGCAACCTGGTCTAGTTGAGGGGCATCCCTACTCATGGCAGGGGGATTGGAGCAGATAATCTCTGGGGACCCTTCCAACCTGAGCCATTCTATAATTCTATGATATAATTTCATCTAATTGGGAAGTCATCGACACCTGTGGCTATGTCGGTGAGCAGTTAATTGAAATCTTGTTCAGAGTCTTCTGTTGTTTCTTTAGACTGTGTTTAAATATCCCAGATGTGGGACAGGATGTGTACCTCTGCTCCAATGAGATTGGATGTGTAAAATGAGAACCTTCTTAAGATTCAGAAGTTGCAGTTTTTAGTACAGAAAACAAAGAGAGAAATGAGGACAGCAGTCTTATCTAAATTTGGACTGTAATAATTTCTTTCTTCTCTGATGTTACTGACTCATTTTAGAGGACCATTTGCTTGCTGTTGCTACAAGATAAACTACTAAAATTATAGAGTTCATAAGATTGTGAATCTATTTCACTTTTATTGCTTCACTCCAGAAACTATAAAAAATTCACTTTGGAAACTATAAAGGAGAAGTTGTGCCAGATTTTTAGCATGGGTATGTGCCAAGCAGTGCAAATGAATGAATGATATAGTCACGCTAGTGACTCAAAATGGCCATTGTCATATAAAATTTGCTGTCTATGCTGCAACTCCAGGAGCAGCAGGTTGGCAAGTTACTTTCAGTAGTGCAGGCAAACTAGTCCATGGAGCCAGCAGGGTGGCCAAGGCGGCCAATGGCATCCTAGCCTGGATCAGAAATAGCAGGGCCAGAGGGACCAGGGAAGTGATTGTGCCCCAGAAATGGTGAAGACAGACCACAAGTTTTGGGCACTACAGTATAGGAAATATATCGAGGTGCTGAGGTGGGTACAATGAGGTTGGGGAAGGGTTTTCAGAATGTCTTATGGGGAGAGACTGAGGGAGCTAGGATTGTTTAGTCTGAAGATGAGGAGGCTGAGAGGAGACCTTATTGCTTTCTACAGCTACCTGAAAGGAGGCTGGAGTGAGGCCAGTGTTGGTCTTTTCTCCCAAGTAACTAACAGGACAAGACATGGTGCTCTCAAGCTGTGACAGGGGAGGTTTAGGTTGGATATTAGGAAGAATTTCTTTCCTGCAGGAGCAGTCAGGTATTGGAAGAGGCTGCTCAGTAATGTGGTGGAGACCTGGAGGTGTTTAAGAATGAGTGGATGTTTCATTTAGGAACACAGTTTAATCGTCATGGAGCTGCTGGGTAGAAAATTTAGCTTCAGAAATCTCTCAACTTCTGTTTAACCACTCAAAATAAAATAGAATCATAGAATCAACAAGGTTGGAAAAGACCTCAAAGATCACCAAGTTCAACCTGTCACCCAAGATCTCATGACTAAACCATGGCACCAAGTGCCTCTTGAACACCTCCAGGAATGGCGACTCCACCACCTCCCTGTGCAGAACATTCCAATGGCTAACAATTCTCTCTGTGAAGAACTTTCTCCTCACCTCAAGCCTAAACTTCCCCTGGTGCAGCTTGAGACTGCATCCTCTTGTTCTGGTGCTGGTTGCCTGGGAGAAGAGACCAACCCCCTCCTGGCTACAACCTCCCTTCAGGTAGCTGTAGAGAGCAATAAGGTCTCCCCTGAGCCTCCTCTTCTCCAGGCTAAACAATCCTAGCTCAAGTGTCTCATCTTAACTTCTGTTTTAACCAGGTTTTATCTTGGTTACCTTCTAGATGAAGATAACAAAGCCTTTCCATTTTTTTTGGTCTTTTTTTTTTTTTCATGGCCCTAACACAATATCCCAAGCCTATGCTGTAGGTGTGCCAGCTTTTAAATATTTATGGAAATAATACCAGCTGAAATTGCTTTGTATTATGACAGGCATAATAGCTTGTACTCATTACCATAAATGTATGCAGAGAACTTCTCAGGTTAAAAAAAGTTCGCCTCGATGACAAATGGGTTTTGAAAATCTATTTAAAAGCCAGGTTGATCCGTTTCAAACAGTGAAATTCTAGGAGGGCATTTCATCTGCAACGTGTAGTTCAAATACTATATAAGGTGAAGAGAGATATTGAGTGTGAGAGGATCTTTGAAGGGTTTCACTGACAAAATAAGGACAAAATAATATGAGGCACACATGGGGATGCTAACAAACTGTGATAGGGTGGGTGAGCAGCATTCCACATTGCTCACATATCATTGCTTTTAATTGTTCTGTTGGTGTAGTCATGGGAATGTTTAAAGATGAGAGGGGGAAAAATCATATCGAGAATCTGTTCCACAATAGTGGAATTGGTTCCACAAGTCACAATGTACTTTAAAGAGGAAATTATACTCCCCCCTATGAAAAATACAAAGGCTACAAAAATCAGATCATTACACACGGTTTTTGAAAGTTGTACTATGGAATTATTTCCAGGCAGAGTATAGAATCAATAAGATTGAAAGAGATCTCAAAGATTGTCAAGTCCAACCTGTCACCCAACACCTCATGACTACTAAACCATGGCACCAAGCGCCACGTCCAATCCCCTCTTGAACGCCTCCAGGGATGGTAACTCCACCACCTCCCTGGGCAGCACATTCCAACAGCTAACAACTCTCTTGGTGAAGAACTTTCTCCTCACCTCAAGCCTAAACTTCCCCTGGTGCAGCTTGAGACTGCATCCTCTTGTTCTGGTGCTGGTTGCCTGGGAGAAGAGACCAACCCCCTCCTGGTTACAACCTCCCTTCAGGTAGTTGTAGACAGCAATAAGGTCTCCCCTGAGCCTCTTCTTCTCTAGGCTAAACAACCCCAGCTCCCTCAGCCTCTCCTCACAGGGCTTGTGCTTGAGGCCTCTCCCCAGCCTTGTTGCCCTTCTCTGGACAAATTCAAGTGTCTCAATGTCCTTCTTAAATTAAGGGTCACAGAACTGGACACAACACTCAAGGTGTGGCCTAACCAGTGCTGAGTACAGGGCAGAATGACTTCCCTGTACCTGCTGGCCACACTAGTACTTCATAAAAACCATAGAATGGTTTAGGTTGCATGAGGCCTTAATGATCATCTATTTCCAAACCCATCTGGTGGACACCATCCACTAAACCAGGTTGTCCAAAGACCTCATCTAACCTGGCCTTGAACACTCTCCGACTTGGAGCCTCTTCAGCTTCCCTGGGCAACCTGTTCCAGTGTCTCACAGCCCTCAGTGTAAAGAACTTCTTCCTAATCCCCAGTGTAGATCACAGGATGTTGGGGGTTGGAAAGGACCTCCATAGATCGAGTCCAACTTCCCTGCCAGTGCAGGGCCATAGAATCTAGTACAGGTTGCACAGGAACGCATCCAGAGTCTTGGAAATCTCCAGAGAAGGAGACGCCACAACATCTCTGGGGAGTCCGTTCCAGCACTCTTGTGATCCTTACAGGAAAGAAGTTCCTTGTCATTTTGAGATGTAACTTCCTGTACTGTAGTTCATACCCGTAACTCAAACTATTCTGTCCCAAATTATCAATCTCCAAGCTGTGCAGGAAGCGTGGATAAAATGTTTGAAATAAAAAGAGAGCAGCTTGGGCTCTCCAAGGAGACTTGTGACTGAAAGCCTCAGCTGTCACGTAAAGAGATTCTAGAATATAAACCCCAACCCTTCCACATGTGTACAAGTTCTCAACTGCAGCTGCAGAAAGGCTTCAAACACAAATTTTAGTGATAAAATATTTTTTATTATATCACAATGCATGTTTCATTTTGACCTCACTGAGAAGAGCTGCTGAAAAAGAAGTAAATTAAGGAATTGTCCTTCTTTACATATTTACCTTCATTTCTTACAGAGGCACAGGAGAATTACAACGAGTGGTTCATTTCCTACAGTAGATACTATTTTTCTAGCTCAGAAGCCAAAACTTGATTTTTGAGGTACTATGAAGACTTGTAAAGGAAGTCTCTTTAAATATAAGACTCAAAATTCTGAGGTTAGTTGCTGAAATAATCACCTTTAAATCCGTATATTTCTGAAAAGAAAAAAGATGAAATAATTACATCAGTAGACACAAGAGTATTTATTTCCACATATTTCAGTGTGTTTAGAAGCAAAGCTAGCTATTAACACATGCCTGTCAGAGAATCACAGAACCAGGGAGTGGTAGGGGTTAGAAATAGAATAGAATAAACCAGGTTGGAAGAGACCTTCAAGATCATCACGTCCAACCTATCATCCAGCCCACCTAATCAACTGAACCCTGCAACCAAGCACCCTGTCAAGTCTCCTCCTGAACACCTCCAGTGATGGTGACTCCACCACCTCCCCGGGCAGCCCATTCCAATGGCCAGTCACTCTCTCTGCATAGAACTTCCTCCTAACCTCCAGCCTAAACCTCTCCTGGTGCAGCTTGAGACTGTGTCCTCTTGTTCTGAAAGGACCTTTGGAGATCATCTAGCCCAACTCTCCTAGAGTATTCTTCCTACCCTTTTTCTGAATCAAACTTTGAGTCAGGCTGCAAAATTAGGCGTGAATTATGGAATTTTCTTTCTAGAATGACATCATTTAATATATTGGTAAGACAACTTGTCTTTGAGTTATGAATTGACTTCAGTGTTTCCACTACCTGCAATTTAGACATAGACTAACTTTTGCTGAGGAATAGTATTGAAATAGCCAAACCCTTTCCACAAATTCAGAAGGATTTTAAATGGTTCTTATGCCAATAATTTTTATTCACTCTTGAATTTCATGCAATCATTTCATTTATTATGTTAACTGTGACAGATTAGGCTGTGCCTTTAAGAAAAGGACAGCTGCAGAATTCTCTGGCTGAACATTTTGGTGTAAAAAGGAAAACAGAAGGAAATAATTCTAAACTAATTTAATTGGAAGATCAGTAGAATATAGCTTTAAGAACTTGCAGTCTGTCTTTGGTCTTTCTTTCCTTCTTGGCCAACCTGCATGCAACTGACCTTGGACGGAAACTGATGAGATAAGAAAACTAACTTTCTCAACAACTGCTTTGAACTAACAATTTTCCCTTAAAATCCTTTTCTTTCTCTTTCTCCTTTTTCACCCAATTAACTACTAGGGGAAAGGGGAGGAAGGGAGAGAGGGGTTCTGGAGGGAACCCAAGGTGGAACCCCCCCCAGGAGGGTTTTTCTCCGTAATGTTCTTTCCTGTATATTTTTGTATATGCTGTAAATACTGTATATTTTGTATATATTCATTGCTTTTCATTCTGTTTGTAAAATACAGCTTTTCATTTGCTTCAACGACTGAGTTAGCTGTGCTTTATGTGGTGAGAGGATTAAACCTTCACACGACCACAGTCAACAACAGAAGATCTTGTTTTCAAAATAATGTAGCTTCAAGTCCAAAATCCATCAGTTCATCATAGCTACCACATTATACTTTGATTTCTATGTACAGTAAAAAATAAATATGCCCTTAAAGATGCTGACTGGGTCTAGTGAAAGGTGTCCCTGCCCATAGCAAGGGGGTTGGAACTAGATCATATAGTCATAGAATCACCAGAATTGTAAGTGGCCTCTGAAGGTCATATAGTTTAAGCTCCCTGCCTCCCTCACCGCCACCCTCCTCCTCCATCTTCCCAAAGCAGCTCCTGCTCCCTCACCAGCATTTTTGCAACTATCACTCAATCAGCCAAGATACCACACAGAGGAGCTCAGCACAATAAGGAAGCACAGCCATCACCCGTGGATAATAATTGGAGTAGTCATCAATTCTGGTCCTAACAACCGGGGGGCCAGCAGGCCCCCCGGCCTTTGTTGTCACCACCACCATCACCCAGTGTGCACCATGGGCACTCACCAGCGATGAGAGGAGGATCCTCCAGCCCAGATGGGCTCAGCTTAAGGCTTCTGCCTTTCCTGGTGGGGATTAAATAGGGGAGTGGGTGGGGAGGGCCAAGTGGCCACACCTGGGGTGGGAGGAGACTCCAACAGAGCCCAGGTGCTCTGTGTTTGAGGGGGAAAAGGCAGAACATGGGGTGGGTGGGGTGGAAAAGGGGCAGACTGTGAAACCAGTGTTATTGAGAAAGAATGGATATTACAATATGAACTATTGTCATTTAGTGATTACTAGATGCTCAATAGGGCTAGTTTCAGGATGTTCCACTACTCTTGGGTGTTAGATAATTTACTGACAAACCCAAACATGATTTTGATAGGCCAATCTCCCTTCCTCCTGCTCAAAGCCATCGCCCCTCATCCTATCACAGAAAGTCTTTGCAGAAAGTCCCTCCACAGCTTTCTTGTAGGTCCCTTCAGGTGCACAAATGTAAAGGTTTGTGAAGTTCACCATGACAGTACAGTTTTCTTATTTCTCTGACCATGTGCACAACTTTCACATTCCAGGTCAGACAAAAAATACCCACTTGACTTCCTTAACCTCTGGATTCAGCCACTGAATTCAGAGGAATTTTTCTTAGGGGTTATGATGAGCAGAGCTGGCCACCATGAGGCAATCTTCATCACTAGACACCTCAGAGCAGCACCTGGGGGCCAAAGAAAAGGAAAGGTCCTCCCCTAGCTTTTGGGGAATTTGGTATGGAGGCAAAAGAGTCTCTCAGTGCTGGACAAAACTGCAGAACCTACTCCCCAAAATAAGTTAAGTTTTCATCACTGCCATGGTGGCCTAAGGTTGCCAGTTGGACTTGGTGATCTTAAAGGACTTTTGTAATCAAAACAGTTGTATAATTCTGTGGTAAATGAATACTCCTCCAGATTTTTTAGTTTAATGATAGTCTTGCTTTTCTTTTCCTAAACTCTTTTTGACATCCTTCAGAAAATCCATCAGGAAAATGCATTCGCCCTTTAGAGTCATCTGACACCTTTTCAGTAATCATACAGTGACCTTTCTCCCACTTAACTGGAATATTTAAACTGCCCAGACTACTGCATTGACTTGCTAAGCAGGATTAGGGGAAGAAAAATAGCAGTTAACCTTCTTTGTGAAGTGAGATATATTTCAGAGGAGAGGATAAGTCCTAATCTATAATAGATGTCATCAGGCTCATACCTACTCAGACCAGAGTTAAAATCAACAGTAATCTCGCCTTAGAGCAACCACAGAGTCATGGAATTGTTTCATTTGGAAGAGATCTCCAAGATCACTGTGTCCAACTGTCAACCTAAGACCACCATCCTCATTAAACTGGGTCCAAAGGTGCCACGGCCACACATTTCTTGAACACCTCCAGGGACGGTAACTCCACCACTTCACTGAGCAGCTTGTTCCAATCCTTGACCACTCTTTCAGAAAAGAAATTTCTCCTAATGCCCAACCTATACCTCCCCTGGCACAATTTCAGGCCATTTCATCTTGTTCTATTACCTGATACTGGGAAGAAGGGACTGACCCCCACCTCATTCCAACCTCCTTTCAGGTTTAAAGCACTCTCAGTGCTGAGGACGGGAAGCATCCTCTGAGATTAACTGCTAAGTTGTTACAAAAATAGCTGTACCAGATACACAATTATTTTTTTAGACACACAGACCTATATATTACTGCATTTTTTACAACTTCTGCAAACAAGATTTGTGAGGGAAAAGCCACAACAACCAAATGCCTACTTGAAATAAAATTGAAGCATCGAAGCATCGTTTTTATTTTGCTTTGAAAAAAAACCAAACACACAAAACCTAAAATGAAAGAGAGAGATGAGCCCCATGAGTCCCCTCTAACTAGACATATATTGATGAGATTTTTAATTGTTCCTGTAGATTTTTAAAGAAGCAGCCTAATTTTCAGCTGTAATCTTTCTGATAAGCAAATGGGCTGTGGAGCAAGTAAATGGAAGCACAAAATAAAAACAAACCAAAGGTAGACTGCCTGTTAAAGGTAGGAGATGCTGTGCTAGCAACATCACCACCTGACTGCATAACTCTCACCTTGTCTCACATGAGGAAAAATGTGAAACATCTCCCTTTTGTGCCTTTAAAAATAAATGAAACTGACCTTTCCCCCCTGCATTTGCAAACACATGCACACACAGACATGCTCTATAATATTTGGGGTTGTTCTTACAGCTCCTACTTTTGCATCAGCTCAGAAAATGTTGTGTTTCCATCATTGGTAAAAACAATGATTCTCTCTTAACATTTCTTTTGTATACATAAGCTCTCTGTCACACCTTCACAAGCACACAGAGGCACACACACACACGGGTGTGTAAGCTGGAGGAAAGAATGAGCCAAGAAAGGGCTTAAGTTGCTTCACTAAGCTGAGTTTCCAGTTCATCTATTTATAGCAGTGGTGGGGCATAAGCTAAATAGCATTATGCTGGTTTATGCAAATGGTTTAGGATGAAAGGGGAGCACAGGTGATGAGAAAATAAATACAGCATTGGAAGCCACTGGAAATCTGTCTTAATGTTGATTAGTGGTCTGGCTATAGGAATAGTGAACACACCATGATACAAACTTGTCTATTTACTTTCCAAACCCAGCAGTTGATACCTTAAAGAGGAGGGTTGTTCCAGCTTGAGAGTTCAAACTCCAAATAGATCCAGTAACATCTGTGCTGTTAATTTGACCTAATTAGTTGCTAGTTGCAAGACTTACATGAGGAATCTCATTACATAGATTAGATGTAAAACAGAGGGAATCTTGGTCCTTGGTGGAGATCAAGTTGGAGCAGCCTTTGAATATTTAGGACACTGAACTGTTGCAGTGGGTCCAGAGGAGGCCACGAAGATGATCAGAGGCCTGGAGCACCTCCTCTATGGGGACAAGCTGTTCAGCCTGGAGAAGGCTCCAGGGAGACCTTGTAGCAACCTTCTGGTACCTGAAAGGGGCCTACAAGAAAGCTGAGGAGGAACTTTTTCCAAGGGCTTGTTGTGATAGCATGAGGGGCAATGGCTTTGAACTGGAAAAGGGGAGATACAGACTGGAGATTAGGGAGAAACTCTTTCCAGTAAGGGTGGTGAGACACTGGAACAGGTTGCCCAGGAAGGTTGTGTATGCCCCCTCACTTGAAGTGTTCAAGGCCAGGTTGGATGGGGGCTTGAGCAAGCTGGTCTAGTGGAAGGTGTCCCTGCAAATGGCAGGGGGCTGGAACGACATGATCTTTAAAGTCCCTTCCAACACAAATCATTCTATGATTCCATATGCTGTTTCTGGGTGCTCTGCTCTTTGCAAGAGGGTGTTGGAGGAGGTGGATCTCTCTCTAGTTAGTCTATTCTGCTGCTTAGCCATCTGTAACAAACTTATCTTTCTAGCTGAAAGATTTTTATTTGAAATACCACTGGTTTGGGGCATTGTTTCTATGGCTTTCTAAAAAAACCTGTGGACTATACCTGTATTCACTTCAGTGATGAAGTGCATAAAGTACTAATTGGCAGGGAACACAGAGGTTGTCTGTAGTGTGCTGTGTCTTGAAACTGTTGTTAGCTTCACAGTTATAATTTTGAGCCACAGCAAACTCCTGGCCAAGCTGTCAGCCCATGGCTTGGATGGGAGCACACTGCGATGGGTTAGGAACTGGCTGGAGGGCCGAACCCAGAGAGTGGTGGTGAATGGTGCCACATCCAGCTGGCAGCCAGTCACCAGTGGTGTGCCCCAGGGATCAGTGCTGGGCCCCATGCTTTTTAACATCTTTATTGATGATCTGGATGAGGGCATCGAGTCCATCATCCATCATCAGTGAATTTGCTGACGACACCAAGCTGGGGGCAGGAGTTGATCTGCTGGAGAATAGAGAGGCTCTGCAGAGGGACCTCGACAGGCTGGGCAGATGGGCAGAGTCCAAGGGCATCAGATTTAACACATCCAAGTGCCGGGTTCTGCACATTGGCCACAGCAACCCCATGCAGAGCTACAGGCTGGGGTCAGAGTGCCTGGAGAGCGGCCAGGCAGAGAGGGACTTGGGGGTACTGGTTGATGGTAGGCTGAACATGAGCCTGCAGTGTGCCCAGGTGGCCAGGAGGGCCAATGGCATCCTGGCCTGCATCAGGAACAGTGTGGCCAGCAGGAGCAGGGAGGTCATTCTGCCCCTGTACAGTTCTGGGCCCCTCAGTTTAGGAAAGATGTTGATTTGCTGGAATGTGTCAGAGAAGGGCAACAAAGCTGGTGAGGGGTTTGGAACACAAGCCCTATGAGGAGAGACTGAGGGAGCTGGGGTTGCTTAGCTTGGAGAGGAGGAGACTCAGGGGTGACCTTATTGCTCTCTACAACTACCTGAAGGGAACCAGCACCAGAACAAGAGGACAGTCTCAAGCTGCACCAGGGGAGGTTTAGGCTGGAGGTTAGGAAGAAGTTCTACACAGGGAGAGTGATTGCCCATTGGAATGGGCTGCCCAGGGAGGTGGTGGAGTCACCATCATTAGAGGTGTTCAGGAGGAGACTTGATAGGGTCCTTGGTTGCATGGTTTAGTTGATTAGGTGGGTTGTATGATAGGTTGGTCATGATGATCTTGAAGGTCTCTTCCAACCTGGTTTACTCTATTTTTTCTATTTTTTTTTATTCACAGAGAGAGTTGTTAGCCATTGGAATGCGCTGCCCAGGGAGGTGGTGGAGTCACCATCCCTGGAGGTGTTCAAGAGGGGATTGGATGTGGCACTTGGTGCCATGGTTTAGTCATGAGGTCTGTGGTGACAGGTTGGACTTGATGATCTTTGAGGTCTCTTCCAACCTTGGCGATTCTGTGATTAATCAGAAAATGCTAAAATTAGGGTAAAAAGCTCAATTGTTTCTTCCAGTGGGACAAATACATTACTTTTTGTTTAATTCATTGTGTTACATTTTGGGTTAATTCACTGAATTACATTTTGAGTTGTTTCATTCATATTGGCAGAGTAATTTTCACTTTGACAGGAAGCTCTGCAAATGAAAACACTCAGGCTTTTAGAACACTCACTCAAGAAAAGCTCCCAAATGAAATCAGCGTGGAGTTCTGCCCAAATCAGAGGTCCACAAGGAAGCCTCACGTCTGGCACTTGAAAAAGCTGTTTACAGAACTGCTAATGAGTGCAGTGTGATGGAAAGCCAGAGCACAGCACATCCTGAATATTACCAGGAGTAAAAACTTGGCTAAAATAAAACAAAAAACACTTATGAGATTAAAAAAACCAAAAAACAAAAAACAACAAACAGCAACAAAAAACAATCCAATGTCTCAACTTTTTCAGAACCTGATAATCTTAATTAGAGAAAAAAAAAAAGAAAAGAAAAGAAAAAAAAGGGGGGAAGAGGCTGAAAGGAGACCATTTTGTTCTCTACAACTCATTGAAAGGAGGTTGTAGCAAGGTGTGGATGGGCCTCTTCTCCCAAATAACAAGTGCTAGGATGAGAGGAAATGGCTCAGGTTGCAGCAGAAGAGGTTTAGGTTTGATATGAGAAGAAACTTCTTGGCTGAAAGGGTGCTAAAAGACTAGAACTTCCTTCCTGGAGAGGTGGTTGCATCTCCATCCCTGGAGGTGTTGAAAAGAGGCAGAGATATGGTGCTGAGGGCCATGGTTTAGCACCAGCCTTGGCAATGTTAGATAATGGTTAGAGTTAAAGGTCTTTTCCAACCAAAACCATTCTATGATGATAATGATGATAATAATAATAATACCATGCTTTAACATAACTGATCCAAGAACATGTGTGCAGTATGCCTTAGAGACGAGAAAAGTAGGAAGAGTCCAGATTTGGTGAATGTGAATCACTATTTAATGTGTTCTTTTTCAAATGGATGTGTCAGAAATACAGATAGGAGTCAGCTTAGCCGGTCTTTATTTTTGCTTACATCTTGGCTTTTCCTTTTCAAGACATCCAACAGATGATGAGAAACGCTTGTCCTTTCACACAATGAAATAGATCAAAACTCCATTTCACTGGGTAAACAGGAAACCTCTAGGCTCTGAGCAGAGCCATGCTCTCAACTTAGAAACTGGCAATATGAATATAAAGACAAGCATAAACCTTCCTTTGGAAACAAGCATTTCCTTGGGAAATATAATATCAGAGCTAATAAAGCTGCAGTGAAAATCTAAACTCCCCTTGATTTCAAAGATTGGAGTCATGTACTGTTGTCAAACACTGCCAGCACCCTGATGTTAGGCACTTGCAGAACTCCTGAATCAAGAATTGAATGCCTGTCATGGAAGAAAGAAATATTTTAAAAAGCTTTCTTCCAAGCAGTCTCAATTTTTCTGAACATGTTTTGAGAGCTAAGGGATTTTTAACAGTGCC
Source organism: Dryobates pubescens (assembly GCF_014839835.1). Classification (NCBI taxonomy): domain Eukaryota; kingdom Metazoa; phylum Chordata; class Aves; order Piciformes; family Picidae; genus Dryobates; species Dryobates pubescens. The sequence goes on along the minus strand of NC_071615.1, from coordinate 25,528,162 downwards.
TTAGTCAGGCAGATGACTCTCATAGCAAAAATTGATAACAAATCTGCTAACTGGTTTGGGAAGTATGCACTGTTCTGTTGCATAGATGAGTGGTGAGGTGTTGGGAGAGAGCTTTAAACTAGATTTGAAATGAGGAAAGGGAGAACACAGGCTTGCTGGAAACAAGCCTGGGATGCTTGAGAGGTGGTGTGCCAGCTCCACTGTTACCTCAGGGGAGGTAGGGGATAATAAGCCATGTGTTGAGGAAAATGAAAAAGCCAAGAAGGAAACACCAGCATGTGCAGGGCTCACTGGTAGTCTGGTGGCCATGAAGGTGGCCAGGAGTGGTGGGACAGCAGGAGTGAAAACTAATGGATTAACTCCCTCTCTGAAATGCTTCTACACCAATGCATAGCATAGGAAATAAGCAGGAGGAGTTGGAGGTCTGTGTTAGGCTGCATGACTATGATATAATTGGAATTGCTGAAACATGGTGGACAGCTCCCACAACTGGAGTGTTGCCATGGATGGCTATGTACTGCTCAGGAAAGACAGACCAACAAGGTGAGGCAGTGGTGCTGCTCTCTGCGTGCGAGAGCAACCAGAATTCAGGCTGGACTTGATGATCTTTGAGGTCTCTTCCAACCTTGGTGATACTGTGATACTGTGATGTGTCGAGTTCCACCCAGGGGGGAAGGTAGAACAGGTGGAAAGCTTGTGGGTAAGAAAGGGAGGTGAAACTGTTGTGGGGGTCTACTATAGAACACCAAATCAAACAGAAGATGCTGATAAGGCAGCCTCTAGTACACACTCCTGGGTGACTTCAATCCCCTGACATTTGCTGGCAAATCCACACAGCCAGGCACAGCCAGTCCAAAAGGCTCTTGCAGTGTATCGATGATAACTCCTTGATGCAGGTAGTGGAGGAACCAACAAGAAGAGGCACACTGCTGGACCTTGTATTAACTAATAAAGAAGGACTGGTTGGGGACATTGAGGCTGGGAACAGCCTTGGTGACAGTGATCATGACATGGTGGAGTCTAACATTATACAGGGTAGAAGCAGGGCAGTAAGTAGGAGTACAACCCTGGACTTCAGCAGGGCTAACTTTGTACTCCTCAGATATGTACTTGCAGGAAACCCATGGGCTAAGGCTCTGGAGGCTAAAGAAGCCCAAGGAAGATGGACAATTTTTAAATGCCACTTCCTCCAAGCCCAAGATAGTGTTAAGTATCTCAGCCTTTACATTGCCTTTCGTTGCTATGTTCCCCCCTTCATCCAGTAAGGAGCAGAGATTTTGTCTGGGCCCTCCTTTTGTTGGTAGTGTATTTATAAAACCACTTTCTATTATCCTTAACAGCATTGGCCAGATTAACTTCTAACTGAGCTTTCTCATCTCTATTTCTCTTTCTTCATAAACTTACAATATCCTTAACTGTCTCCTGCTTCACCTGCCCTTTTTCCAAAGCTGATACACTCTCTTTTTCCCCCCCCCGAGTTCTTGCAAAAGCTGCCTGCTCAACCTGCTCTTGCACACTGTTCTCCACTGAAGAAGAGTAAGCTCTGACACATCTAAACCAAAATAGCAGAAGTAAATGGGCAGATGGTTTATTTCTTGTTTTGCTGCTGTTTTTTTCCCCCCTTCCTTTCTTCAATATATCTCATTGTTGTATACCCCTTGTATGCGGCAAACAGGTTTGAAGAAGCTTTGAAACCTTTCCTTTGTCATTTCCATGCTGTCCACAGGCTCAGGAGGAAAAAAAAAATATGACTTTTCCCTAAGGTAACAGGAAGCATGTCCTTGCAAGGGGGAAGACAGAAGCCAGATGGGGTGGGATATTAGGGCAAGATCCTGAGAACTGTAGCTTACTAAAGATCAGAAAAGAAACAGTGAATCCCACATGAAAATGTCCCAACCACCTTTCCCTAAATTGTGCCTGTCAAACATTCTTTAGATTGCTCTAATTTTAGGTGAAGAATAGATAAATCAGAGTGGATGCAGCACTGGTGGAGGAAATGAATGGCTTGTCAAGAGCTGGAAGGATCCAGCTGACCTGCTATAAATCCAGGCTGGCTGAAGAGCGCATTGCTTGCTCACTGGAGAGATTCATTAGTATTAATATAGAAGTTCAGTAGGTCACAGAAGTCTCATGCTCTCCTGGAAGGCTTAGAAGAGAAGAGAGAGGTAAAGGATTCAAATGCTCTTAATATCTGTGCTCTCCGCTCAGCAGAGGACCGGAGAGAACCCATCCCCATTCTCTGCTGGCAAATTAGCCAATTCAATCGTATTATTTTTTGGTCAAATCTCCTAATTGCTTCAGCAGCAGTCTTGTCTGACAAGTGACTTGAGGTTAAGGCCTTCATGTAATTTTCTTCTCATCTGATTTTTTTTTTTATTATTTCTTTCCAGTAGATGACACAATTAAATAGTCTTCAATACAGTCAGAATTGTGATTAAAATAGTCTGAGTACAAAAGCACTGTGTGATCCACAGGAAACTGAGTGAGCAAAAGTGCTGCTGTTAGACTGGAGAGGAGCTGCCTGAGAAGGGATCTTCTCAATGCTGATCAATAGCTAAACGGTGGGAGGCAAGAGGATGGGGCCAGCCTCTTCCCAGTGATTACCAGTGACAAGACAAAGGGCAACAGGCACAAACTGGAACCCAGGAAGTTCCACTTCAACATGAGGTGAGAGAGTGTCAGAGCACTGGAGCAGGCTGCCCAGAGAGGTTGTGGGTTTCTTTCTCTGGAGAGATTCCAAACCTGGTCAATCTGATTGAGATCCTGGCCAACATGTTCTGGGTGACCCCGCTTCAGCAGAGGGGTTGGACTAGATGATCTCCAGAAGCCCCTTCCAATTCCCATCATTCTGTGATTTTGTGACTCCGAGCAGAAGCTAAAGCACAGTTTTGTCATTGAGTGATTAGTCTTACAACCTAAATTCACCCTTGAAGGACCCATTTATGTTTAGGTAATTGATCACCTGTTAAAACTGATTCTTGTATGAAGAAGCACAAAGGAAAAGTATACTGTGTCCAGTTCTGGGCCCCTCAATTTAAGAAGGACATTGAGACTCTTGAACGTGTCCGGAGAACGGCAACGAGGCTGGGCAGAGGCCTCAAGCACAAGCCCTACAAGAAGAGACTGAAGGAGCTGGGATTGTTTAGCCTGGAGAAGAGGAGGCTCAGGGGAGACCTTATTGCTCTCTACAACTACCCGAAGGGTAGTTGTAGCCAGGAGGGGGTTAGTCTCTTCTCCCAGGCAACCAGCACCAGAACAAGAGGACACAGTCTCAATCTGCACCAGGGGAAGTTTAGGCTCGAGGTGAGGAGAAAGTTCTTCACAGAGAGAGTTGTTAGGCATTGGAATATGCTGCCCAGGGAGGTGGTGGAGTCACCATCCCTGGAGGTGTTCAAGAGGGGATTGGACGTGGCACTTGGTGCCACGGTCTAGCAATCATGAGGTGACAGGTTGGACCTGATGATCTTTGAGGACTTTTCCAACCTTGTTGATTCTATGATACTATGATTCTATAAATAAGCTGCTTTGGAGAACAGTGTTGAAGTCAGACACAAATGCTGACTAAGCATTGAGCTTGTAGATGTTGTAAGGCTTTCACTTGGGGCTGCTGGGCAAAGCTTATTCCAGCTTTGTAGTAGAAATTCTTTAGTTAGGTGAATTCCAACTTTCAGCTGAAATCATTTAACCATGGAAGTGCTATAGATCAGAACTATATGTATCAGTCATTCTTCATCAGAATACATGTAAAATATATCAAACTTTCAAATTGCAACCAATGTTAAGTAACAGTTATTACAGAATCATGGAGAGCCAGGTTGGAAGAGACCTCATTATGAACCTCACAAGACCGATTCAAACAGTATTTCAGTAGCCTTACAGAAATCTAGTCTACATTTCTCAAAATAAGATCCACAGATTCACAGAATGCATTGGCTTGGAAGGGACCCTCAAATGTCATCTTGTCCAACACCTGCAGTCAGCAGGGACACCTCCAACTAGATCAGGTTGCCCAGGGCCACATTAAGTCTGATCTTGAATGTCTCCAGGGGTGGGGTCTCCACCACATGTCTGGGCATCCTGTTCCAGTATTTCACCCCTCTCATTGTGAAGAACTTCCTCCTAATGCCCAGCCTAAAGCTACCCTGGTTCAGTTTAAAACCATTGCCCCTTGTCCTATCACTAATTCCAAATGAAATCTGTGTATGGTTTAGAAAAAAACCTCAGAGATTCTCATTTTTGAAACCTTGGCTTCCCCAAACTCTACAAAAAATGGAACTGTGAATATATTTCAGAGATCCTTGAGAGGAGGGAAACACTCTGTTGAATTTTTATGTTGAAGCCTGGTCATTTCTCCCCTTTTCTGCAGGACCTCTTCTGTTCTCTCCCCATCCCTGCTTTTCTCTCACTAGACACATTTCTGTAGTGGCATTAACAAGCTGTGCCTGCTGGAATGAGTCTGCAGAAATTTCTCAATAGCTTTATGCAGAGTCCTTACTCTTCCTGTCAGAAGGGGTGAGAAGAAAGGAGATTTCTCTCCCTGTCTTACATGATAGAGCATGAAGTTCTCTTACAAATAGGCAATACTAGACATGGGTAAAAGGTGAAGATCTTTACAATCTTTACTTGGATACAAATTAACCCAAGCCAAAAATACTATTGATGCCAAACTTTGACTATGTTTAATTCTAAAATCATCATGAAACTGAAAAGCTCTGGTCCTGTGAAAATGATTGCTTCCAAAGATAAGCTCCATCCAGCCAATGCATCAGGTGGTGAGTACTTGAAAGTGTTGGAGATGAAGAGGGACAAAAGGCAAGTACTGAGTTCAGTAAAGCAAAACAAGGTGGACACTGAAAAAAATAAAATAAAAGGATAATCTGCATACACAAAGTTAATAAAAACAGATATCCTGAAACTCTGAGGAGCGCTTTAATTCCAGACTATTTCTAAGGTCCAGTAAAAGTTAGAGAGACTTCTGCTTTAGTGTAACCTAAATCCATATATTATCCATCTCTCCATGAAGAAATGTTTTCCACTTCCAGTGACTGAAACAACCAGGTCAGCTCGCCCCTTAGGAAAAGGACGAAAAAACACAGGTTTTGCAATTCAAAAGGTGATAAAGCTGGGCTCTAATCGCCCTTTCCTGTCAATACTACACTTACTCTCAGACCAGCCTCTGATTACAAATGCTGCAAGGGCATTCAACAGGAAGAATTGCCTTGGATCTGGCCAACATCCAAAACTTTGAGCACATTATTTATCAGACCCAGTCATGTATCTTCTTTAGAAAGCAGACAGAAGTGCACTACAGACCACAAAGTGTTGTTCATAGTTCATAGAACCCCAAACAGGCAGCTGTCATGTGCATCAGATAAGTTTGGTGAGAAAATAAAGCATTATGTCCAGAGCATTCCAGCAGTTTATAGCTGGTTGCTAGCTGTAAGATCCCTCTCTCACAGAAAGTTTCTGAGGTTCCCTTTTTATGTCTCTGAGATCAGGCGGCAAATCCTGGGTTTGGCACTATAAGGTGAGGTATTTGTCCCGTGATGTGAAACAGTGTTCAAAAAGATGGAGGTTTCATTTACCACTGTGTATTGTTCCCATTGTCATATAGAAGCTTCAGCAGTTCATTGCTTCCCCTTGACCTAACAAGAATGGGGACTCACAGAATGGTGAGGGTTGGAAGGGACCTCTGGAGATCCTCTAGTCTGACCCCCTGAAGGGTCACCCACATCAGTTTGTGCCTGTCCAGGTGGCTTTGGAATCTCTCCAGAGAAAGAGACACCACGGCCTCTCTGGGCAACCTGCTTCAGTTCTCCTGCACCCTCACAGCAAAGAACTTTTTTCCTTCTCTTTAGGTGAAGCCTTCTGGGTTCCAGCTAATGTGCTTTGCCCTTTGTCCTGTGACTGGGCACTACTGAAAAGAGTCTGGCTGCCCTACACTTTAGCTCTTGCTCAGCATCAAGAAGATCCTTTCTCAGGCTGCTCTTCTCCAGGCTAAACAGCCCCAAGTTTCTGAGCTGCTACTCCTCACAGGGAGGCTCCAGTCCCCTCAGCATCTTTGTAGCCTCCTCTGGTCACTCTCCAGCAGTTTCCTGTCTCTCTTGAACTGGACTAGGGCAGAGGGGGAGGACAATCTGCCTTGACCTTCTGGTCACACTCTTCTTCATGAATCCCAGGAGACCATTGTCCTCCTTGGCCACAAGAGCACACTGCGGGCTCATGGTGAACTTGTCTATCAGGACTGTCATGTCACTCTTTGCTTTCTCACACATATCAGCCTACTTTCTGAATATACTAACTAACCAACCCAAACTGAGGTTCCAATAAGCATAAAATTAATTTAAACCACAGGTTGCCTCACAGGGAATTACTTGCCTTCCATTTTTCAACTGAGACTCTGATGAAAGAAACTCTAACTGCTAATGTGACAACTCAAAGACAGAAGGACTTGGAGGTGTCACCTGATGAAAAATCAAACATGAGTTGGCAATGTGTGCTTGCAGCCCAGAAGACAACTGTGTCCTGGGCTGTATCAAAAGAAGTGTGACCAGTACTATGAGGGAGGTGATTCTGCCCTTCTGCTCTGCTCTGGTGAGAGCACTGTGTCTGGTTCTGGGGGTTCCCAACACAAGAAGGACATGGAACTGCTGGAATGGGTCCAGAGGAGGCCACAAAGATGTTCAGAGGGCTGGAGCACCTCCAGGTTGGGACAACCTTCCAGTACCTGAAGGGGGTCTACAAGAAAGCCGGGAAGGGACTTTTCAAAAAGGCTTGTAGTTATAGGACAAGGAAGAATGGCTTTAAGCTACTAAAGGTATATTTAGAATGGATAATAGGAGGAAATTCTTTCCAGTGAGGGTGGTGAGACACTGGAACAGGTTACTCAGGGAGGTTGTGTATGCCTCCTCTCTGGAAGTGTGTTCAAGGCCAGACTGGATGAGGCCTTGAGCAAGCTGGTCTAGTGGAAGGTGTCCCTGCAGATGGCAGGGGGTTGGAACTAGATGATCTTTAAGGTCCCTTCCAACACAAATTATTCTATGAATCTATGAACTCTTCCAGTGGATTGTTCCTAGAGCTGGCAGCTAGCTGCCACCTTTTATGCAGCATGAGATGTGAAATAATAATTTATCCCTCAGGACACATGAGGTCAGAAGAAAGATGAGGACAGGTGAAAATATAACAGCATGTATTTGTCTAATATATGTGTGAAGTGAATTTATGCACCAAAGTGAATGAGGAGATAGATTTTTATCAGCTTTCTAAGCACACAAGAAATACTGTAATGGAAACATTTGTGTAGTTTGGTTGGGGGCTTTGGGGATTCTTTTTCTTTCTTTCTTTTTTCTTTGTTTTTTAGATTTCATTTCATTTCAGCAAAACATCTCTTCCTGTTTTCAGAGTTCAGGACAGCAAAACTATGCCCTTGAGTTTCTTTCTGAAAGACATTACAGAAATCTAAATACCAGCTATCTTTACAGATCTGCATTTTTTGAGAGTGTAGGTCACAGCCTCAGAAACCATCATAGAATCATAGAATTGTTAGGATTGGAAAAGACCTCCGGGATCATCAGTTCCAACCACCAACTTAAGACCACCGTGCCCATATCATATACATTTTACTATGTAATACACAAGCTCCAGTGATGATAGAATAGACTACAACAGAACAGAATAGTATAGAATAGAATAGAACTGAATTGAATTGAATTGAATTTAATTGAATTGAATGAATTGAATTGAATTAACCAGGTTGGAAAAGACCTTCAAGATCATCAAGTCCAACCTATCATCCAACACTATCTAATCAACCAAACCATGGCACCAAGTTCCTCATCCAGTCTCTTCCTAAACACCTCCAGGGATGGTGACTCCACCACCTCCCTGGGCAGCACATTCCAATGGCAAATCACTTTTTCTATGAAGAACTTCTTCCTAACATCCAGCCTAAACCTTCCCTGGCACAGCTTGAGACTGTGTCCTCTTGTTCTGTTGGTGGTTGCCTGGGAGAAGAGACCAACCCCCACCTGTCTACAACCACCCTTCAGGTAGTTGTACACAGCACTAAGGTTGTTCCCTTTTCCTGAGGAGGTCTGTGCAGGTTCAAAGGAATGACTGCACACTGAACCTAGAGGGGCATAATTGGTATAAAATACTAAAATATTAATATAAACCATTATGTTGCTTCAGAAGAAACTGAGCAGAGACTTCCTTGTTCTCAACAACTCCCTGAAAGAAGGTTGCAGTGAGGTGGGGGTCAGTCTCTTCTCCCTAGTATCAGGTGATAGAACCAGAAGAAATGACCTCAAATGGTGCCAGGGGAGGCTGTTTGGACATTAAGAAAAATTCCTTTCCTGTAAGAGTGATCAGGCATTGGAACAGGCTGCCCAAGGAGGTGGTAGAGTCACCATCCCTGGGGGTGTTCAACAAACATGTGGGCATGGCATTTTGAAACATGATTTAGTGACCATGGTGGTGCTGGGTTGATGGTTGGACTCTATGATCATAGAGGTCTTTTCCAACAGAAACAAATCTATGATTCTATATCAGAGGGGGTGTTTTTTAGAGTTGTTTTACCATGCAGAAGTGAACCATTGACAGCTGTAACAAACCACTTCCTGCCTGCTCTTAATATTTAAGCCCCTTTAGGCCAAATCCAGAACCAGAACTGGATAACACTGACACAAAAATCACCAACTGGATTTTCAACACACCCATGAGAGTAGGATTCGGCTTTGATTCTACATAGTACCCATGCACTGCTTTTGAAAATTACAGCTTAAGGGTTACCAGCTGGAAAGCAGCTCCACAGAGAAGGAGTTCTGGTGGACAGAATTCATCATGAGCCAGCAATGCTGTCTTGTGGCCAAGAAAGCCAATGGTATTGCATTCTGAGGTGGCAACTTGGTGACAGTGTTGTGTAGCAGCAGCACCATTTACAGGCAGAACTGGAAGGTCATTTTCAAAAACAACAGACTCCAAACTCAAAATCTTGATGAGGCACCAAGTGCAGTTTTGTGGGGGATGATAATCAGCTCACGTCACCAGAACTGCCCTCCACTGCCACTGCCTGATTAGTGTTCCTAACCAGGCAGAAAGTGCACAGAGAGACTTCTTTTCTTGAAGATTTCCTCTTTCACTGCACTTTCTTCCAGCTGCTTCAGAATCCAGGAGGCAAATGAGTCAAATCAGCATGTTTATTCAGGCAGATAGGATTTTATTTCTCCAAAGAAGCAGAATTCACCTATATAATGTACATATATTTATGTATTTACGTGTGTGTGTGTGTATTTAAATGTATTTCTCTGCTTTTCTATAGAGCTGTTGTATGTTTATATCTATTTAAACTGATGCAAAGGCAAGTGGGCAACACAAGGTTGTCAGACAGGTGGTGTGCACAGAAGACTTGTGTGGCTGGCCATGGTCACCTGGTGGGGAGGGCCATGGGATGTCTCCCTGTGGCCCCAAGCCTCTCCCAGGGGCCATGTCTGGCTTCCCAAATGAGTGACGTGCAAGTGCTTCTCACTCCCCATCCCTGAGGAGATGCTCTTGGATATGGGAAGGCCATCACCCTGTTTTTCCTTTCCTCCTGCTTTCCCTCTGCCCAGTCCCCTGGCCGAGTTTCATTATTTGTGGGGTGTTTTTTTCGTTTGTTTGTTTGTTTTTCTCTTGTAGTTTTTTTATTGGCTTGTTTTGTGGGTTTTTTTGTTGTTGTTGTTGTTTGTTTGTTTTTTAACGTTAGCCCATTTGCCACCCGCTCTCCATAGCTCGATAGATGCTGCTCCTCCAAATCTCAATGTCTAACGGGAGACCCGCCTGTTGATTATCCCCTTCTCTCCGTTTTAACCCACCCCTCTCCTGCTCTTGATTTCAAACCTTTGGATGATGTTTTGGTGTCATTAGGAGATTAACATCCCTGGAGCACCAGGGGAGGAGGAGAAGGAGGAGGAGGAGAAGGAGGAGGAGGAGGAGGAGGGTGGCGAAGGGGAGAGCGAGCCAGCAGGCAGGGAGGTTGGCACATCCACGCGAGTGAGGCTGGTCCCAGCCATCCTGGGCAGAACCGGAGGCGGGGAGGGGGGGTACACAGACCTGCGGCGGCGGCTGGCGGGCAGCGCCCGGTGCCCGCGTCCGGAGCTGCGGGGGCTGCCGGCGGGCGGGCGACAGCGGTCCTGCTCGCAGCCCCCTGCGCTGCTTATGAGCAGCGGCGGTAGCGGCGGCAGCGAGGCACAGGAGCGGCAGCGGGGGACACCAGGAGGAGCATCTCGTCCCCGAGGTTTATGAATGGCACTGACATGGAGGAAATACCGTTTCAGAAAGTCAAGACCAAGAGGAAGAAGTGCTGCCGCTGCTGCTGCTCCCCGCCCGCCGCCGCGGCTGCGGGAGCCGGGCTGGGGGACCCCCCGCCTCTGCTGCTCCTGGATGCCATCGCCTGCGAAGACGAGTTTGACTGCAAGGAGCTGGAAGCTCTCTTCCAGAGCTACAACCTGAAGCTGGAGCAGACGTCGACCCTCAAAGCGCTGGCCGTCCTGATCGTGCTGACCGCCAGCCTGGCCCTGGTGGAGCTGCTCTCCAGCCCCAGCCTCACCATCTCCAAAGGCTCACACCCGGTGCACTGCATCATCTTCCTCTCCCTCTTCATCGTCACCAATGTCAAGTACCTGCAGGTCACTCAGCTCCAGCAGATCGTCAAGCTCACCTTGCTCTTCAGCTTCACTTTCTCCTTCCTCTGCTGCCCCTTCTCGCTCGGCGCCTACGGCATGGAACCCCCCAGCGCCCCTGAGCAGGGCATGTGGCAGCTCATGCTGGTCACCTTCGTCTCCTACTCGCTGCTGCCCGTCCGGACCTTGCTGGCCATCGTTTTCGGGCTGGTGGTGTCCGTCTCCCACCTCATCGTCACCGCCACCTCCGTCAGTGCCAAGCGGCAGCGGCTCTGGAGGACGGTGAGAGGAAGGGGTCGGGCCGGGCACTGCAGCACTACGCGGCCGGGGTGCGGGCCCGGCGAGCGGGGAAATGCGGAGGGGCGCGGAGAGCAGCCTGGAGGCGCAGAGGGGAGAGCAGGAGAGGAGAGGAGAGGGGAGGCGCGGAGAGGAGCGGAGGAGATGGCGGCTGGGCAGTGCCCACTGTATGCCTGGCCGGGCAGGGGCCATAGGCGGCCTCTGTAGTTCCCCAAAGTTTGCAGGAAGCCGGGAGCGGGAGGGGGATTCGAGTGGCTCCTGGGAGATGAGACCTCTGGGCTTCATGTTTGGAGGGAAAAGTGGGGACTGAGGAAGGGGTACAGTCTCCTTGGGGCAGGCTCTGGAGCGGCACCAGCACAGCCAGGAAACATCCAGTGCTTACAAAGGACGCTGCTTGACTGGCTCCGAACTTGGCACAGGTGATGAGCTGAGCTGCCTGTGCTAATAATGCTTCTATGGTCTCGAGTTGCATCCTTACCACCTTTCCCAGCTGCAGACCCTTTGTGGCACATTTCGAGGTGGCAGTGGTGGTAGTGTGGGGGCTCTGAAGAAATGATCTGACACAGGTGGGACACCCCAGGTGGAGAACCCACCTCGATATTCTCCACCCAGTGTGGCATTCACAGAATCACAGAATGTCTTGAGTTGGAAGGAACCCCAAAGATCAGTTAGTTCAACCTATCTACCATGAGCAGGGATCCAGCAGCATGTTAAAGCCATGCCTCATAGCTCTCAGTTACAGATGGGCACACTGAGGTACAGAGGCAGAAAGCAATCATCATTCCAGCTGCTGCCCTGCTCCCCAACAACACTCCCTGCTATGTCACTGAACTTCCCAGTGTCCCCTTTCCCATCTGAAAGAAGCCATCAAAACCTCTTTCAGCAAACAGCATCTTTGGAAATGTGCTGCTGCACTCTTCCCCCCTTCCTCCTTCCTTTCCTCCCTCCCTTCCCCCAGTCGCTATTTATAGCCCTGCAGGGCTTTCTCTAGCTTCCCTGGCCTGATGGGCAGCAGAGGCAGGGGAAGGAGGATGGGGAGATGTGCTGGGACTGGGAGTCGGGGTTTCTTGCTTAAGGCTCCATTACACGGTGCCTCTGAACCACTGGGAAAGAGAAATTGGGGGAAAAATGTGGGTCCTCCCTCACATTACATTGATTCTGTATGCCCTCAGTGAAAGCATGCGGGTTCTGGGGTCTAAATTGGTGCTAAACAACAATTTAATACCTGATGGAAGTACTTAGTACTCTACTTCTCCTAAATCCTGGTATTATGCTTGGTGTCTGTGTAAGGCTGTGCTGCTAGGAGGCACAGTTGGCACAGGCACAAACACTGCCATACCCAGAATTGTACACCTTTGTGCCCAGCAGTGTGTATTCCTTCCTCCTCCTCACCTGCCCTCAGGGACACACATCCCAGTGTGACATACATACACATAAGGAAGAAACACAGGGACCATCAAAGGAGCGAGGTTACTGAGACAAACAGGATTATTCATGGCTTCACGCTGCTGAGCTGGTGGACAAAATAAATTGTATATTTTGAAGGGGAAGAGAGAGATAAGCTGAGCTTTATGATTTACCCAGATAATCTGATGGTCTATTTTTAAATGCGTGATTTAGAGTTTCCATGAGAGAGGGAGAGCTGATGAAGTGCAGAAGTGCTGAGAGGAGCCTTTCTTAAAAGCATCCAAAAGGATGCTAAAAAACAATAAAATATTTCTCTTTGGGTAGGGCTGAAGGTAGCTCTTTTTGCTAGCGTACCAATTAGTCCTTATGGGACTCCAGGCTTTGCTGTCTGCCCTGACATGGAGACAGATTTCCCCTGATGCAGATCAGTGTGGCACCTGCTATTCTAGACAAGCAGCATAAAGACATGGACAACAACGTCTGCTCACTAAATTGTCTAACCAAGGGCTTGATCGTGGAACATTTGGAAGGGTGGAAATCTGCTGACTCTTTTCCTTCACCCAAATTTAACTCTGTTACTTAACCAACAAGAAGCTGCCTGGAAAACACATAGAAATAGTTGACCAGCAGCTGATGTCACACATGTAGGTCTCTTCTCCAGCAGCCTCTCCCCCCAAACCGAACTGATTTCAGTGATTTGCACGCAGTCCCCAGAGCAGGATGCTTTGCTGGTAACGGGAGGCAGAAAACAGCAAAATAGCTGCTCTGTGAACTCCTGTCACACAGAAAGACACCTTGATTCGTCACATATTTTCAGGCAAAACGTCTTCTCCTTCGAAGGCTACCTCTGGGTATGGAAGAAACTCTTGCTTCACACAGAAGATGGCTTTTCTTTTCTAAATTATTGTTTTGCAATGATTAGATGTTTAAAGCTACATAGAAGCCACATTGTCTGATTTTTATTTGCCTGGCCCGAGAGTAGCCCAAGACTAGCACAGCCTTTCTTTGCAAATAGGCACTGGCTTGCAGTCCAGATCTGCTCTTTGGCCACTGGATTTTGTCATGGCCACCCCTCTGCTCATAGACACAACACACAGTTGGCCTGCCAGGGAGGCAGTACTGCTCTGTGCAGAGCTGCAGTGGCGTGGATGGCTCTGTTCTTTCTCCACCTCCCTGTCTCCTAGCCCCAAGCAAACAGGTCAATTAAAATCTTTAAATAGAAATCTGCCAGGTCCAGAAATGAAGAAGCACCTGTACCAACCACAGATGCCAGTATTCTGTTAAAGGAGCCTACTTTGGCTGATTCAGGCAGGGAACCAATTTTACCTTTGTTTAGCCTGAGCTTTAGGAAACAGAGATCTAGTAACTTTCATTGAAGTGAAACTGACAAGTGCTTCGTGTTGTTTGAAGTTTGAGCCACTGGAAAACAAAAGGGCATAGCCAAGTTGAAGGGTTTGTTCTGGAGTGGATTTTTGGATGCACATCTTCTCTTCCTTCTGTCTGAGGAATCACCGTATGCCAATCTTTGAATGATGATCAGAGGGTAGGAGCACCTCTCTTATGAAGACAGGCTGAGAGAGCTGGGATTGTTCAGCCTGGAGAAGAGAAGGCTTCAGGGAGACCATAGAGCATACCTGAGGGGTGCTATAAGATTGCTGCAGAGGGACTTTTGACAAAGGCATGGAATGACAGATCAAGGGAGGTTCTCCTCGCCCTCTCTGCCCTAGTGAGACCTCATCTGGAATATTGCATCCAGTTCAAGAGGGGCAGGGATTGACTTGAGAGAGTCCAATGGAGGGCTACAAGGTTGATTAAGGGACTGGAGCACTGCCTTAATGAGGAAAGGCTGAGAGACCTGGTGGGGGGATTCCTTGAGAGGGGATCTAATAAATGTTTGTAATTATATGAGTGCTGGATGTCAAGAAGGAAGGGACAGAGTCTTCTCACTTGTGCCCTGGAATAGGACAAGGGGCAATAGATGTAAATTACAGCACAGGAAGCTCCACCTCAACATAAGGAAGAACTTTACTATAATGGTCACAGAGAACATGAACAGGTTGTGGAGTCTTCTCTGGAGACTTTCAAGACCCATCTTGATGCATTCCTGTGTGACCTACATTAGATTCTATGGTCCTGTTTTGTCAGGGGGGTTGGACTCAATGGTCTCCATAGGTCCCTTCCAACCCCTAAGATCCTGTATTCAGTCTGTGTTCCTGTGACTGGATGGAGGGTAATGGCTTCAAACAAAGATGCTTGGTTTTGATTAGACATGCGGAAGAAATTCATCCCCATGAGGATGGTGAGGCACTGGAGCCAGCTGGCCAGAGAAGCTATAAAGGCTCCAAGCCTGGAAGTATTCAAAGGCCAGGCTGGACAAGGCCTTGAGCAACCTGGTCTAGTAGGTGTCTCTGCCCATGGCAGGGTATTGAAACTAGATGATCTTGAAGGTCCCTTGCAACCTAAACCATTCTATGGGTGCCAAAAGCCCCACTTAAATTATATTGAATCAGACCCTGAAGGGTTCCCATGGCATGCTTAAAACCTTCATTCCTATAAGTACAAATACTTCAGCATGTTGAAATCAACAGGTCACCTTATTGTGGGAGAAGTTCATTTCCAGGTGTCCACAGTAAGACACATTTATTTTGCAAGTGATAGCTTTCTGAGAGCACAGCATTGTCTGTGGAGATCATGGGCTCATGTTTTCTAGCTCTAAGCAACATCAGATGTCATATCATGCCATGTTGGAGTTGAGAGTTGGAGTTTGAGGAGAAGGTTCTTCACAGAAAGAGTAATAGGCTATTGGAATGTGATGCTCAGGGAGGTGGTGGAGTCACTGTCCCTCCCCCCCCCCCCCATAATTTTCCAGATGTACTTGAGGGGCTTCAGAGCAGTTACAGAAGCACAGAACCTCGCCCCAAGGAGCGTGGTCTAATTTTTGCTGCGATGCAGAGAGTAGGTGTTAGAGACCTTAGGGCCAGATGGGGTGAGGAAGGCAAAAACTGCTGACAGAAATTACTGAGTGGTTGTGTGTGCAGATTTCATGACTTACTGTTCACTGACTTCTTTTTGGCCCTCTAGATACCTTTGACTCCCTATTTTCCATTAAATATGCATGCAAATCACACAGCAGGGAGCAGCCTCACACATCACATAATTTTATTTATTTTTTTAAAGAGCAAGCCTTTTGTGAAAACCAAAGTCCCAACATGGTTACCAAAGAGCAGAAGAAAGAAAGGTGTTGCCATAGATTAGTGGAAGAAAAAAAAACACACCACCAAACAAACTAATTTTTTCCAGCAGTGGGGTGAAACCAATGTTGTCTTTTTTCGTGGCTATATTTTAAATGGGTCTTGTGGATGTATTTATTTATTTCCATGATCAGTGCTTTTACTGAGCCAGCAAGTACCAAAATTGCAGCAGGGAATTAGTAGACTATGAAAAGGATTACATAAAGGAAACTGGTGATGATTATTATATGGTGAGAGCTCACCTGGAGTACTGTGTGCAGCACTGAGGACCCCAGCACAAGAAGGGCATGGACCTCCTGGAGCAGGAGGAGGAGGCCACAAAGATAATCAGAGGGTTGGAGCACCTCTGCTATGAAGACAGGTTGAGAATTGGAGTTCTTCATCCTGGAGAACAGAAAGCTCCAGGGAGACCTTAGAGTAGCCTTTCAGTACCTGAAGGGGACCTGCAGGAAGGCTGGGGAGGGACTGTTTAGAAGGGCTTGTAGTGACAGGACAAGGGGAGATGGTTTGAAACTAGAGCAGGGTAGATTTAGGTTGCACGTAAGGAGGAAGTTCTTTGTAGTGAGAGTGGTGAGACACTTGAACAGGTTGCCCAGAGATGTGGTGGAGATCCCATCCCTGGACACATTCAAGGTCAAACTTGCTGGGGCCTTGAGCAGTCAGATCTAGTTGGAGATGTCCCTGCTGACTGCAGGGGTGTTGGACAAGACGACCTTTGGGGGTCCCTTCCAACCCAAAATGTTCTGTGATTTAAAATACTCTATTTAATACCTACAATTTTATTTTATCTGAACTCTGCAGGTTATTGTGATAGTAGTCTGGAACATCACAAGTAATTAGCAGTAGCATGCCAAAGTTAATCTTATTTCTACTAGTCTTTAAAATGTAATTAATGAACACATCACTGACAGAACTGTTAATCTCCACACCTTTGTTTCTCACACAGAAGGCAGAGTCCAGCAGCACAATAAAAAGGGTTGCAAATCAAAGATACCTCAGCTTCATTGCAGTTATTATTCAGTGCAATGCTCAGATTTTCTCCATCGTGCAGATAAAGTACTGCTGAGGGTCTGTTCTAGTTCACAGAATCTCAGCATGGTGGGAGTTGGAAGAGATCTCTGGAGATCATCCAGTCCTGCTCCAGGGCTCTGGCACCCTCACAGCAAAGACGTTTTTCCTTCTGTTCAAGTAGAACTTCCTGGGTTCCAGTTTGTGCCCATTGCCCCTTGTCCTATCACTGGGCATCAATGAAAAGAGCCCAGCCCCATCCTCTTGCCCCCCACCCTTTAGCTCTTGCTCCTTTCTCAGGCTGCTCTTCTCCAGGTTAAACAGCCCTAGGGCTCTCAGCCTTTCCTCCTTGCAGGGATATTCCAGTCCCCTCAGTAGCTTCATAAGCCTCACTGGACTAGACAGTATTTCCCTGTCTCTCTTGAACTGGGGATCCCAGAACTGGACACAGTACTCCAGATGTGGCCTCACTAGGCCAGAGTAGAGATGAAGGAGAACCACTCTTGACCTTCTGGCTGCACTGTTCTTAATTCATGCCAGGGGACCTTTGGCTTTCTTGGCTACAAGAACACATTGCTGGATTTTGGTGAACGTGTTGTCCACCAGCACTCCAAAGTCTTTCTCCACAGATCTGCTTTCCATCAGGTCACCTTCTCCCCTGTGCTGCTGCAGGAAGTCATTCCTTTGCAGGTGCAAGACCCTACACTTGGCCTTGCTAAACTTCATAAGATTCCCCTCTGCCCTGCCCTTCTACCAGTTGCTGTCTGAATGGCAGCACAGCCTACTGGTGTGTCAGACATTCCTCCCAGTTTGGCATCATCAAATACATTATATCATCAAATATAGAGGTTGGAGTTTTTTTCCCTCTGTGGTATTTTTCAAGTATTACTATCTCTAGTATCTCTAGTATTGTTAGGCTGGATGTTAGGAAGAAATTCTTCATAGAGAGAGTAATTGCCCATTGGACAATTGGCTGCCTGGGGAGGTGGTGGAGTCACCATCACTGGGGGTGTTTAAGTAGAGACTGGATGGGGTGCTTGGTGCCATGGCTTAATTGATTAGATGGTGTTGGGTGATAGGTTGGACTCGATGATCTCGAAGGTCTCTTCCAAACTGGTCTATTCTATTCCATTCCATTCCATTCTAACACATCTATGGATGGTTCTCAGCACCCCTGTGTAACTTTCTTCATAGAATCAATAAGGTTGGAAATTACCTCAGAGATCATCAAGTCCAACCTGTCACCCAACACCTCATGACTAACTAAATCATGGCTTCAAGTGCTATGTCCAATCCCCTCTTGAACACCTCCAGGGATGGTGACTCCACCACCTCCCTGGGCAAAAATCCCTTTCACTTTATGGTGACATTTAGTCATTTAAACTTTTTTTTGTATTTTCCATAGTCTAGTTAAAGTGGGATTTTAATCTTCGTTTGTGGCAGGGGAATTACCAGGTATTGACCATAGTCCTTTTATCTAAGGGATGAAGTATAGGATTTTTTCTGGAATGGAGAGCTCAGTGTCATTTTCCACATGGAGATTAATGTACTCCTGGCTTTTGGAGTCTGCAGACTGCTGACTCTGCTAATCTTCCCTGGTTTCCAAACAACACCAATAGCAGGTTACTGTCACCATGTTCAATACTGTATAAGGATTCGATTTTTCTCATGGCAGGTTTTTCAATGACTTCTCATATAGCCTTCGCATGGGCACTCAGTTTCTACCCTCCTTCACTGATGTCCTGCTCACCCTTCCCCATTTCTCCAAGTCTTAACATCGGTGGCTTCATTCTGCTGGTGGTGTTACCTGCCTTGGCAGCATCTGGAATCCTTGTCTGAAAGGAAAGGAACGTTCATGTTAATGGTTTCTTCTTCTTTGCTTAAGGCTCACTTGGAGACAAATTTATATGGTTTCTTAACATACCTTTTGCTTTTTTTTGATTGGTCTACAGCTCTGTGTTGCCTCTAAATGTGCTATAAATTGTTCCTTTTATGCATGCTAAATGCTTGTTCTTTGTTACATCTTGTCTATGTTTAGCCCATATCTGGTGCTAAACTGGAATAGTTGCTTTATCACCCAATGACCCTTCCCCAGCAGAGAAGGGGCACCTGGAAAAGGAGAAGACGACCCATAGGTTGAAAAGAAAACATATTGAATGAAGTAGCCAAACTGGTACCAATGTCAATGCGAAGTGTCCAAAGCTATACTCAGCCCTGCAAAAGAAAAGCAGTCACACTAAACAGGAACACAGTCCTCAAGAGCAGGAGAAGAAAGAGGTGCCCAAGCAGAAGACTCTACCATAAACTTCCTTTGTCCACAACAAACTTCCTCTTTTATACTGAGTGTGATGCTGATGGTGGGATACACCTGAAGCCATCTCAGGTCAGCTGTTCTGGATGACTCAGAGCTGCTGATGGTCTGCAGTCCATGGTTAGTCCATGGGCATTCTGGCCCAGGAACACCAGCACACACCTAAACTTAGTTCAGACGACTTGAGGTCTGCATTGTTGAGTCTTTTATATACAGCTACAGATATTATCATAGAATCACAGAGTGGGTTGGGTTGGAAGGAACCTCCAAAGGTCGGCTAGTCCAACCCCCCAGCAGTAAGCAGGGACATCATCCATTAGATCAGGTTGCACAGAGCCCCGTCAAGACTGACTTTGAATATCTCCAAGGATGGGGCCTCAACTACCTCCCTGGACAACCTGTTCCAGCGTTCCACTACCCTTATGATAAAG
Source organism: Dryobates pubescens (assembly GCF_014839835.1). Lineage (NCBI taxonomy): Eukaryota > Metazoa > Chordata > Aves > Piciformes > Picidae > Dryobates > Dryobates pubescens. The sequence goes on along the minus strand of NC_071615.1, from coordinate 25,508,799 downwards.
AACTTCCTCCTATTGTCCATCCTAAAACTAGTCTTCTGTGATTAAAAACCATTGCGCCTTGTCCCATCACCACAGCCCTTTTTAAACAGTACCTTTTCAGCCTTCTTTGTAGGCCTCCTGCAGGTACTGGAAGGCTGCTGATAGGCCTCCCTGGAATCTTCTCTTCTCCAGGCTGAGAAATCTCATCAGTACCAATGTCCTATCTCTTGTAATCCCAGGTCTGCACTCCTCTATGCCATCTTCTGCTTCTCCATGTCTCAAGGCCATAGGTCTATATTTACTCACTCTATATCATCATGTTATAGTCATAAAACTGTTGTGCTAGCATAAAAAGATCCGTAGTAGTAACACAAATTAGCTACTGATGTCTGGTCAATGAGAAGAAAGCTGCTATTATGTTTAAAACAAATAAAGCAGAGTGCAGAGAGGTCAAAAATGTGCAGCCTGAGAACCTGAAGTTTTAGCCCAGAGGAAACCTGGCATGGCTCACTCCAGAGATTTTGCAAAACTTGAGCCAGCAGAGTGCTCAGGTGGCCAGGAAGGCCAACAGCATCCTGGCCTGGATAAAAAATGTTTTGGCCAGCAGGAGTAAGGGAGTGAGTGTACCCCTGCAGTCAGCATGGGTGAGGCTGCACCATCAGTACTGTGTCCAGTTTTGGGCACATCAGTCTAAGACAGACATTGAGGTGCTGAAACATGTCCAAAGAAGGGCACAAAGCTGGTGAGTGCTTTGAAGAGCAATTTTTATCTGGAAAGATAATTGCCTCAAAATGTGCTTGGGGACATTTAGGCTGGATATTAGGAACAATTTCTTCACTGAAAGACTGGTCAGGCATTGGAATAGGCTGCCCAGGTCACCATCCCTGGAGGTGTTAAAAAACTGAGTAGGTGTGGATCTTCAAGACTTGATCTAGTGGTCATGGGTGTGTTGGGTAGAAGGTTGGACCTGATGATCTTAGAGGGCTTTTCTAACCTTAATGGTTCTTGAAAATCAGTGCAAAGCCTAAGGTTATCTATATAGCAATGGCAATATAGTGTTGCAGGGCTGTATGTTTGCAGTCCTTGCTAATATGTGTGTGATTTAGACTGTCTCCTTGTGTCTTGTTACTACTTCTGTTTTAATGCTAACAGAGCGGGCCAAATGGTGGCTTCATTTCAAAATGGTAGCATTTTATCATCTAGACCCTGGCTGATAGCAAAATATTGTCTGGAATGTTAGCAATTAGGGGCTTCATTTAATTTATGTGCTTATGGTGTGAAAAAGCAGCTTTGATACATGTTTGTGCAGCTCCAAGCTCAGAGGTTTCTAACTGGTGTTTAAAGATCTTTGAGGCTTCTATGGGATATGTTATTGAGGGCTTCTCTTCCTTCTCCTTCCCCTTTCCTCTTTCCCCTTTCCTCTTTCCCTTTTCCCCCTTCCCCTTCCCCTTCCCCTTCCCCTTCCCCTTCCCCTTCCCCTTCCCCTTCCCCTTCCCCTAATTCTTCCCCTTCTCTTTCCCCTAACTCTTCCTCTTGCCAAGAGATAAGACAGGGAGGGAAAAATAAGGCAGAGTTTTCTTAGTTGATTTACAGGAATATTTTACTCTTCCACTATGAAAAGTATCAGATTATATCAGTATATATATGAAACATAAAGAGAGGGACAGGAAAAAGACACCATCTGGATCCCAAAACCAAGGAAAGATGCACCTGTGTGCTTGAGACATGGAAAACAAGAGAGTGACTCAGAATCTCTTGTCCAGGATGGTAATGCACTACAGTTGTAAAATGTCCTAAATTCATGATTTCTGATAGTGGGGTATATTAGCACATTTCAAACCTGCCTCTTCCTCCTCCTCTTCCCCTTCTGCCTCTTCCCCCTTCCCCTTTCCTTTCCCTTTCCTTTCTCTTTCCCCTCTTCCCCTCCTTTCTCCCCTCTTCCCCCTCTTTCTTTCTCTCTCTCTGGGAACAGTTGTCCTTGATGTGATCTGACTTTTTTTCCTTCTTCACTCAAAGTTATTTATTTCCTCCCTATCTTGTTTTCCCCAGTGGTTATTGCAGTGCAGTGTAACACAACATCGAGCTGGTGCATGTTTCCATTTCTTTTCATCTCTTTTAAGCAGAGCCCCAAACGTCTGCATGTCTCTATTAGATGGCCCTTACTAACTAAAGCAGAAGTTTCCTTTCTATTTTTTTTCTTATCTCTTTCTTTCAGTGTAGATCCATTACCCCTGCCTTCCCTCCAGGAATAAAATAACACAGAACATCACTAAATGCAGGTGGTGTGTGTGGAAAGAGGAAAAAGAGTCAGAACAGCACCATTCCCTTTTTGCTTGCAAGCTCTTTGTTGTGCCGATGTGGAATAACTGTTAGAAAGTAATTTCTGAGCATGGCAAAGGTAGAGCATAGCTTCATGCAGGTTTCATGTTCTGATTAATTCATAGAATCATAGAATCCAGCTGTGAATGATGTTGGTGCTTCACTCCTGCATGGTAAAGCAACCTATAAAAAAAACCAACAAACCTCCGAAACTGAATCATAGAATTGTTTTGTCTGGGAAAGACCTCTAAGATCATTGAATCCAACCATTAAACTAGAATAGAATAGAATAGGATAGGATAGGATTGGATAGGATAGAATAGAATAGAATAGAATAGAATAGAATAGAATAGAATAGAATAGAATAGAATAGAATGGAATGAAGACTTTCTTCCTAACATCCAGTCTGAAGCTCCCCTGGTGCAGCTTGAGACTGTGACCTCTTGTTCTGGTGCTGGTTGCCTGGGAGAAGAGACCAGCCCCAACCTGGCTACAACCTCCCTTCAGGTAGTTGTGGAGAGCAATGAGGTCTCCCCAGAGCCTTCTCTTCTCCAGGCTAAACAAGCCCAGCTCCCTCAGCCTCTCCTCCTAGGGTTTGTGCTCCAAACCCCTCCCCAACTTTGTTGCCCTTCTCTGGACGTGTTCCAGCCAGTTAATATCTTTCCTAAACTGAGTGGCCCAGAACTGGACACAGTACTCAAGGTGTGGCCTAACCAGTGCTAACTAAGACCATCATGACCATTAAACCATGTCGCAGACTGCCATGTCCACACATTCCTTGAACACCTCTGGGGATGGTGACTCCACTGCCTCCCTGGGATAAATAATGTGGGATAAATTTTAATTCCTACAAATGTACAATAAATAAAATGCTGGGATATTTATTTTGCATGAACTTGTCATATGTGCTGATTCCTGACAGAACTAAATTCACCCAACACATCACGTGGACAGGAAAGCTGTTTCCTCCAGCAGGATTTGAAACAGTGAAAAATCTCAGAAATGTGACTCTTGTCTGGCTGTGAGGCAGGCAATAAAGGGAGACAAGAAATAGAGCACTGTATTCAGCCATGGTGAGGCCACACCCTGAGTACTGGGTACAGTTATGGGGTCTTCACTACAAGAATAGAATAGAATAAACCTGGTTGGAAGAGACCTTCGAGATCATCGAGTCCAACCCATCATCCAACACCATCTAATCAACTAAACCATGGCACCAAGCGCCCGTCAAGTCTCCTCCTAAACACCTTCCTGGGCAGCCCATTCCTCTGGCCAATCACTCTTTCTGTGAAGAATTTCTTCCTAACATCCAGCCTAAACCTCCCCTGGTGCAGCTTGAATAAATGGCCTCAAGTTGTGCCAGGGGAGGTTTAGGTTGGATATGAGAAGAGGCAGATGTTCCAGTGTCTTTACTGATCCATGCTGGTTTAAAACAAATCAGCTGTTGTAGAGCTGTGGGAGTTGAAGAAGCCTGGGTTTTAAGTCCGTGATTGGATTAGCTATGATGAGTGCTCTAGGATCTGTCATTTATCTGTGCTTTGAGATACAAGGAATAATGATGATTTCTAAACAGAGAAACAAACTGAGTGTTCAGAGTGTGAGTTTCCTCTTCCCACCCACAGTTACGGAAATGACAGTGGCGAGTGATAACTGCTTGAGTTCCCTCAGATGGAAGGAAAGTTCACATGAGCTTATTTGCCCTTCTTCACGCTGCTCTTTCTCTATTTTTAGGCAGCAGTAGATTGAGGAGATTGCAGCTGAGTTAATTTGCCTCATCTGTTAGTCAAAATAAAAGCTTTATCAATAGTCCATTTCTCCTCACTTACGCTGCCAGAAAAGATCCGTTTTTCCCTTTGAAGAAACCACAGCCTTGAAGTGGGGATTCCTCTTCTAAACAGCACTTCACAGTATCGGTTTCCATTAACACAGGCAGCTGAAATGGCTTTGCTAGGAGGGTAATATGCTTTTCCAACTGAAAGTGCATGTTCTCCTCATAAGAGCATCTGGAATATCCTCCTGTGGCACTTTAGGCTGGGTGTCTCATGTTACTGCCACATCACTTACACCTCTGGCATCCTCAGCGTCCAACCCAATAAGGTGGACATAGGAAACAGCATATTTCTACCCATAAATCCTGTACCCTATAAATCCAGCTGCAAAGTCTTTCTCTTCCTCTTCCCTCTCTGCTCCCATGGGAGGTGCTCCATATCAGGTAACAGTGGGGGAGTATCTTAAGGACTCTTAAGCTTGGCTAGGCCTAATGCCAGGAGGAGAAGGGGGACAGAATCTCAGACCTGGCCAGCCTGAGACTAGCCTAGCAGGGCAGGGGTGGGGCAAAAGAAAGAGCCCAGGGGGGTTTTGGGTATACCCTCAGGTGGGGAGATGGGAAGTGTTGGGAGGCCTTTGGGTTTTCTGTAAGGGACTCTGTATGCTTTGGGATATCTTTGCCACTATACTTTGCAATTCCTGCAAAACACCAATTGCTTTTTCCATTTAAACTTTCCATCACTTTCCAATCCATTTGTGTGAGTGTTATTCTTTTGCCCCTTTCAGGGACAATAGAGGATCTGTCTGGCCTTAAACCAGGACAGCTTCTCTGAAAGACACGATGACCTTATTGCTCTCTACAACTACCTAAAGGGAGGTTGTAGCCAGGTGGGGGTTGGTCTCTTCTCCCAGGCAACCAGCACCAGAATAAGAGGACACAGTCTCAAGCTGCACCAGGGGAGGTTTAGGCTCAAGGTGCGGAGGAAGTTCTTCACAGAAAGAGCTGTTGTCCATTGTATCTACTGCCCAGGGAGGTGGTGAATTCACTGTCCCTGAAGGTGTTCAAGAGGGGATTGGATGTGGCACTTGTAGCCATGGCTTAGTTAGTCATGAGGTGTTGGGTGATAGGTAGGACTTGATGATCTTTGAGGTCTTTTCCAACCTTATTGATTCTATGAGTTTATGAGTCTATGAGTCTATGAGTCTATGAGTCTATGATTCTATGTTTAAGAGGAGAGAGTATGCTTCATATGCTGGAGAGTTAACCAGTTCCATTGCTATTGCTGAATTTGTAATGCAGCAGATGGTGACCAGTAAAAATTTTTGACATGGCTTTTTTATCTCTACAGCATGATTTCAAACTCTTAGTTGATGTCTGACAGAAACAGTTGGGGAACTGTGAATGAGTTCCTGAATGCTCTCTATTTAGTGCCAATCATAGAATCAGAGCGTCACAGGATGTCCCCACAGGCAGGGACACCTTCCGCTAGACCAGTTTGCTAAAGGCTTCATCCAGACTTGTCTTCAACACCTCCAGGGAGAGGACATCCACAGCCTCCCTGGGCAACCTGTTCCAGTGTCTTCCACCCTCACTGTAAATAATTCCTCCCTAATACCCAGTCTAAATTTCCCCTCTTCCAGCTCAAACCCATTATCCCTTGTAATCTTAATACAAGCCCTTGTAAAAAGTCCATCTTCAGCTTTCTTGTAGACCCCTTCAGGTACTGGAAGGCTGCTCTAAGGTCTGCCTGGTGCCTTCTCTTCTCCAGGCTGAAATCTTGCATTATTTATACATTTGTTTAGTGGGTAATGTATAGAACAAGCTGTATGATTTTCTAATCTTGGCTGTGGGCAAGGGACATGAAAAATGTGCCTTTGAGTTTTAGGGAAATATGTTGAGATATTTCTTAGTTAGTATTTACAGTTGTGTCAAAGGTCAGGGCTGGACTGGCCACCAATTAATGGCAGAGGCTATCTATGAAGACCTCTGCTTTCCAAAGGGGAGAGAAAGGGAGTAAGGCAGACCGACTGATGGGGTGGGAAAGAAACTAAACCAGCTGAGGTAGAAATAAGAACAATCCGATGAAATAGACAAAAATAGATATAAAAACAGTATCAGCCCCAACCCCTGATGACAATTAGTCACCACTGTCACCACTGATGCTGTGGAAAAAGTCCCAGCTAGACTGAGTAGCAGATGGAATCCAAACTCAGCAACAGGATTCTGGAAATGGAATCAGAAACTCATGGATCAGTTTTTCAAAGACAAAGGAGAAAGATCCTGGCCATTAAAGAAGAGAACTTGACTTTGGTGTCTTGATTGTGCCTGTCCTGTCCACCCCTGCAGCTGCAGCCTTTTCCTTCATGCCCCCTAAAGCGGCACACAAGATGTAGCAGTGCCCTTGGTCTGTACCCCAATCCTTGGTGCTAACTCTCTCTATCAGTTTTGTCACTACTAGCAGCAGCCACTGCCTGTGTAAATCTGCCCTCAGCTGCAGAAAGTGCCTCACTGAGCAAGGAGCGAGATGAGAAGGCACAGGAATGAGCAGAATCAGTGTTGTTCAGAGCAGGACAAATTTTTATTTTACAGTTGGGATGAGCAGTACTGAGATGGGCAATGACCTCTTGCAAAGCTCAGAGTTATTCTCTGTCCTTAACTGATAATTTATAGCATTGATAGCTTGTCATCAGAGGACTTAATAGTCAAAAAACCTGTTTTGCTTGGTTGCTTTTTCCTTTGCTGCTGCTTTTGTGGAACCAGCCAGTTTTGTGCTGACTGCTGCAGTTCTTGGTGCAGTGACCTCTACTAAACATCTCCCAAAAAAGAACATCAGCCAGCTACAAAAGAGGGAACTTCCTTCAATAAGAAAGGGGGTTTATCTTTCCTAATGTCCCTAAGGCTGCACAACATTCAGTCCTAGGACTTCATCTGTCTCATCAGTCTACACTGATGAACCTTAGTTCCAAATCTATGAAGTATCATTTCCCAAAGCCTCATTTCTCGAGTAGGGTCACAGAATCACACAGAATCACAGAATCACTGAGGCTGGAAAAGACCTCTGAGATCATCAAGTCCAGCCTAAGACCTTACACCACCACATTCACAGAATCACAGAATCACCAAGGTTGGAAAAGACCTCAAAGATCATCAAGTCATCTGCTGAAGCACTGAGCTTGGGTTACTGATCATAACAATGGGGGATTTTTGTCCTCTTAGGCAAAAGATGTAAAACCTAAACTGGGCAGAAATTGTCTTCCTCAACAAAATGTCTTATGTGCCCCAAAGATTACCTTTTAAAGTTTGCTTAGAGTTACTGGTCTTTGTAATGGTGAGGATTTGATAGTCATATATAGTCCATTATCTATGCTTCGTGTCTTACACATCTCCTGACCTCTCTTCAGGGGTGCATTTCTAGTTCAACACATGAGTGCTGTGAAGAATAGAGGGAATTATTTTTTTTTCAAGCCAGAATTACCAAGATGTAAACACAAACAAGAATTTCTTTGAACAATTAATAAACATCTGAGGCCTGGTTCCATCTTCCACTTTGTGGATTAATTTAGTCCTTGTTAAACTGATGGACACAGTAGATTGTCAGTGTCAGCCAAACATAATGCCAAAGACAAGAAGCAATCTGCTTTCTGCACCAGCCTGTTGATGATGCCCTTGGGGTCTGAAGCACACTGTTCTGAGTGTGGGATATTCCATGTTCAAACCATAACTCATGTTTGTGCCAATGATAGAATGTCTGCAAACAGAACAGGAGCTCCAGCTAATGCATTCTGACTCAAGGAAACCAGAACATAGCTCTTTGTGTTCAGAAAAGGAGAGCCTTAGTGACACAACTTGGGGCATCAAGTTCTGTTGCATTTGCTTTTTACACTGTGGGGTTACTCCTTCCATTCCAGGTCAGTTGTGCCTGTGCCTTTGGTAAGGGTGGGTAGCACCCCATACTGCCCCACCTGGGCATGCTTTTGGGAGTGTGGCAGTCAAGCTTAGTTGCACAAGCTTATAAACTCTCCCACAGCCAGGTTCACCTTGGTGACACAGCCACCTCTGTCATGATCTCACCTCCCTGTGGATTATAAAGTGGTGTAAAAGTGCTACCACACAGGTCAGATAACAGGATACATGTGATGCTCAAGTAATAGCTTCTGAACAGGAATCAGAAATCTCTGGTGCTCAGCATCAGTGCCTGGACTTTGTTCAGACTCCACAAACATCAGATACCAGAGTCTAGCAGGAAGGAAGTCTCATAGGTAAGTGATTAGCGTTAGACAAATAATGAAAGGCTGGTTATTTCCGTCTGGGTTTCTCAAAGCAGCTGTTCATGGGCTAGTTTTATGCTCAGGCCACATTTAAGCCATCACAACCATGGAAGACAGTAGTTCTGTGGATCACAGAATTCACTGGGTTGAAAGGGAGCCTTGAGGGTCATCTTAGCCTGGAGAAGAGGTGGCTCAGAGGAGACCTTATTGCTCTCTACAACTACCTGAAGGGAGGTTGTAGCCAGGTGGGGGTTGGTCTCTTCTCCCAGGCAACCAGCACCAGAACAAGAGGACACAGTCTCTGAAGCTGTGCCAGAGGAGGTTTAGGCTCAAGAGGAGGAGAAAGTTCTTCACAGAAAGAGTGATTGGCCATTGGAATGGGCTGCCCAGGGAGGTGGTGGAATCACCATCACTGGAGGTGTTTAGGAAGAGACTGGATGGGGCACTTGGTGCCATGGTTTAGTTGATTAGATAGTGTTAAATGATAGGTTGGACTTGATGATCTCAAAGGTATTTTCCAACCTGGTCTATTCTATTCTATTCTATTCTATTCTATTCTATTCTATTCTATTCTATTCTATTCTATTCTATTCTATTCTATTCTATTCTTCTATCTTCTCCAACCACCCTGCAGTAAGCAGGGACATCTCCAACCTGATCAGGTTTTTCAGGGCCCCATCAAGTTTGACCTTGAATGTCTCCAGGGATGGAGTCTCCACCACATTTCTGGATGTGGATGTGCACCCCTGTTCACTCATTCTCACCACCCAAACACGGCTGAAGCATTACACTGAATAGACTAGGGGCCTAATGAGTAGCAGAAACAGCCTTGTCAGATGGATTCCTGGGTGAAGAAGTTTGCTACTCTTGTTCACACTTGCCTGTGTGCTGGCATGAAAAGGGATAGAAATGAGCAACCAGTGTAAAAGGGAACAAAACTCGTAAAGGGCCTAGAGAACAAGTATCATGAGAAGTGGTTGAAAGAACTAAGGTTGTTTAGACTGAAGAATAGCAGATGGAGGGGACACCTCATTGCTCTCTACAAGTCCCTGAAAGGAGGTAGGAGTGAGGTGGGGATCAGTCTCTTCTCCTTATTATCAGGTGATATAACAAGAAGAAATGGCCTGAAATTGTTCCATGGAAGGTTTGATTAGATATTAGGAAAAATTTCTTTCCTGCAGGAGTGGTCAGGCATTGCAACAGGCTGTCCAGGGAGGCGGTAGAGTCACCATCCATGGAGGTCTTCAAGAAGCATTCAGGATATAGTTTAGTGGTGATGGTAGCTGGATTATGGTTGGACTCAATGATCTTAGAGGTCTTTTCCAACCTTAATGGTTGTAAGATTCTATCATTCTAGATAGAATCTAGATTTGTCTTGCAGTGTCTTTCAGGAAGAGGACTTCATATCATCTTTGCTATGTCTTGTCATATCATCTTTACAGTGAGGCTGATGAGATGCTGGAAAGGGTTGCAGAGAGAAGCTGTGGATGCTTCATCCCTCAGAGTGTTTAAGACCAGATTGGACTGGGCTTTGAGAAAGCTGGTCTAGTGGGAAGAATCCCTGCCCACAGGAGGTGGTGGGAGCTGTATGATCTTTAAGATCCTTTCCAACTCAAACCATCCTATGATTCTGTGGCTTGCCTAGTGCTGCTGTTGCGTGCCTTCAGATAAAGAGGTCATGAACCAAATGCATGGCAAACAGAAGAGGTCTTGCTGAACATGAATGATGCAGTGCTAACCAGACTACTTGTATAGCCTGAAACCAGTGGGACTTTGCAGTAGTGTTTCAGGACAGCACTGCTTGCTTAAGCTGCTATTTTATTCTCTCTTTGCAGCTAAGAAAACTGTAGCACCAAGCAGACAAGGCATTGCTGATGAACCTTATATATCAAATTCCAGGCTGAAATTCATCTTGTCTTGTTGTGATTTGCCATTGATGTTATGGTGATGCCTACCCGTGTCAGCTCTGATTATCTTCTTGACTTCTGTACAAGTGCACAAATAACAGACAATCCATTGTGCTCTGATAGGCATGGCAAAGGAGCAGAAAAAAACAAACTAGAGAGAAAGAAGCAACACAATTTTCCAAAAATCAGGGGCCAATCAGAATAGATTGTGAGTCTCCTGACTCCAGCTGCAGTTGCCTGGGACAAGACTTTGATAAAGCAGACTTCATCCTAAGCATCCTAAAACCCCAAGGAAGAGTTTAAAATATGTATGCATACTCCGGCCTAAGCCACACTGTCGCGTTCTCATCTTCACAATGACTTTGGGATGACTTTTCCTCTGGTCTGCATGACTTGTGGCAGGATGCTCAAAAATGTGTGAGGGCATTTCATGTTACAGCTAAATGGAGCAGGTTTATAAGCCACTTACACACTTTTACAATATATTTGCCTTAGCTGCTTTCTTATTCGCAGAAGCAGATGTAGATGAAATCCTGTTTACCTAAAGCACAGTCTCAAGCTGCGCCATGGAAGGTTTAGGCTGGATGTTAGGAAGAAGTTCTTCACAGAAAGAGTGCTTGGCCATTGGAATGTGCTGCCCAGGGAAGTGGTGGAGTCACCATCACTGGAGGTGTTTAAGAATCATAGAATCAGTCAGGGTTGGAAGGGACCACAAGGATCATCTAGTTTCAGCCACGGGCAGGGACACCTCACACTAGACCAGGCTGGCCAGAGCCTGAAAGAGAGACTGGATGAGGCACTTGGTGCCATGGTTTAGTTGATTAGCTAGTGTTGGATGATAGGTTGGACTCGATGACCTTGAAGGTCTTTTCCAATCTGGTCGATTCTATTCTATTCTATTCTATTCTATTCTATTCTATTCTATTCTATTCTATTCTATTCTATTCTATTCTATTCTATTCTATTCTATTCCATTCCATTCCATTCCATTCCATTCCATCCTATCCTATCCTATCCTATCCTATCCTATCCTATCCTATCCTATCCTATCCTATCCTATCCTATCCTATCCTATCCTATCACTAGTTCCATGTGAGAAGAGACCAACAGCCACCTCATTCCAACCTCCTTTCAGGGAATTGTACAGAGTAAGAAAGTCTCCCCTCTGCCCCTGCTGTGAACAACAACGAACGTCTATTCATCTTATATATTTCCCAGTAGCAGCTGGAATTGTTTCACATCATTTTTTTCTGTCTTGGCAAAGTAAAGCTGCAGATACGTTTTTGAAATCATCAGCCATGGTTTGTATAATTTAAGGACTATTTGTTATAATTCTGTATCCCAGACATAACTTTGAGATAAAGATAAAAAAAATCACAGAATCTCAGTAGGGTAGGGGTTGGAAGGGAGCTCTAGATATCATTCATCCAGAGCAGGATTCCCAAGATGGCAATGTCCAGGCAGGTTTGGAATGACCAGCCTGCTCCAGTGCTCCAGCACGCTCACAGCAAAGGTTTTCTTTATGTTGAAGTGGAACTTCCTGAGTCCTAGTTTGTGTCCACTGCCCCTTGCCCTATTCTGGGCACCACTGAAAAGAGCCCAGACCAACCCTCACAATCCCCACTGTTTGGCTATAGATCAGCTTTGAGAAGATTCCCTCTCAGGCTGCTCTTCTCCAGCCTAAACAGCTCCAGGGCTCTCAGCCTCTCCTCCTCACAGAGATGCTCCAGTACCGTCAGCACCTTTGTAGCCACCACTGGACTCTCTCCAGCAGTTCCCTTTCTCTCATGAACTGGGGAGCCCAGAGCTGGGGACAATACTCCAGATGTGGCCTGACTAGGGCAGAATAGAGTTAAGAGTAGAAACTCGAGCAGCACACCATTTGCCTTCTTGGCCACTACAGCACACTACTTGCTCCTGGTGAACTTCCTGTCTAGCAAGACTCCCAGTTCCTTCTCCATGGAGCTACCTTCTGGCATACCAGCCCCTAACCTGTGCTGGTGCAAGCTGAATGGAGTTCTGCCAGAACATACTGCATTTTAATTGTAATAATGGTAAGAAATAACCCTAAGCAATAAGAAACCTGAAGTATGAATACAACCCTTAAATGCTGATTATTTTAGTTTCTGTTAGCTAATTCTAAAGATATACTAACAGGCTTTCTGAAGGCAGTGCACTGATTTAACCACAGAGAATTTTGGCTTCTTTTTTTCCTTTTGCTCCATGAGATCATAGAATCATAGAATTTTCAGGGTTGGAAGGGGCCTCAACGATCATCTAGTTCCAACTCCCCTGCCATGGTCAGGTACCCCTCACTCTAGATCAGGTTGCTCAGAGCCACATCCAGCCTGGCCTTAAAAACCTCCAGGGATGGGGCTTCCACCACGTCCCTGGGCAATCTGTGCCAGTGTCTCACCACATTCATGGTGAAGAACTTCTTCCTAACATCCAATCTGAATCTACTCACTTCTAGTTTTGCTCCATTCCCCCTAGTCCCTGACACCCTAAAAAGTCACTCACCAGCCCTCTTGTAGGCCCACTTCAGATACTGGAAGGCCACAATTAGGTCTCCAAGATAAAAGTGATAGTTGTAAGATAAGTGTACCTAGCCAAGTTGGGAGATTCAACAAGGTTAAGTGTTGAATGCTGCACTTGGGCTAAAACAACCTCACACAATGTTACAGTCTTGGAGCAGAGTGGCTGGGGAGCTGCTCAGTGAATACCTAGGGGTGTTACTTGATGGTTGGCTGAACAAGAACCAGAAATGTGCTCAGGTGGCCAATAAGGCCAACAGCATTGTGGCCTGGATCAGGAATAGTGTGGCCAGCAGGTCCAGGGATGTGATTGCCCCTGTTTGCTATGCACTGGTGAGGCCACACCTTGAATAGAGTAGAATAGAATTAACCAGGTTGGAAAAGACCTTCAAGACCATCGAGTCCAACCCTCCATCTAATCAACTAAACCATGGCACCAAGCACCCCATCCAGTCTCTTCTTAAACACTTCGAGTGACAGTGACTCCACCGCTTCCTGGGCAGCACATTCCAATGGCCAATCACTCTTTCTGTGAAGAACTTCTTCCTAACATCCAGCCTAAACCTCCCATGGTGCAGCTTGAGACTGTGTCCTCTTGTTCTGGTGCTGGTTGCCTGGGAGAAGAGACCAACCCCCACCTGGCTACAACCTCCCTTCAGGTAGTCATAGACAGCAATAAGGTCTCCCCTGAGCCTCCTCTTCTCCAGGCTAAGCAATCCCAGCTCCCTCAGCCTCTCCTCACAGGGCTTGTGCTCCAAACCCCTCCCCAGCTTTGTTGCCCTTCTCTGGACATATTCCAGCAACTCAACATCTTTCCTAAACTGAGGGGCCCAGAACTGGACACAGGACTCAAGGTAGTGAATACTGGGTTCAGTTTTGTGCTGAAGGAAAGGCATTGTGAAGAAGGACACTGAGGTGCTAGAACATGTCTAGAGAAGGACAATGAAGATGATGAAGAGCTTCAAACACAAGTCTTATGAGAGGCAGCTGTGGAAACTGGGGTTGCTTAAAAGAGGAAGCTGATGGGGGGATCACATTGCCCTCTATAACTGATTGAAAGGAGGTTGGAACCAGGTGGGGGGCTGTCTCTCCTCACATGCAGAAAGTTACAGGAAAAGATGAAGCAGCTTCAAGTTATGCCAGGGGGAGTTCAGGTTTAATATTAGGAAAAATTTCTTCAGAGAAAGGGTTCTCAGGCACTGGAACAGGCTGCCCAGGGAGGTGGTGGAGTCACCATCCCTGGATGTATTTAGAAAAGGCTTGGATATGTTGCTGAGGAATATGATTAAGTGGTAGTGGCTTAGCAATGATGCTGGTATCGTGAGCCCTGAGTGAGTGGTTGGACTTGAAGATCTCAAAAGCCTCTTCCAACCTCAACAGTTCTATGATCCTGTGAAAATCAAGGGAGTCACTGGTTATTCAGAAGGAAAAGTTGTAACAGGATAACACATGGTTGGAGCATACTTTAGGAGAACATATGAAAATGACCAAAGAACAGATAAAAAATGTATGAAGTGGGGCATATCAATGGCTTTGTTTTATAAAACACTGTGAAAAATTACCATTTCCCTCCACTTGTCTGCTTTCATTTTTGGGTCTTTCACTGTGCATTCTTTTTGCTCTTTGAATAAGACATTTAAATACTGCAAATGCTAAAGTGTATAATCACCTACACAAAGATAGAACAGATTTCTTCTGAAAGTTATTGAAAGAAGTATTCTGCTTATTTTATAATTTTTTCTTCTCTTCACTCATTCAGTTTTTCTCTCCCAAAGGAAATGAGTCAGAGGACTCTTAATATCTCATTCTGTCTGTCTCTTTTCCTCGTTAGTGTTCTTGCACAGACCTCTCAAAGATTTCCCCTCCACTCATTCCTAATCATCTCTATGACTAGGGAAAAGCCTGCCTTTTTTGATGTCTTCTCTGAATTCTTTTATTAAACAGGCCATAAATATAAAGTTCTGCATCTTCTGCAAGACCCTCTAGGTTAGGCTGCATATTAGGAAGAAGTTCTTCAGAGAAAGAGTGATTGGCAGTTGGAATGGGCTGCCCAGGGAGAGAGTGGAGACACCATCACTGGAGGAGTTTAGGAAGAGACTGGATGGGGTGCTTGGTGCCATGGTTTAGTTGATTAGATGGTGTTGGGTGATAGGTTGGACTCGATGATCATGAAGGTCTTTTCCAACCTGGTCTATTCTATTCTATTCTATTCTATTCTATTCTATTCTATTCTATTCTATTCTATTCTATTCTATTCTATTCTATTCTTAAAAAGGAACTCATCTTGGTGCAGCTTCCATTCCTTACACTTTTCAAGTGTAGACACTAGTGGAGATATAGAATTGATGCAGGGTATCTCCAGGGCGGTCTTGTTTCATTCTGGAATAAGCAATTCATACTGTGACTTCAGTGGTGGGTTTGCTTGAGTATGAATATCAAGACTCCTCTACAGACTGTTTTTTAGCTGTCTAAATTCAGAAAAGCACACAAAAAGTACTGGCTCTTTCTGCAGGGTGTTTTGTACAGCTCAGATTTGTGGAGCTGTGATGGCAGCTGAAGGGCTAGGAAGAATAGAATAGAATAGAATAGAATAGAATAGAATAGAATAGAATAGAATAGAATAGAAATAGAATAGAATAGAATGGAATAGAATGGAATAGAATAGAATAGAATGGAATAGAATAGAATAGAATAGACCAGGTTGGAAAAGACCTTCGAGATCATCCTGTCCAACCTACCACCCAACACCATCTAATCAACTAAACCATGGCACCAAGTGCCCCATCCAGTCTCTTCTTAAACACTTCGAGTGACAGTGACTCCACCGCTTCCTGGGCAGCACATTCCAATGGCCAATCACTCTTTCTGGGAAGAACTTCTTCCTAACATCCAGCCTAAACCTCCCATGGCGCAGCTTGAGACTGTGTCCTCTTGTTCTGGTGCTGGTTGCCTGGGAGAAGAGACCAACCCCCACCTGTCTATAGCCTCCCTTCAGGTAGTTGTAGACAGCAATAAGGTCTCCCCTGAGCCTCTTCTTCTCCAGGCTAAGCAACCCCATCTCCCTCAGCCTCTCCTCATAGGGCTATGCTCCAAACCCCTCCCCAGCTTTGTTGCCCCTCTCTGGACATGTTCCAGCCAGTTAACATCTTTCCTAAACTGAGGGGCCCCGAACTGGACACAGGACTCAAGGTGTGGCCTAACCAGTGCTGAGTACAGGGGCACAATGACTTCCCTGCTCCTGCTGGCCACACTATTCCTGATCCAGGCCAGGATGCAATTGGCCATTTTTAGCTCTTGAAAAAAGAATAAAGCTCTCCCTGCTCCTAAAATTAATTTTGTCAGTTATGTGTTTTATGTATTTTTTTTGTTTGTTTAATTTTGGCTTTTTACATTTTATGTTTTTATTTCTAAGGAGATCTCCTTTACTGTATGATTGCCAAGCCTAACCTGATGGAGGCTTCTGGATGTAACCTCAGGGGTGTTACTGAAGAGTGGTAAACAGAAGATGATCAATGTGCATAAACTGTTGGAGTTGCTTTATTTTTTTTCCCATCTCTTTGGTTAGAATCACAGAATACAATCATAGAGTCATAGAATCATTTGCGTTGGAATGGACTTTAAAGCGCTTCAAATCTTCTCCCATGGGCAGGGACATCTTCCACTAGACCAGATTGCTCAAAGCCCCATCCATCCTTGCCTTGAGCAGCTTGGGGTGGGGGTGGGGAGGTATCCACAACCTCCCTGGGCAACCTGTTCCAATTTTTCACCATCCTCACTATAAAGAAGTTCTTCTTAATATTCACTCTAAATGTCCCCCCTTCCAGCTCAAAACCATTGCCCCTTATCCTATCACTACAAGCCCTTGTAAAAACTCCCTTCACAGCTTTCTGGTATCTGCCTTTAAGGACTGAAAGGCTGCTCTAAGTTCTCCCTGTAGCCTTCTCTTCTTCAGGCTGAACAACCCCAACTCAAGCAGGCTGTCTCCATAGATGTACTCCAGCCCTCTGATCATCTTTGTGGCCCTTCCTTGGACCCAGTCAATGTCTACGTTCAATGTCCTTCTTGTGTTGGGTGCACCCGAACTGGATGCAGTACTCCAGGTGATATCTCACAAGGGTGGAGCAGAGGGGGAAGAATCACCTTTCTCGTCCTGCTGGTCACACTTCTTTTGATCCAGCCCAGGATACAGTTTCCTTCTGGGGTTCCAGTGCACATAGAAGCTGTCTATGTTTCTCTGACCAGCAAATGCAACATTCAAAGTGTGTTGTTCTTGACTTTCCATAAACACACCACAAAAGTGAAACTTCCTGGGTTTTGTTTTGGTTGGGGTTTTTTTTTGGCTTGCTTCTTGAAAGATCATTTATTGTCAGCGAGGGGAAGGGGGAAAAAAATCAAATACACCACTGAACCTTCTTCAAATGAAGTTTGCCTCTTTTTTTTTTTGATGTGAATAAATACCCACTGACAGTTCTCATCTTCTGAAGCTTTGATGCAAATGTTAAAAGCCTCCGGGACAATATAAATTGTGGCCCTTTACAAATAGAGTTTCCAGGGCAACTAAAGGGCCTGCTGTTTCATAAATACTGTGCTCTCAAGCAGAACACTAATTTATTTATTTATTTTTGCTTGTTTCCTGCAAGATTATTTTGTATTTAAAGATGTTAATTTTGAAATCATATTCCCCTCTGTGAGAAATATCCTCTATTAGGCTCAGTCAGATCTGGACTATTGGAAAGGGAGGCATAGAAAAAGCCAATCTTGTCCAACTGCATTTGTAAGGGCTGTAAATGTGAGATGTGAGAAAGCTGGCAGATTTCCTCCTGTGCTGCAGCAGCACCCATCCTCCAGCACCCAGCCAGGGGCTGACATGAAGCTCTGTGCTTTGCTGCTCCTGCCTATTAGAAGATCACTGTTAAATCTCAGGTGAGGCTTTTCTTGCCTCATCTTGACAGCATATTTAAATGGTACCTGTGAAAAAAAAAAAGACGTCTATTTCACTGTTGACTTCTGCATGTGTGAATAGAATCACAGAACTATTGAGGTTGGAAGAGACCTGTGAGATTGTAAAGTCACAGAATCGCAGAATCACAGCATCACAGAATCACCAAGGTTGGGCAAAGACCTCAAAAATCATCAAGTCCAACCCATCACCACAGACCTCATGACTAAACCATGGCACCAAGTGCCACATCCAATCCCTTCTTGAACACCTCCAGGGATGGTGACTCCACCACCTCCCCGGGCAGCACATTCCAATGGCTAACAACTCTCTCTGTGAAGAGCTTTCTCCTCACCTCAAGCCTAAACCTCCCCTGGCACAACTTGAGACTGTGTCCTCTTGTTCTGGTGCTGGTTGGCTGGGAGAAGAGGCCAAACCCCACCAGGCTACAACCTCCCTTCAGGTATTTGTAGAGAGCAATAAGGTCTCCCCTGAGCCTCCTCTTCTCTAGGCTAAACACCCCCAGCTCCCTCAGCCTCTCCTCATAGGGCTTGTGCTCCAAACCCCTCCCCAGCTTTGTTGCCCTTCTCTGGACACGTTCAAGTGTCTCAATGTCCTTCTTAAACTGAGGGGCCCCAAACTGGACACAGGACTCAAGGTGGGGCCTAACCAGTGCTGAGTACAGGGGCACAATGACTTCCCTGCTCCTGCTGGCCACACCATTCCTGATCCAGGTCAGGATGCCATTGGCCTCCTTGGCCACCTGGGCACACTGCTGGCTCATAGTCCAACTGCTCACCTAGAGCTCACCACCTATCACTACTGCTAAGCCACTGCAACTGAACCACATCCCTCAGCATCACATTCATAAGTGTTTTAAATCCCTCCAGAGATAGTGACTCCATCACCTCCCTGAGCAGCCTGTTCCACAGCCTGAAAAATCTTTATGTGAAGAAGTTTTTTCTGATGTCCAGTCTGAACCTCACTTGGCACAACTTGAGGCTGTTTCATCTTGTCCTATTCTTTGTTGCATGTGAGAAGAGACCAACCCCTACCTCACTACAACCTTCTTTGAGGCAGTTTTAGAGGAAAATGAGGTCTTCCCTGGACAAGCCTTCTCTTGTCCAGTCTAAACAGTCCCAGTTCCCTCAGCCATTCCTCATAAGAATTGTGTTTAAGGCCCTTCACCTGCTTAGTTGCTCTTCTCTGAACATGCTCCAGCACTCCAATATTGTTGTTGCAAGGGCTGCAAAACTGAACCCAGTATTCTAGGTGTGGCCTCATTAGTATGTAGTGGAGGTGGATAATCACATCCCTGTTCTTGCTACCCGCACTATTCCTGATACAAGCCATGATGCCATTGGCCTTCTTGGCCACCTGAACACACTGCTGCTTTATGTTCAGCCAACCATCAATCAACACCTTTAGGTCTTTCTCTGCTGAGCAGCTCTCCAACCACTCTGCCTCAAGCCTCTGGTGTTGCATGGGGTTGTTGTGGTCCATGTGCAGCACTCAACACTTGACCTTATTGAGTCTCATACAATTGATCTCAGCCTATCAATTCAGCCTGTCCAGATGTCTCTACAGTGCCTTCCTGCCCTCCAGCAGACCAACAAGCCTACCCAAATTGGTGGTGTCTGCATACTTACTAAGGGTGCCTGAATAGTGTTGGATGATAAGTTGGACTCTATGATCTCAAAGGTCTTTTCCAACCTGGTCTATTCTATTCTATTCTATTCTATTCTATTCTATTCTATTCTATTCTATTCTATTCTATTCTATTCTATTCCATTCCATTCTATTCCATTCCATTCCATTCCATTCCATTCCATTCCATTCCATTCCATTCCATTCCATTCCATTCCATTCTATAATCTCCTCATCTAGGTCATTGATAAAGATGTTAAACAGAACTGGCCACAGTACTGAGCCCTGGGGAATAGAATGGAATAGAATTAACTAGGTTAGAAAAGACCTTCAAGATCATCCTGTCCAACCTATTGTCCAACACTATCTAATCAACTAAACCATGGCACCAAGCACCCCATCCAGTCTCTTCCTAAACACCTCCAGTGATGGTGACTCCACCACCTCCCTGGGCAGCCCATTCCAATGGCCAATCACTCTTTCTGGGAAGAACTTCTTCCTAACATCCAGCCTAACACCACTTGTAATTGGCTATCAAGTGGATTTAACTCCATTCACCACCACTCTTTGGGACCAGCCCTCCAGACAGCTTTTTACCCAACATAATGTGTGGCTTATGTGGCTATTCAAGCTGTGAAGAATCAGTTTCTCCAAGAGGTTGCACTGAAAGAAGTGGTTACATTGATGAGCTCATTTCAGAAACTCTGTGTGCACTCATATAGCACTTGACTAACGTTCTCCTTCAGTAAGATAATGTTCTGAAATGGCTGGCACCATTTTCCACTTCCCTTTGTTGCTGTTCTGCTTTTTTGTGCTGCCACTCCATGTGAGTCCAGCATTACGAGCTGCATGTCCTGTTAAAGTGTTAATGCAGGACCAACAGGCAGTAGATAAACCCCACCTTTCCTATTTGGAGTAATCAATGTAGTATAAAAGCAGCTAATTAATTGACTTAGCTGGACTTAAATGACTTGTCAATAGGGTATAAGTCAAGTGCAAAGCAAAGATGCAAAAACTCACATGTCCTTCTTATTGTGCTTTGGGGGATGCAGGCTCTGATTAGATGTGCCTGATGCAATTCACCAGGCTTGGGGCAGAGTGGCTGGAAACTGCCCCTCAGAGGAAGGCCTGGGACTGATCATTGATGGTCAGCTGAAGATGGGCCAGCGTGTGTCCAGGGGGCCAAGAAGGCCAACAGTATCCTGGCCTGTATGAGGAACAGTGTGGCCAGTAAGGCTAGGGAGGGGATTGTCGCCCTGGATGTAGCTCTGGTAAGGCCATACCTTGACTATTGGGTTCAGCGTGGGGGCTTTACCTACAAGAAAGATGCTGGAGTGTGTCTAGAGAATGGCAACAAAGCTGGTGAAGGGTCTGGAGAACAGGTCTGGTGAGGAGCTGCTGAGGGAACTGGGGGTTTTACATGGAGAAGAGAAGACTGAGGGAAGACCTCATTGCTCTCTACAACTCTCTGAAAGGAGGCTGGAGTGAGGTGGGTGTTGATCTGCACTCCCCAGTAACCAACAATATGACAAGAGGAAATGGGCTCAGGTTGGATCAGAGGAGGTTTAGGTTGGAAATTAGAAGAAAAAGGGTTCTCAAAGACTGGAATAGGCTGCTCACCTGGAGGTGTTTCAAAGAGGCAGAGATTTCACAAAACCAGTTCTGTGATTCTGTGACTTTGTATTTGCAGTGTAATCAGTTCTGGTGAGATTTAGAGGATGTAGTAAATATTGTAGTAACATTTAGTTTTCTTGTGCAACTCAAAGAGGTGTTTCAGACACAGCAGTTTTGGAAAATGAAGCATAACTTGTCCTTACCTAAATTTGCATAACCCTTCCTGATTTCTGCACCAAATGCATTCATGCATATCTGAGTATCACACAAAACAATGACCTAGATTAGAAGCTTGGTTTAATTATGTACACTCAATTTAGTGCATTTTAAAAAGTTACTCCATTTTGTACTAATTTTAGGTGCAATGGGAACTCGTGCTTTTTTTCTAAGACATCTGTCTCCAGTGTGGTTAGTTCACAAAGCTTTAGAGAATCCATTTCCTATTTTATGTCTTTGTCTATACATCCTTTTAGTTCTTGTGTTGGTTTTTTTCTCCTTCCTTCCTTCCTTCCTTCCTTCCTTCCTTCCTTCCTTCCTTCCTTCCTTCCTTCCTTCCTTCCTTCCTTCCTTCCTTCCTTCCTTCCTTCCTTCCTTCCTTCCTTCCTTCCTTCCTTCCTTCCTTCCTTCCTTCCTTCCTTCCTTCCTTCCTTCCTTCCTTCCTTCCTTCCTTCCTTCCTTCCTTCCTTCCTTCCTTCCTTCCTTCCTTCCTTCCTTCCTTCCTTCCTTCCTCCCTCCCCCCCTCCCTTCCCCCCCTCCTCCCCGCTCTTCCCCTTCCCCTTCCCCTTCCCCTTCCCCTTCCCCTTCCCCTTCCCCTCTCCCTTTCACACAGAAAAGTAGTGACCTAGTCAGGTCTCCTCACCAAACTTGTCAAGTGTTTGTAG
Organism: Dryobates pubescens; assembly: GCF_014839835.1. Classification (NCBI taxonomy): domain Eukaryota; kingdom Metazoa; phylum Chordata; class Aves; order Piciformes; family Picidae; genus Dryobates; species Dryobates pubescens. The sequence continues at coordinate 25,486,943 of NC_071615.1, read as the reverse complement.
AGGTATCCTCTAGTCACTGTTATGAAGGTTAAATATCCCTTTAGATACAATATAAGACATGATGGTGATTATATATGGATTGAATAATATGTTATCCATACTTTCACCTAGATGATTGTTAAGGTCCCTTGCAAACCAAATCATTCTATGATTCTGTGAAGGGCCATAAGAATGAGCAGAGATCTGAAGCTCCTCTCCTAAGAGGACAGACTGAGAGAGTTGGGGCTGTTCAGTCTGGATAAGAGAAGGCTCTGAAGAGATCTAATTGCAGCCTTCCAGTATCTTAAGGGGGATACAAGAAAGCTGGTGAGGGACTTTTTAGGGTGTCAGGTAGTGATAGGACTAGGATGAATGGAACAAAAATAGAAATGGGTAGACTTAGATTGGATGTTGGGAAGAAATTCTTCCCCACGATGGTGGTGAGACACTGGGACAGGTTGCCCAGGGAGGTGGTGGAGAGCCTCATCCCTGGAAGTTTTTAAGGCCAGGCTGGATGTGGCTCTGAGCAACCTGATCTAGAGTGAGGTGTCCCTGCCCATGGCAGGGGGTTGGAACTAGATGATCCTTGAGGTCCCTTCCAACCCTAACAATTCTATGATTCCACAAATCTATTACTGAGTTCCTGCTGCATGGCCATTTCAGCCACACTGTGGTCCCCACAGGCATCTCCATGAGTGCCACAGGCTGGTGATTCCATGAAGGTGCCCATGAGCACTGGCTGCACACTGCAAAAGCCAGGCTATGCTCACCCTTTGTTAATTATTAGACTGTAGTAAGACATTGTGTTTCAAAGGTCAAGATGGGAGCCACTGGTACCAAACAGACAATGGGAAGTGCCCCCTGAAACTGTGCTGGTGTAATCATGCAAGTGTTTGCTCAGGCACTGGCAGTAAAAGCGTAGTGATAGGTGGTTCATTAATTGTGAAAGCCTATCCAAACAGGAGAGGTTTATTTATACATTCCACAATTAAGAATTGAACTTTATTCCCTGATCCAAAGTGACTTTAGCTTATATGAACTGAAAAATCTCTCTCTTGTTAATTTGGGGTTTTATGAGTTTGTTAATTCTATTTTTGATTATTTATCAAATAACCCCAGAACTATTTTGCCATCATTGAATTCATACCTTGTAAATAGTTTCTGTGTCCATCTCTGAGACCTTCAATAGAATAGAATAGAATAGAATAGAATAGAATAGAATAGAATAGAATAGAATTGAATTGAATTGAATTGAATTGAATTGAATTGAATTGAATTGAATTGAACCGGTTGGACAAGCCCAACCTATTATCCAACACTATCTAACCAACTAAACCATGGCACCAAGCACCCCCATCCAGTCTCTTCCTAAACACCTCCAGTGATGGTGAATCTACCACCTCCCTGGGCAGCCCATTCCAGTGTCCAATCACTCTTTCTGTAAAGAACTTCTTCCTAACATCCAGCCTAAAACAGTGCAAGAACAACATGGACCTGCTGCTGAGTGGCCAGATGATGGCCACAAAGATGATCAGAGAGCTGGAGCACCTCTCCTGTGAAGACAGGCTGGGAGAGTTGAGGCTGCTCAGCCTTCAGAAGTGACCTTAGAACAGCCTTCCAGTACCCGAAAAGACATAAGGAGGGCTGTGGAAGGACTGCTTAGAAGGCCTTGTAGTGATAGGATAAAGGACAATGGTTTGAAACTAGAGCAGGATAGATTTAGGTTGGACATCTGGAGGAAGATCTTCACAATGAGAGTGATGAGATAATAGAACATGTTGCCCAGTGAGGTGGTGGGTGCCCCATCCCTAGAGACATTCATGGTCAATCTTGATGGGGCCCTGAGCAGCCGGATCTAAGTAGAGGTGTCCCTGCTTACTGCAGGGCAGTTGGACAAGATGGCCTTCAAGGGCCTCTTCTAACCCAATGCATTCTGTGATTCCATGATTTTAAAAGGGGCATTTCAAGACTTTTGTCGTGACCATATGCTCAGTAATGGCCATAATATATTTTGCTCTGATGAGATGATCATGCACAGAGGAGAAAGAAAGATGTGATCAGGCAGAATCACACAGATAAGTGTTGTCTGTGTTACCAGAAGGGATCACGGGTTGGCTATCGTGTGGTTGCAGCTGCACAGCTTAGGGTCTTATTCTTAATCACACTGATGAGCAGAAGCAATACAGCATCAGGGCCAGGGATTTCCAGAGCATTAGCAATCACTGCAGGCAGAGCCTATGAGAAGCACATGCTAAGTTTTCATGCCAAGAAGTCTGACAAATCAGTGGGAGCTGGGAGTCAGGGTGAGTTAAGTTGGTATGAAGATATTTGCACATTAGAAAAAGAATTAAAAATATTCTTAGATTTTTCTTTGGCTCTACTGAAAAGCAGCATTGTGGGCTGTATTCTGCTGAAAGGGGAAGGTTTCTAAAGCTATGATGCCAGAAAGTCAACATGGCATGTAGGTTATCTTAAAATGGAGACTGTTCCTTACTCACCTCCTACTCGACTGTCAGAGTGTCACCCCTTGTATTAGTAACCTATACAAAAACCAGTGTCAGGCAGGGAAAGTGTCCTGGTTTCAGCTAGACCAGAACCAATTCTGCTCGGTGCTGTGAGTTCCCAGCTCAGTCTCTGCTCAGTGAGACACTTTCTGCAGCTCAAGGCAGGTTTGCACAGACAGTGGCTGCTGCTAGCAGCAGCGGCAATGCTGATGGGGAGAGTTAGCACCAAGGGTCTGGGTGTAAAGCAAGGGCACTGCTCCATCTTGTGTGCCAGCCTTGGGTGCAGGAAGGAAAAGGCTGCAGCTGCAGGGAGGAGGGGACAGGATGGGTGACCCCAAGCTGACCAACAATGGATTCTATCCCATGGACATCATCTTCAGGATCAAGATGAGAGATCACCAGGGTCAAGCCCCTTCTTCAGTGGCTAGTGTCCAAGGACTCTGTCTGTTCTGCCTTCAGTCCTGATCCATGAGTTCCTGAATCCAGTTCCAGAAAACCCAGCTCCTGAATCCAGTTCCCATCTGGCAGTGTGTCCAGTCTGAGTGTTCTTCCACACCATCAGTGGTGACAGTGATGGGGCTGAGTTCCATATTGGATTGTATCTATCTGTATTTATTTCATTCTCATTTCCATCACAGCTGGCTTGGTTTCTTTCTCACCCTATCAGTCTCTCTCCCTTATTGTCTTTCTCCTCCCCTTGGGAAACAGAAGAGTTCATAGAGAGCCTCTGGCACCCATTTAGTGACCAGTCCATCTCTGACCCTTGGCAGAAATAGAAAGGGAAAGGATGATCATGCAGAGCTTGATCAGACCTGTAAGCAAACCCCCAACCCCCTTCTACTCTCCTTTCATAAGTACCTTTTTAGCACTTCTGCCAAGAACCCCAAATTTAATAAAATACATTAAAAAATAATCCCCCAGCAAAGAAGTTCAGCAGGCTTTTGTTGAACTGGGTGATGTACAACACAAAGATGGTCCCTCCTAAACAGATGTCTAATTGTTGTGCTTGACAGTAAATATTAAAGCACTGAAGTAGGATAGCAAATTATAGTAACCATACCATTGATCCATCTGTGGTGCCTTAGAGTCCATGTATATACTTTAGAAAGAAAATGATTTCAGGGCAGGTAAGGAGCTGTCCTGTCTGATCACAAGCTTCCTGTGTCTTCTGGAAAGAATCTTTTCTGCCTTTATTGCCAGTTAGTGTGACACCTTGTTCCTCACCTTCCTCTGAAGGCATGCTTTTGGTAGTTGGCACTCCAACAAAGCACTTCTGATCCTACTGAAGGGTGCATGTCTCTGGCATTGCTTTGTTCCAGGAAAAGAATTTCTCCTCATGGCTTCAGAAATGGTTGCAGCTGCCTGTCATAAATACAGAGATTTACACACAGAAGGTGGGTGTGAAAGGATTGTAGCAGAGGGAGGGAAAGCTGAGCTCAGGCTGAGAGTGGTATAAGGGAAGCATCCACAAAAACAGCTGAATTAGAGGAGGACTGCAGCACTTTGCTGTTTTTTTGCTTGGGATGAAGTGAATCTTATCTCTGGTATCTGCTCTGTGTGTGCAAGTCAAGGGAGGCCCTTACTCATCTCTTACTGAAGGAGAGTCTCTCTGTACTCTCCGTGAGAGTGTAGCTACTCCCTGGATCTGTGTCTGGATATATAGACTTTCATATCACAGTTGCCTTCACAGAGATTATGGTCAAGAGTATGGTGCACTTAATCATCAAAGCAATGCTTATTTTATATCCTATTACTCACTTGGAATTTTATGCTTGCTTCACTCTGCCTAGTGCCAGGGGCATGTTCAGTAATGTGATGTCTGTATAGCTTGTTCCTAGAGATTTTACTGGTGCCTAAGCTCCTAGTAGCAGATTGGGGAAATCACTTCCCAGTCCCTATTTTTTCCTTCTGTGTTGCCCTTTTCTCTACATCAGAGTGGGATGATCTCTCAGCAAAATTAATTCAGACCCTTGAATTATGTGAGGCTGTGGAAAATCATGCACTATGACCTACACAGGTGACAAAAATTAGATATAGTTATAGTCTGAATGTCTAATAATACTAAGAAATTACTGATTTAGTGATAATCTTGTTAAAAATGTGCCCTTGTGGCCAAGAAGGCAAATGGTATGCTTGGGTGTAATAAGAGTGTGACCAGCAGATCAAGGGATGTTCTCCCCCACCTCTACTCTGCCCTAGTGAGACCACATCTGGAGTACTTTGTTCACTTCTGGGCTCCTCATTCAAGAGGGTCAGGGAACTACTGGAGAGTGTCTAGCAGAGGCTATGAGGGTGATGAAGGGCCTGGAACATCTGTTTGATGAGGAAAGGCTGAGAGACCTGGGGCTGTTTAGTCTGGAAAAAAGAAAACTGATAGGTGATCTTATTAATATTTACAAATACCAGAAGGGTGGGTGCCAAGAAAAAGAAGCCAGGCTTTGTTTGGTGATGTCCTGTTATAGGATGAGTGGCAATGGGTACAAACTAGAACCCAGGAAGTTCCACATCAATATGAGGAAAAGCTTTGCTGTGAGCGTGTTAGAGACCTGGAACAGGCTGCCCAGAGAGGTTGTAGAATCTCCTTCTCTGGAGACTTTCAAGACCTGTCTGGACTCATTCCTCCCCAACTTACCCTATGTGACCCTGCTTTGGCAGGGACGTTGTGAAATGGGCTACATGAAGTAAGGTGGATAAGAAGGCTAACAATGTTCTGGCCTGGATCAGCAATAGCGTGACCAACAGGAACAGGGCAGTGGTTGTGCCCCTGGACTCTGATGAAGCCACACCTTGAGTAATGGGCTCAGTTTTGGGCCACTCACTATGAGAAGGACATTGAGATCACAGGATCACAGGATGTTAGGGGCTGGAAGAGACCTCTGGAGACCTTTGAGTCCAACCTTCCTGCCAGAGCAGGACCACAGAATCTAGTGCGGGTCACACAGGAATGCAGCCAGATGGGTCTTGAAAGTCTCCAGAGAAGAAGACTCCACAATCTCTTCAACTTCTCTGTGACCATTACAGTAAAGAAGTTCTTCCTGATGTTGAGGTGGAGCTTCCTGTGCTGTAGTTTATATCCATTGCCCCTTGTTCTATCACAGGGTACGAGTGAGAAGAGGCTGTCCCTTCCTTCTGGACACCCAGCACTCAGGTATTTATATATATATAATGTGTCCAGAGAAGGGCAACAAACCTGGTGAAGGGTCTGGAGAACAGGTCTAGTGAGGAATATCCAAGGGAACTGGGGTTGTGTAGTCTGGAGAAGAGGCTGAAAGGAGACCTTCTCTCTCTCTACAGCTCACTGAAGAGAGGTTATAGTGAGGTCTGGATGTGTCTCTTCTCCCTGGTAACAAGTGATAGGATGAAAGAAAATGGCCTCAAGTTGCACCAGAAGTTTAGGTTGGATACCAGAAGAAACTTCTTGACTGAAAGAATTGTCCAATCATTCAAACAGACTGCCCAGGGAGGTTATTGAATCCTTATCCCTGGAGGTTTGGCAAAGAGGCAGAGATGTGATGCTGAGGTACATGGTTTAGCACCAGATGTGGTAGAATTAGAGAGATCTTCAAGGTCTTTTCCTGCCAGAATGATTCTGTGAGCAATATGGCAGGACAAGCACAAAATACTGGAATGAGCTGTATGTACAAGGATTCAGGAGCTATTGCTTCGGTGTTTTCTTTGTTTTGATTTTATGTTAATATTTTGGGTGACTTTTTCTGCCATTTCAAATTGGAACTAACAACATATATATGTAAATATTTACATATATAAAACATATAGATGATCTGGATGAGGGGATTGAGTCCATCATCAGTACGTTTGCAGATGACACCAAGCTGGGGGCAGGTGTTGGTCTGTTAGAGGGTAGGAGAGCTCTGCAGAGGGACCTTGACAGGCTGGACAGATGGGCAGAGTCCAAGAGCATGAGATTTAACACATCTATGTGCCGGGTTCTACACATTGGCCACAACAACCCCATGCAGTGCTACAGGCTGGGGTCAGAGTGCAGAAAGGGACCTGGGGGTAGTGGTTGATAGTAGGCTGAACATGAGACAGCAGTGAGCCCAGGTGGCCAAGGAGGCCAATGGCATCCTGGCCTGCATCAGGAACAGTGTGGACAGCAGGATCAGGGAAGTCATTCTGCCCCTGTCCTCAGCACTGGTTAGGTCACACCTTGAGTCCTGTGTCCAGTTCTGGGCCCCTCAGTTTAGGAAAGATGTTGAGTTGCTGAAAGGTGTCCAGAGTAGGGCAACAAAGCTGGGAAGGGGTTTGGAGCACAAGCCCTATGAGGATAGGCTGAGGGAGCTGGGGTTGCTTAGCCTGGAGAAGAGGAGGCTCAGGGGAGACCTTATTGCTCTCTACAACTACCTGAAGGGAGGTTGTAGCCAGGTGGGGGTTGGTCTCTTCTCCCAAGCAACCAGCACCAGAACAAGAGGACACAGTCTCAAGCTGCGCCATGGGAGTTTCAGGCTGGATGTTACGAAGAAGTTCTTCACAGAAAGAGTGATTGGCCATTGGAATGTGCTGCCCAGGGAGGTGGTGGAGTCACTATCCCTGGAGGTGTTCAAGAGGGGACTGGACATGGCACTTGGTGCCATGGTTTAGTTGATTAGATGGTGTTGGATGATAGGTTGGACTTGATGATCTCAAAGGTCTTTTCCAAACTGGTTAATTCTATTCTATTCTCTCTCTATATATATGGCATACAGATGTATCTCACACACACACACACACACATATGCCATTTTTCAGTGGATGATTTTGGAAGCACGTTTAAATTTAAACTCCTTTAAGTAGGTTAAGATATTCCAGTGATCTGATCAGTGGGATACAGTCACTGACCTACATTTGTGAGGAAATAATTTTTTTTCTGAAAAGGCTGTTCTAGCTTTAAAAGGATCATTAACAGAACATCTCTGCCAGCCTAATTTGCATTTTAGATAACTGAGAATTATTAATTATCATGTTATACCCAGGCAGACTTCTAATTTCTTCAGAGAAGTATCTAGGCCTTGGCAGCTTGAAAGGAGATAGCCAAACCCAACCGTGTAACAAGGGATAACTGTACGGGATGAAAAGGATTTGCTCTCCTCTGGATTTCCTACTGTGCTATTTTGAATCTCTCAACAGGGTTACAGGGATAGCCTCATTTCTTTCTCCCTGGTCTATTTTTGGTCTTTGTCTTGGTCCTCTGTCATGTAGCGTCTCACAGTGGAGTGTTAGGATTCTTATTTGTATTTATGTATCAAATGCCTCCAGAGTGAGAAGATCATTGAAGCATAGAGTTGTTTTGGTTGGAAAAGACCTCCAAGACTGAGTCAAGCCTTCAAACCCACCCCACCGTGGACATTAAAGCATGTCCCAAGGTGCCATGCATGTCCACACATTTCTTGAACAGCTCCAGGGATGGTGACTCCACCACCTCCCTGGGCAGCCTGTTCCAATGTCTGATCACTCTTGCAGGAAAGACATTTTTTCCTAATATCCAACCTAATCTCTCCCACCCTCTACACAATTTCAGGCCATTTGCTCTAGTTCTATCACCTGATACTATGGAGAAGAGACCAACACCCTCCTTACTCCAGCCTCCTTGCAGGGAGTTGTAAAGAGCAATGAGGTCTCCCATCAGCCAGCTTTCTCCCTCAGCCACTATATAAAACTCTGAAACACCAAACCTGGTTGGTTGTTTTGTTTTGTTTTGATTTGGGTTTCTTGGTTGTTTCTGTGTGTTTCTGGTTTTTATTTAGCTAGTGTCTCACACCTCTCTGTTACAGAGCTCTGTGCAGTGACACACAGGCAGGGATGCGTGCAGCAGCCTGGTGTGCATCAGCCACTTCTCATACTGCCAGATCCGCCAAGGTCCTTTTCCCATATCACATTACTCTGTGAATAGCTTCTTTTAGATGATCATAGCAGATGAGACTTTGCATTTTTTCAGCTTAATTATTGTGCAGAGCATGGCATGTTGCTATCGCCATTGATTGCTTGTGAGAGCCTAGAGAGTGCTCTGCCTGGCTATGTTTGGTTCGCTCTGTCCCACTGCTGATTTGTTTGGTTCATTTTTTTCTCACTCAGCAGAAGTGTTGAGCAACAGAGAAAACCAAATGGGACTACCTATCACTTCAGCTCCTAGATACATCTAGAAGAATTTTCTCTTGGTTTAAGCCAGACCAGAACTCAGCTCAGTCTCTGCTCAGGGCCAGCACTTTCTGCAGCTGAGGACAGGTTTGCCCAGGCAGTGGCTGCTGACAGAAGTGACAACGCTGATGGCAAGAGTTAGCACCAAGGGTTGGGCTGCAGACCAAGGGCACTGCTACACCTTGTGTGCCACCTTGGGGTGAAGGAAGGAAAAGGCTGCAGCTGCAGGGAGAAGGAGACTGGGCAGGTGACTCTAAAATGACCAAGAAGGGATTCCATCCTATGGGCATCATGTAGGATGCCCAGGAACACCAGGGCCAAGCCTCTTCTTCAATGGCTGGTACCTGAGGAGGACTCTCTCTGCTCTGCCTTCAGTCCTGATTCATGAATGCCTGAATGCGGTTTATTTTCCACTCTATCAGTATCTCTCCCCTATTCCCTTTGCATTCCCTTTCAGAAGCAGAGGGATTCAAAGAGAGCATCTGGCACTCATCTAGTGGCCTGCCCAGCCCTAACCCTTGACAATTTTGTCATCAGTGCTGTGATGCCTGCATCGTTCTTGGATGCCAGGGTGCAGAAACAGTCTCATCCCTTCTCAGGAATCAAATGCATAATCATTTGACTGAAAAAATACAAAGTTCTTGCTGTATTCTTGGTCATATTTCTTCATAGGCCCCATAAACTTTATCTGCACTTCTATATTTACATGACAAAATAATGACTTCTGCAATAGCTTAAATGCCAGCTGGTGGGCTTGACACCAGCTTTCTTTAATGGTTCCAAGCCAGGTATATCTCACAGCACATCTGGGTTTGACAGAGAGCCATTTCAGGATAAAAAATGCCCAAGCAAACAGCTGTTTGACAAAGGAAGACAGAGGTGGTGTGGAAAGGTGGGGGTTTTTAATAAAAGGAGTGGTGCAGCAGTTGAATTTCCTGAATTGGAATGGTCCAGTATGTCTTTGCAAGAAACATTTGATATTTGTACTCCTCTCCTGGGGTCCTTATTTAAATAATAAAAAAAAATGTTATCAAAATACTGCATGATACTCATAACCTTCAGCCACTGCTGGAAACATTGATTTTAAGCTTGGATCTTTTATGAAGAATTATTACATCTGGGAGCTGTGGGTTTGGTGGTTTCACTTCTTAACCCTTCATGGGATCTCGGTCATGGGCAGGCATCTGTTCAGTGGGTACTGCAGTTACCTGCTTGCTCCCTGAGCCTTCTGTATAGTACTGGTAATCCTACAAAGTTGTCAAGGGTCAGGGCTGGGCTTGCCACTAAATGGGTGCCAGAGGCTCTCTATAGAACCCTCTGCCTCCCAAAGGGAAGCAGGGAATAAGGGGGAGAGAGTGATGGGGTGGGAAAGAAACTAAACCACCTGTGATAGAAATAAGAACAATCCAATAAAAGAGACACAAACCAATATTAAACACAGTCCCTGATGACAATGAAGTCACCATTGTCACCACTGATGCTCCAGGCAGGTGCTGGGAAAGTCTGAGGCTGGACAACACAACAAAACAAACAACAGATTGAAAAGCTAACACCTTTTCCCTGAGTATTCTTCCCTAAAATATCTACCTTTTTCTTTTAAGAAAATACTGTTCAGCTTTTCTCCCTTATACTCCAATTCTGTGTGATTTCCCAAAGCTTTGTACTGTGGCCTCCTCTTGATCCACTCCAGCGGTTCTCTCTCCTTACTGTGTTGGGGGGTGTCAGAGCTGGACACACTACTTCAGGAGAGGTCTCATCAGAGGACAGTGGCAGAATCACCTCTCTCCACCTGCTGATCACATCTCTTTTGATGCAGCACTGAAGAGTTGGTGTCCCATTCCACGCCTGTTTGGGTTTTTTTTTCCTTTTCCATCTGCAAAAACCAGAGCAGTCAGCAAACCCTTAAGAGAGGTTTTGTGTGCAGTTAAAGAGATATATGACATATTACAATAGAATGGAATGGAATGGAATGGAATGGAATGGAATGGAATGGAATAGAATAGAATAGAATAGAATAGAATAGAATAGAATAGAATAGAATAGAATAGCGTAGACCAGGTTGGAAGAGACCTTTGAGATCATCGAGTCCAACCTGTCATCCAGCACTATCTAATCAACGAAACCATGGCACCAAGTGCCCCATCCAGTCTCTTCCTAAACACTTCCAGTGATGGTGACTCCAGCAACCCCAGCTCCCTCAGCCTCTCCTGTTAGGGATTGTGCTCCAAACCCCTCCCCAGCTTTGTTGCCCTCCTCTGGACATGCTCCAGCAAGTCAATATCTTTCCTAAACTGAGGGGCCCAGAACTGGACACAGTACTCAAGGTATGGCCACAACTGACTCTTCCTCTTTCATTACCAGTAAACAGCTTGCTTTGGGGCTTAACATATTGTCTCCCCCACCTCATTTGTTTTGAAGGGGGAGAAGAAATTACTGATGTGTTCTGTTTTCTTCTGTCATTTTCAGAATTCTCAAGAACTCAGTTAAATCCCACTCTCGACTTCACCAGGGCATAAAATTCTACTGTTTCCAACCTCTTATCATATGTATAAGGAAATAGCACCATTTGTCTTAAGATTGCACATTCTTAATTTGATGGACAGCCTGAAGCTAATAAGAACTGACAAGACATTCAAAGCAGAAAATAGACCCACCAGACAGTCTGTAGGAAGGAGGATTTTCACTTTTAAATGAAAGTTGGGATGAATTGCTTAATAAATTGGTAGTTGTAGGGGAAGAATCGTAGTAAAAACAGGATCACAAGATCCCATTCTTGTGGGAGTCGGATGGGACCTCTGGAGACCATCTGGTCCAAGTCCCCTGCTAAAGCAGGGTCACCCACAGCAGGTTGCCCAGGATCAGTGTCCAAGTAGGTCTGGAATTGCTCCAGAAAAGAAGACTCCACAACCTTCACAGCCTGCTCCAGGGTTCCAACATCCTCACAGCAAAGAAGTTTCTCCTCCTGCTTAGATGAAACTTCCTGGATTCTAGTTTGTGCCCATTGCCCCTTGTCCTATCAATGGAAAGGGTCTGACCCCATCCTTTTGCTCTCCACCCTTTAGCTGTTGTTGTAATGGGGGCTCAGAGCTGGACAGAATCCTCCAGATGATTTGCTTGCCATGGGTCAAGAGAAATTGTCTTCCCACTCTACTCTGGATGATGCTTCTTTTGAAATCAATGTCTGATGAATGCAGTTGTTAACCACAATCATAAACCAGAGGTATCTCCTCTTGTTTCCCTCATAATTAGAATAGAATAGAAAGACTAGACTAGACTAGACTAGACTAGACTAGACTAGAATTAACCAGGCTGGAGAAGACCTTTGAGATCATCATGTCCAACCTATCATCCAACACCATCTAATCAACTAAACCAGGGCACCAAGCACCCCATCCAATCTCTTCCTAAACACCTCCAGGGATGGTGACTCCACCACTTCCCTGGGCAGCACATTCCAATGGCCAATCACTCTTTCTGTGAAGAATTTCTTCCTAACCTCCAGCCTAAACCTCCCCTGGTGCAGCTTGAGATTGTGTCCTCTTGTTCTGGTGCTGGTTGACTGGGAAAGAGACCAACCCCCACCTGGCTACAACCTCCCTTCTCTTAAGTGTGACCAGAATTAGGGTTTTTTTTTGGAAATCTCCCATCAATTTCTTGCCTGATCAGTTGCTTAGTGATATACTTTGAAGATGGTTTCTCTTTGCAAAAACAGTTTTCAAAGTTGAACAAGAAAATGGGTAGCATTTGCTATCATTTTTGTTTAAATTGCCCCATTGCAACTTTGACAGCAGTAAAGCTCTCCAGTGTCAACACTGTCATCAGATACCTCAGATTAAATGACCCTGCAGAGAAAGTCTTACTATCTGAAGAGACAGGTTTTCAAAGCTGCAAAGCACAATAGAGTCACAGAAATCTTTTGGTTGGAAAAGAACTTTAAGATCATTGAGTCCAACCATTCTCTGATTCTACCAAGTCTGGTGCTAAACCATGCCTCTCAACACCACATCCCTGCCTCTTTTCAACATTTCCAGGGACGAAGATTAAACCACCTTCCTGGGGAGCCTGTTCCAGTCTTTGAGAACCCTTTCAGCCACAAAGTGTCTTCTAATATCCAACCTAAACCTCCCCTGTTGCAACTTGAGGCCATTTCCTCTCATACTGCCACTTCTTTCTTAGGACGGAAGACTAACTCACATGTGGTTCCAACCTCCTTTCAGGGAGTTGTAGGGATCCAGAAGGTCTCCCCTCAGCCTCCTTTTCTCCTGACTGAACAACACTGACTTGGGAACTTGTTTGTGACCATGGATGACACTCAGATCTTGAGAAAGTCCCTGAAACTAAATTCCAAACAGGCACATGGAGAACTTTATGATGCATTTCCTAGATTTTATGCACCCAAATGGCTAGAAGCAAAATTGAAGCCTTCTTTGGATATGTCCTGTGCAGAGCACAGGACAGTGCTGTTTTAGTAGCAACTAGATGGTACAGTGTCTGTGCAACATGTATAATGAACCCTGTGGATAGGTTTGCATCCCTAGCCATACAACTCCCAGGCTTGTCAAGAGGGAGCTTTAACCTCTGAATAACAGACAGGACTTGGAAGACTCATGTTTTATCACCAGCTCCATCACTGGCTTGGCAGAATGAGCCTTCTGCCCCAGCACCATTTATTGGCAAAGCTTTGTAGAGCACTTTTGAGTTTTGGCCTAAAACATTTTGACAACCAAACTAAAGCTGATGAGCGAGAGGTCCTGAGTGAAAAGCTGGAGGCATGTTCCAACTGCCAGAAGGTGCAGGAGCTCAACACATAGTGATCAGTCTTCAGTAAGCCAAGTCCAGTAAGAGGCAGATTGTGGAGTAGGTTTTGTGGATAGAGTCAAACCATGCCATGGGAGCTGGAGCAGGGAGTTCGCTTGGTTGGTGGTACACAGTGGGGTGCAGAAGAAGCGTGGCTGGGAGCCTGGGAGGAAGGATGTCCCACTCAGATTGGGCAATCTTCTTTGTGGGTTGTTAGAGGAGCAATCTGAGAACATGGCAGCCCTTGCTGAACTGAAGCCATGGCCTCATTTTGCATCTCTGTAGTCTAGGAGCTGTGGACTAGGTAATACATGGTTTCTGTCTACAGCAGCCAGGTGCCAGGCTGAGGCTGTGACCTTCTGCTTCTCACTCATGTGCAGGACTGAGATGAAGAAAAATTGCATTTAAGATCGGAAGGTCCAGTCACCTACCAACTAGAGTCCCACCAAAGGTTTCAAACTAGCTTGGACTCTGTGTCCTCACAAGTCTCTGTTTTATTCTTTGATGTATTTAATCACTGCAGCTTTAAATTAAAATAAATGAATAATTGAAAATGAAGATGTTCAGGTGGATTCTTGTGGGGGATCAAGTACTGGAAAGGAGCAGTGTGTTTGATGCAGCATGTCCAAACAGATTTTGGGCAAGAGAAGGAAGTCTTAGAAGCATAGGGGCAGGCTGTTCCTCTGTGTTGTAAAAGGAACTGTTGGGGAAGATGATTGGCTTGGCTAAAAAGGGAGCTCTTGCAGGGCCTCAGGAAAAGAAGGAGAGTTTACTACCTTTGGAAAGAGAGCCAGGCAACTCAAGAAGAGTACAGGGATCTGGTTAGGTCATGCAGAGAGAGCCTACTTCAGCAACCTGTTCCGGTGGCTCGCTACCCTCACTGGAAAGAATTTCTTCCTAATATCCGTTTCAAGTCTACCCTACTCAAGCCTTTTGTCTTATCCATTCCCTTTTGTCTTATTACTACAAGTTCTTTTAAAAAGCCCCTCTACAGCTTTCCTGTAGCCCCCTTCAGGTGCTGGAACACTGCTATAAAGTCTCCCTGGAGCCTTCTCCAGATTGAGCAGCCCCAACTCTCCCAACCTGTGCTCCAGCCATATGATTATCTTGTGGCACTCCTGTGGACCCACTCCAGCAGTTCCATGTCCCTCTTATGCTGGGGACACCAGACCTGCACACAGTACTCCAGGTGGGGTCTCATCAGAGCAGACTAGATGGGGAGAATCACCTCATCCTGCTGTTCACTCTTCTTTTGATGCAGTCCAGAATATAGTTCGCCTTCTGAGCTGAAGATACAAAACCAATATAGAAGTTCTCCACCCTAACTATGGACATCCCAGTGCTACTAATTTTTCTTCAGGGGTGAAACCTGCTCTCATTCAACATGTCATCACTGAAATAACTATTTACTAATCCTCTCTGTAGATTTAGAAGGAGTGTGAGTGAAGACAGAAGCCACAGAAAATAGCACAGTAGAACAAAACAATATTTTCTTAGCACATGGCATAAATCAGTTAGGATAAAACCTAACAAAATAGGAGAAGGATGTTTATCCAAAATGGCAATCCATTTATTTAAACTGGAGGAAATTTCTTTTTGGCTGGATTCTCTGGCAGGAAGGTGTGCTTTTTAGGACACAGCAACTAAGGAGAAGTTCTTTCTTCTGTGTTACATCACTTCAAATGGAAGGAGCAGATCTAGTACTGAAGTGTTCTCAAAAGCTTGCAAAGTGAGTGGATCAAGTGAATCACTAAACAGACCTATGTCAGGATCAAGAGGCAGTTGTGAATTCTCTCTTTTGTGGTTTTGTAATGCAAATAAAGAACTGCTCTAATGCAGAGGAGGGTGGCAAGGATGAACAACAGGGTGGAGCACCTCTGCTATTAAGATAGGCTGAGGGAGCTGGGGTTGTTCGGGGGAAACCTTATGGCTGCCTTCCAGTACCTGAAGGGAGCCTACAGGAAAGCTGGAGAGGGACTTGTCACAAGGGTGTCTAGCAACAGGACTAGGGAAAATGGTTTTAATCTGAGGAACAGTAGGTTTAGACTGTATCTTAGGAAGAAGTTCTTCAGTATAAGGGTGATGAGACTCTGGAAGAGGTTGCCCAGAGTGGTTGTGGATGCCCCCTCCCTAGAGTGAGGCCTTGGAACTTAACCAAACCTAGTTGAGAGGCATCCATAGCCATGGCAAATGGCTTGGAGCAGATGATCTCTGAAGTCCCTTCCAACATAAGGCACTCTATGAGGCTACGATTCACAAACAGCACAGCCTTGCCTTGCTCTTCCAGAGTTTTCATGGCAGAAGCAGTGACGCACTTTGATAAGCTGTTCAAACCCTTTCCTTGGAGGCATGCCTCACTATACACAGTCATATTTCACAACAGCACATTTCATTGCCAGATCTCACAGTCTTTTGGCAGAATGAGTAAATGTTACCTTGGCTGCATAACAGGAACAGCGGTAGTAGCACAGAAATTTCTTGCAGTCAAATTCAATTAACAGAGAAAACAAGTAGAATTCAGGCCCTATGAACTTCTTGCCTTACCAGTTAACTGAGGATTAAGATCTAAAAGGACTGTACTGGTCTTGACTTTCCTGAAAAATCACAGAATCCTAGGATGGTTTTGGTTTGAAGATCATCTAGTTCCAACCCCCCCCCCCCAGCATGGGCAGGGACGTGTTCCACTAGACCAGGTTGCTCAAGGCCCCCTCCAGCCTGGTCTTATACACTTGCGGCAGGGGGGCATATAAAACTTTTCTGGGCAACCTCTCCTGGCACAAACTCAGGCCATGTTCTCTTGTCCTATCACCTGACACTTGGGAGGCAAGGCCATCACCCATATGGCTCTGACCTCCTTTCAGGGAGTTGTAGAGAGTGGAAAGGTCTCCTCTCAGCCTCCTTATTCTAGACTTAAACCCCAGTTCTTTCAGCCACTCCTCACAAGATTTGTGCCAAGTACCTTCTAGATATTCTACTCTGCTTCACAAGGTACTGTGAGAACTCATGCTGCTAAGAATAAATCAAATATTGACATTAGCCACTAAATTGTGGCTGAGAATCCTGAGAATGGTAACTATAGAAATCCATTCTCAGTCCTATTCACACCACAAGCTCAGCTTCTAGAAAACACAAAGAAGCTCTGTGGCAGCCTGCTGAAGTTTTCTTCTCTGGCGATTTGTATTTCTCATGTCATCTATTTCAGTTGTGTATTTCAGTATCCATCCCCAAAAGAGTCTTTGAGTGATCCAGAGGTCATGTGCACCTTTCTGAAATAGCCACATTTTCCTATGAGGCAATTTTGTGAGACGAACAGAAAGCTACTCCACAATGAAAATCAGCCTCGGGTTTGAGCTACCTGCTATGCAACTGTCATCTAACAGCAGAATTAGACTGCTGAGCAAGCAGTCTTCTCAAAAGGCAAATATTAAGACACACAAGAATTTTTCAGTATTTGAGAGAGAGCAAGTAATGAATGCACACATGAGGATTCTTGCTTTGAAGAGAAAAGCAGTAGAAAATGAATTCTGTCTGGAGCAGAGAGAAATGAACAAGAGGACACAGTCTCAAGCTGCACCAAGGGAGGTTCAGGCTGGAGGTTAGGAAGAAGTTCTACACTGAAAGAGTGACTGGCCATTGGAATGGGCTGCCCAGGAATGTGGTGGAGTCACCATCACTGGAGGTGTTTAAGAAGAGACTGGATGGGGTGCTTAGTGCCATGGTTTAGATGATTAGAGGGTGTTGGGTGGTAGGTGGGACTCGATCTCGAAGGTCTTTTCCAATCTGGTTTATTATATTCCATTCTATTCCCCAGGGCTCAGTACTGTGGCCAGTTCTGTTCGACATCTTTATCAATGACCTGGATGAGGAGATTATAGAATAGAATAGAATAGAATAGAATAGAATAGAATAGAATAGAATAGACCAGACCAGACCAGATCAGGTATTTTCCAACCTGGTCTATTAGCAGGGGGGCGTTGGACTAGATGATCTCCAGAGGTCTTCCAACCCTCAGCATTCTCTGATCCTGTAATGCAAGATTCAGTGACAACAATGAATAAAGCAAGCTTTAGAAAGCTTTCATGACCCTGATGCCTCTGTATTTCTCTTGTTTTTATATTTTGTCTGACCTGTAATCTCATTATGGAACAAGAGAATAACACAGTTTGAAAGAGGTTGAAGCATCAAAACATCTTTGAGTCACTTGCATTAAGTAAATTGTCTCTTTGATGCTTCTTTAAATAGAAAGGGATGTTGAAACCTTAACAGCAACCTTTTTGCTATCAAAGTAGTGGTATAGTGAATAATGCAGGAAGGATTTCAAATTCCTTGAGATTTCAGCAGTGCTAGATGCCTCACTACCTCTTCAAGGATCCTTAGTTTTAGCAGGAAGTCTCTCAGTGTTTCCTCGAGTTGTGGCACATGATGTATGGAAGTGATATATGTATGTAAGCCTGCCAAAGTACGGGTACATATCTGCACATTGAAATGAATCATAGAATGCTTTGGGTTGGAAGGGACCTTAAATATCATCTAGTTCATACTTCCCTGCCATGGGCAGGGACACCTTCCACTAGACCAGGTTGCTCTAAGCTCCATGCAACCTGGCCTTGAACACCTCCAGGAATGGGACATCCACACCAGCCCTGGACAACTTGTTCCAGTGTCTTACTACCCTCACTGTAAAGAATTTCTTCCTAATACCCAGTCTAAATCTTCTCTCTCCCAACTTAAATCTGTTGCCCCTTGCCCTGTCACTACAAGCCCAAGTTCTCCTGTACTCCTCTTCAGGTACTGCAAGGATGCTTTAAAGTCTCACTGGAGCCTTCTCCAGGCTGAACAGCCCCAACTCTCTCAGCTTGTCCCCATAAAGGAGGTGCTCCAGTGCTCTGATCGTCTTCACAGCCTTCACAGTCTAACCATTTCATGTCTTGCTCTGAGGGCCCCAGAATTGGATGCAGAAAATGGCATGCATTTGAGAAATCTAGAGAGAGAGATTTGTGTAGTTTGCAATTGGGGAAAGAAGTAGTAATTAAGCAGAAAATGGGTTGTGGAGGGAAGAACTCCTATCTCAGGAGACAATCTGCCCTACTTTCTCTTCTCACATTTGGAAATCTATGAATCTTTTACTTGCTTTATCACTTTTCCTGATTCCCTGCGGGCCAGAGATGACAGCTAAGCCTCTGTTTTATCTTAAACTATTCAAAGCATGTCAAAAAGTGACTGATGCTGAGTCTGAAAGTGGCTACATGAATGCAGGAATCCACCTACCAGTTATCCCTCAGTCCAGGGGATCACCTTTGCTTGAGTGAAACCATAATGATCATCTCAGAACAGCCAGCAGATTGTTGCAATATATAGAATCATAGAATCACAGAATTGTTTGGGTTGGAAAAGAACTCTAAGGTCATTGAGTCCAACTGTCAAGCTAGCACCACCATGGCCATTAAGCCATGACCCAAAGTGCCATGGCCACGCTTCTTGAACATCTCCAGGGATAGTGACTCCACCACCTCCCTGAGCAGCCTCTTCCAATGCCTGACCATTTCTGCAGGAAAGAAATTTTCCTAATATTCAATATAAATGTCCCCTGGTACAATTTCAGGCCATTTCCTCCTGTTTTAGTACCTGACACTGAAGAAACCCACCCCCACCTTATTCCAACTTCCTTTTAGGGAGTTGTAGAGAACAATGAGGTCTCCCCTCAGCCTTCTCCAGACTAGAAAACCCCAGTTCCTCTCCTCACCAGACCTGCTCTCCAGACCCTTCACCAGCTTTGTTACCCATCATAGTCCAGCAGCTCAGCTTGGGATTAGTCAAAAGATGCTCCAGCAACTCAATGTCTTTCTATAATGAGCAGCCCAAAACTGATCTTTTATTGCTTCTAGTCAGAGACCAGAAACTGAGATGATGCTTTTTTATTCTCTCTAGAAGTAATTATTTCTCTCTCAAGCCACTCTGATATCAGGGCATAAAGATGGTATTAGTTTTTCACCCTGCGTTGTTAACAGATGTTCTGTGTAAGGACAGGGTCAGACAGATGCACCGTGGTCTGTAACCCTCTCCACTGTTTATTCTGTGGGCTCTCTTTGCTGTCTCAAATACAGCCTTTACAAATCCTTTCTATTTTTATTCCATTGCACTCTCACAATTAACTCTAAAATACACTCTTGTCATTGGACTTCAGCAGGGTAAAATACAGGAATGATGTGAGTGGAGCTGCTTTCACGTCTCTCAAAATGGGATTCTACTGGAATTTCTACAGTAACTTCATTTTAGGAGGCTTTAATTTGTGCTGGAAATGTATATGCCTCAAATGCTCTGAATGTGTTCAAGGACAGCCTGAATGGGGCCTTGGGCAATCTGGTGTCCCTGCCCATGTCACGGGGGTTGGAACTAGATGATTTTTAAGGTCTCTTCCAACCCAAACGATTCTATGATTCAACAAAGCGTTTTATGGATAAAGCAAGATAAACCAAGATAGGAACTTCAGACTGTTTATACTCAGCCTGAACATGAAATGGTATGCTTATGTACTGCTTTAGGTATTCAAAGTTTTATCATCAGTATTAACATCTTTGAGAAGTGTGATCAACAGGATGAGGGAGCTGATTCTCCCCCTCTATTCTGCTCTTGTGAGACCCCACCTGGAGCACTGCTTCCAGTGCTGGTGGCCCCAGCTAAAGAGGAACAGGGAACTGCTGGAGTGGGCTCAGAGGAGGGCCATGATGATCATCAGGTGGCTGGAGCACTTCTCCTGTGCAGGCTGAGAGAGCTGGATCTGTTCAAGTTGGAGAAGATATTCTCCAGGGAGACTACAGTGGCCTTCTGGTCGCTGAAGGGGGCTACAAGAAAGTCAGGAATGGACATTTTACAAGGGCTTGTAATGAGAAGACAAGAAGGAATGGCCTTGAGCTTAAGCACAGTAGATTTAGACTGGATATTAGAAAGAAATTCTTTCCAGTGAGTGGGGTGAGACAGTGGAACAGGTTGCCGAGGGAAGTTGCAGATGCCCCATTTCTAGAGGTTTTCAAGGCCAGGTTGGATGAGGCTTTGGGCAACCAAGTCTGGTTGAGAGGTATCCCTACCCATGGCAGCAGGGGTGGAACTGGATGATTTTTAAGGTCCCTTCCAACTTAAACCATTCTATGAATCTATCAATCTTTGTTAAGGCTGGAGAAGAGGAAGCTGAGGGGAGATGCCATCACTCTCTACAACTACCCGAAAGGAAGTTGGAGAGAGGAGGGGGCCAGCTTCTTCTCCTTGGTGTTAGGATTAGGGGAAATGGTTTCAAGCTGCACCTGGGGAGATTTAGGCTGGATGTTAGGAAATATTTCTTCATTGAAAGGGTTCTCAGCCATTGGAATGGTTTGCCCAGGGCAGTGGTGGAGTCACTGTGGCTGGAGGTGTTTAAGCGGCATGTGGACCTGGCGCTTAGGGACATGATTTAGTACTGGGTCCAGAGTTGGACTGGATGTTCTTTGAGCTCGCTTCCAACCGGATATATTCTGTGATTCTGTGATTCTCTAAGTAATTGCTTTGTGACATTTTTAGGTTGAAAGTCATCTGAATGATGACACATGAACCCGTGTTTTGCAGCTGTCAGGAGGACATTGTAACACTGTTCTTCACTGGGGCTAGCTCCTGTGAGACAACTCTTTCTTTTTTGGGGAGAAAAGTGCCTAATACTAGGCACAATTCACTTTATTCTCATGGGATATCTTTTGCTTTTGTGCTGGTGAGAATGTTTGCAGGGAAGTTGGGTTTGTGTGTGTGTGTCCTGTTAACTAGTAACAGGGTATTATGAAAGTAGAAGTTGCTTGTGAATCTGAGAGGGTCTAGCGAACCCACCCAGAGCAGAACATTCGAGTGTCCCCATTTTACTGAGACTGCAAGAGGTGGAGATGGATACTCTCATTAGTTGCATACATCTTTTCTAGGATGAAACATTTAACAAAGGCTCTCCAAAATCAGCAGGGAACTTCCAAATGTCATTTTTGATCTTTGCTTGCCATATTGGTCGAATTCAAGCCTTCAACTCTAGTCCTCTTAATCAGCAAACATTCTCTACTACAATAATTCTATTTCTCTTAAGAAGTGATGGTGTAGTTGGCCTTGCTATGCAGTGTTCATGCAACAGCAGAGACAGAATCACAGAGTCATAGAGTCATTTTGGTTATACGTGACCTTTAAGATCATTGGGTCCAACCAGTATCTAAATCTACCAAGGCTGGTTCTAAATTGTGTTCCTCAGCACCACATCTCTGCCTCTTTTCAACCCCTCCAGGGATGGGGATTCAACCAACTTCCTGGGCAGCCTGTTCCTTTCTTGGAGAAACCTTTCATTTGAGAAATTTCTTCTAATATCCAACCTAAACCTCCTCTGGTGCAACTTCAGGCCATTTCTTCCAATCACCTGACACTAGGGAGAAGAGACCTCAGTCCAGTTTCCTTTCAGGTAGTTGTAGAGAGTCAGGTTGTCTCCCCCCAGCCTTCTTTTCTCCAGGCTAAACAACTGCATTTTCTCAGCTGCTCCTCACCAGACCTGTTTTCCAGACCCTTCACCAGCTTCATTGCCCTTCTCTGCACATGCTCCAGCACCTCAATGTCTTTCTTGTAATGAGGTCCTCATAATGGAACCCAGTACTCAAGGTGTGGCCTCACCAGTACAGAGGGGCAATTACTTCCCTGGTCCTGCTGGTCTATTCTTAATACTTGCTCCCTCGTAGATGCACTATCTTGGAATGCACACCTCAAATTAAGAAATAATTGTCAGTTATATGGTCTTTATGAACTATTTTAGGTGCACAGTTACTTAATAGAAACTGTTTCTTGCTGTAATGGCTTTATTTGCTCTTATTATACCTAGTCTTGGGCAGTATGTGCACCAGCTGATTACAGACATTTTGGACTGAATGAGTCCTGTGAATCCTTATCGTGATGCTGTGGTAGTGATTAGTGTAAATATGAAGACTAAGACTTGACAAGATACTGGAAAACCTTATTGCCTGCTTTCCAAACAATCCCTGCATGGCATTGCACAATTTACCCTCAGAAGGATGTTCCAAACATCAGAAGTGTGGTGAAAAACTTGGACAGGATTGCCTTGGATAGGGAGATGGTGTGCAAACCACTGTTTAGTTATTTAGGTTACTTAATTAACTTTATACCATATTGAAAAAAGAGTTTTAAAAACCCAGAAGGTCTATAGGGTCTTTTATGTGACCTTCATCAAAGCACTGTTCATAGAGTAGTTCCAAAGTAATTCATTATCCCCTGCTTACAACATTGTAGTAGGCTTTGATTTGTGCAAAGGTCATAATTTTAAGGCACTCATCACCTTCTGAGAGGTCTGCTACAGTCCATAGAATCATCAAATGGCTCAGGTTGAAAGGGACCTCAGAGATAACCTACTCCAACTCCCCTGCCAGAGGCATGGACACCTCTCAGCTAGACTCAGTTAAGTTCCAAGGCCTCACCCAATCTAGCCTTAAACACTTCTAGGGAGGGGACATTCACAAGCACTCTGGGCAATCTATTGCAGAGTCTCACCACCTTCATACTGAGGAACTTCTTCCTAATCACTGGTTAGGCCACATCTTGAGTCCTGCGTCCAGTTCTGGGCCCCTCAGTTTAGGAAGGATGTTGACTTGCTGGATCGTGTCCAGAGAAGGGCAACAAAGCTGGGGAGGGGTTTGGAGCACAAGCCCTATGAGGAGAGGCTGAGGGAGCTGGGATTGTTTAGCCTGGAGAAGAGGAGGCTCAGGGGAGACCTTATTGCTGTCTACAACTACCTGAAGGGAGGTTGTAGCCAGGTGGGGGTTGGTCTCTTCTCCCAGGCAACCAGCAACAGAACAAGAGGACAGAGTCTCAAACTACGCCAGGGGAGGTTTAGGCTGGAGGTTAGGAAGAAGTTCTTCACAGAAAGACTGATTGGCCATTGGGATGGGCTGCCCAGGGAGGTGGTGGAGTCACCATCCCTAGAGGTGTTTAGGAAGAGACTGGATGGGGTGCTTGGTGCCATGGTTTAGTTGATTAGATGGTGTTGGATGATAGGTTGGACTTGATCTCAAAGGTCTTTTCCAACTTGATCTATTCTATTCTATTCTATTCTATTCTATTCTATTTCTATTGTAAGGTCCAGTCTAAACCTGCTTAAAAGCATTCTTCCTTGTCCCATCGCTAGACACCCTCATAAAAAATCCCTCTCCAGCCTTACTGTAGGCTCCCTTTAGGTATTGGAAGGCAGGTATGAGCCCGCCCAGCCCCGAGTCTTCTTCAGGCTGGACTGCCCCATCTCATCCTATCCTCATACGAGAGGTGCTCCATCTCTTAGATCATCCTTGTGGCCTTCCTCTGGACTCACTCCAACAGTTCTACGCCCTTTTATGATGACAGCAGAACTGGGTGTAGTATTTGAGGTGAAGTCCCAGAAGAGCAGAATAAAGGGGAAGAATCACCTTTCCTGATCTGCTGACTACACTCCTCTTGATGCAGGATACGGTTGCCTTTTGGGAGGCATGAGCACATTGCTGGGTCATGTAGAATTTCTCATGTTTTGTATGATTTCTCAAAAAAAGGGCAATGTTGTCACTGGCAGTATGGGCACAGGAAGAGAAGCAGATTTTCCAAGTGCAAACTGCACAAGGTGAAAGCATGGGGTAACCAGGCACATGCTAGGATTTAGTCACAGGTTCTGTCAATGCCTTGCTCCTCAACCATTAAAAACAGGACAATAATATCTCTGTTTTGTGAAGGCATAGAAAAATAATTCGGGTCTTCCAAGCATCTCCCAGTTGAGCAAAGGCTGGAGGTTATTAGAGGAACAGATCTGCCAATGGGCTGATGAATGAATCAATGTCAAAAGAATGGGATAAGCTACACAACATCGTAAACAAGAGGTTGATGGTCCTCCACCTACGCCCCTACTCTACCCTACTCAGGCCAAATCTGGAATATCGTATCCAGTTCTGGGATCCCCGGTTCAAGACCTGAGGCTGTTTAGCCTGAGAGAGGATCTTCTCAATTCCCAGTAAGAGATAGGAGGTGGGGGGCAAGAGGATGGGGCCTGACTCTTCTCATTGGTGCCCAGAGACAGAGCGAAGGGCAATGGGCACAAACTGGAACCCAGGAGGTTCCACTTACACATGAGGAAAAAATTCTTTGCTGTGAGGGTGCTGGAGCCCTGGAGAAGGCTGCCCAGAGAGGTTGTGGAGTTTCCTTCTCTGGAGAGATTCCAAACCCACCATTGCAACATGGGGACATTGTGATCCTGGACAACCTGCTCTGAGTGACCCTGCTTTAGCAGAGGGGTTAGGCTAGATGCTCCCTTCCAACTCCCACCACGCTGGGATTCTTTAAGAGAAGTTCCTTTCAGCAGACGGGAAGTTCTGTGTTATGCAGTATTCTTTCCTAGGACTTGCAGCTGTGAGAATGGTTTCATTGCAGGTGGGTTGTGAGAAGGGGCACTGCTGACATGGCTAGAAAGGCAGAAGTTTTAAAGACAGTGACATTTGAGGCTTGGTGGTGGTGGTGCTTATTTTTTTGTTTGGTTTGGCTTTTTTGGTTTGGGATTTTTGTTTTGTTTTGTAAGGGGGTTTTGTTTGTTTGTTTGTTTGGTCTTTTACAATTATCCTAATTATAAATGTAAACCAAAACTCTTTGTTTTAAACTTCATTTATTTTTCTTTCTCTCCTACAGCTGGTGGCCAATGCAATCCTTTTTGTCAGTGTAAATTTGTATGGGGTCTTTGTGAGGATTTTGACAGAAAGGGCTCAGAGGAAGGCATTCCTTCAGGCCAGGAACTGCATTGAAGACAGACTGAGGCTGGAGGATGAAAATGAAAAACAGGTCAGTTTCTATGCCTGCCTTCTTTTTTTTCTCTGTTTTTCTTGTGAGATGACTGTAGTTGTGTGAACCTCAGGTGAGGACACTGGTGACAACAGCGTGCTGGGGCATGTGTGTGGTTCCACCATGAGGGAAGGGTGCTGCTGCCTTCCTCTTGCTTCAGCTCTTTCTCCCCAGTGCATGCATACCTTTCACTTGCAGCACACACAGAAGATGCAGGCTGACCCCACAGCTGCTGTCACCTGCAGAGCCAAGTTCAGGTATTTTAGGGCTGAAGCAACTTCAACTTCTATTCCAGTCCATGGAGTTTTTGGCTGAGGTTAAGATACGCTGTGAATACTTTTATTCTGCCTGTGTGTGCTGCTATAAGCCCGTTTGCATTTGGAACACCTATAAACAGAAGACAACATTGTGGGGACAAGGGGCTGCACCAATATACGTGAATAACCATGACAACAACCAAAGCATTTTCTCAAAAGCCTCCTTTGTAGTTTGATGGTTTATTTCACACAATTTAATGACTCAATCTCCCAAGCAGATTTGGAAACAATGAGAAAAACACTATATTGTGGGTCTTTCTGTTGTTACTCACTGGTCTGATTCTTAAACCTACTCAGATATGGTCACTTTTAAGGTTTGGACTAGATTTTTCTCTAGATTTGTCTAGCTGACAATAGAGGACCACACTGAAATACAAAGGTATAACTCCACTGGTCTCTGTGGAATGATGGTAACCTATGGTAATAAAGGACTTAGAGTGGCATTCAAACCTTACCATACAAGATCCTCAAAGCCTGTGTGTGTCACATAGAATGACAAGGGTTGGAAGGAGCCCCTGGAGATGATCTACTCCAGCCTTGCTGCTAATGCAGGATCACCTAGGTCAGGTTGCACAGGAGCTGTCCAGGAGGGTTTTGAAAGTCAGCTTTCTGAGTTGAGTGAATGAATTTTTAGGACCTGAACATATTCTGCCATAAGTGGATGTTTCCTTTGAACAACTGTGATTCTTTTCTCTCTGTTTAAAAATGGTGTTAGGATCAAAGCCTTTAGGTTTGCTTCTGGTCTTTTGTAATCCAGATTCACAGAGGCATAATTGTGCCATAAGGGAATTTTCACAGAAATTAGGCAACCCTAACATCTGTACCTTTGAAAGTGCACTTCTGGGATCCAGCATGGCAAATAATCATAACATAACACAGCACAGTTTTAGTTGGAAAAGCCCTCTAAGGTCATTGAGTCCAGCCTTCGACCTAAAACCACTACAGACATTAAACCATGCCCCAAAGTGCCATGCCCACATGTTTCTTGAGCACCTCCAGGGATGCTGACTCCGCCACCTCCATGGGCAGCCTGTTCCAGCGTTTGAGAACCCTTTCAGTCAAGAAGTTTCTTCTCATATCCAACCTAAACCTCCTCTGATGCAATTTCTGTCCATTTCCTTTTTTCTGCCACCTGCTACTGATTTTTGTGTTGCAGTATACAGGTGAGTGCTGAGAACACACCTTTCTCCTACACTTGTGAAACTAGCTTTACACTACACAGCACAAAGCTCAATACAGCACTGAAATATGATAATTACCTGCCAGAAGTATCACCAAAAATATTTTCTGGGCTGCTCTTGCACTTCATTAGAATACTGCTAAAGCCAGGGTGAGAATTAAGATGTGATTACAGACTACAAAATTATTCTGCAGTTGCTGGGGCTCAGTGTATCCCAAGTTACCAGCTGGCAGCACTCAAGAGTGTTCGAGAGGAAAAGAGATGTTGCTGACCTAGTTCAATTTTTGTGATCATTCCTGTATTTTTGTTCCCTGAAGTACCAATATTACCTGTTAAAAAAGACTGCATTTCTCTCATTAAACTTTCTTGTCTCATTCAAGGGCTCTGACCTAAATTCCATCGCTGTTTTATGTTGGGAACTTTAATCCAAAATGCTAAAACCTTTTCCTGGTATTTCTCTGCATGTCTCTGAGGGGGAAAGGAAAGAACATGCTCTTGGCTTTTGAATCTACCCAGCCTTCTGGAGTTAGTGTTGACTGTGTGAGACAGACAGCACAGATGAAACTGTGAAGTTTCTTCCTTGTCCTACTTACAATACTTCTCACATGGGATGCATTTCTAGTAACAGTCCCATGTGGTAACTTCGATAAATCTGCTTTCATGAGCAATAAATTCTGTAGAATTTTCAGAGTCACAGACTCACAGAGTGGTGGTGATTGGAAGGGACCTCTGAAGATCATCTAGTCCAACCTCCCTGCTAGAATAGGATCACTGAGAGTAAATCACACAGGAATGTGTGCAGGCAGGTTTAGAGTGCCTCCAGAGACAGGGAGACTCATCACACATGTGTTTACAAGCAGGCTTTGAAAGCGTTGCTAGGGAGAAGGGGAGCAGATGGACCCTGGTTATTTTTAAATTCATTTTGATATTTACTCTGTTCTATTTTATCTGTGGTCACAACAAATGACCAGCCTCGATGGTGGCATCAAGTATTTGTCACATTGCTGACTGCAATTCCAGAGTAACACCAGAAGTGAAGGCCCAGAGCCAAATCAGTTTTAGATCACGAAAGAATAATTATAATCATTTACTTGGGATGAATTCCTTCTCTCACTGTCTATAAATCTCAGCAGCAAGGCCATCCTCTGAAGAGCAAGAATTTAATAAGAAGCATTGTGAGCTGGGTCCTGTTCCCTGGGATTGCACTTACTCTGTTCCTGCTCACTCAGAGCACCTGAGCTCTTCCCCTTTACTCCTGTTGTACCATTTCTCCATATCCATTTCAGATCATCCTTTCTCCATAGAATTGTTTCAGTAGAAAAAACCCTCTAAGATCATCGAGTCCAACATTAACCTAAGACCACCATGGCCATTAAGCCATATCCTGAAGTAGCAAAGCAAGGCATTGTTGCACTGCTCAACTCCAGGCATGGGGCACAGTGACTAGAAAGCTGCCCAGGAGAGAAAGACCTGAAGGTGCTGATGACAGCCAGCTGAAGATGAGCCAGCAGTGTGCCCAAGTGGCCAAGAAGGCCAACAGCATCCTGGCCTCTGGCAGGAACAGTGTGGTGAACAGGACCAGGGAAGTGATTGTCCTCCTGGACTCAGCACTGGTAAGGCCACACCCCAAATACTGGATTCAGTTTTGTGCCTCTCACTCTAAGGAGAACGCTGAGGTACTGGAGTATGTCCAGGGAAGGACAACGAAGTTGGTGAAGGGTCTAGGGAACAGACCTGGTGAGGAGCAGCTGAGAGCACTGAGGTTGTTTAGTCTGGAGGAGGCTGAGGGAAGACCTTCTGGCACTCTACAGCTCTCAGAAAGGAAGTTGGTGTGGATTGGTCTCTTCTCCCTAGTATCAGGTGACAGAACAAGAGGAAACATCCTGAAATAGTGCCAGGAGAGGTTTAGGTTGGCTATTAGGATATTTGTTTCCTGAAAGATTGGTCAAGCATTGGAACAGGCTGTCCAGGGAAGCGTTCAGAAAATGTGTGGATATGGGTCTTCCAGACCTGGTTTAATGGGCATGATGGCCTTGGAAGTCTTTTCCAACCTGTTCTGCAGACCCTTCACCAACCTCATTGCCCTTCTCTGGACCCACTCCAGCACCTCCATGTCCTTCTTGGAGTGAGGGAGGACTTCAAAACTGAACCCAGTACTCAAGGTGTGGCCTCTCCTGCCTCTTCACTGAGCTGGAGATTTGATTAATAGCTATCCAAGGGGAATGAAATGGTGTCAGCAAATGACATTATGGGTCCCTGTACAGAATAATTTGAACTGCTGCTTAGGACATTTTGGGTTCAAATTCCCTGCTGGGTTCAGATCTGCCTTCAAAACAATTTGATCTAGATATTACACATTTTGGATATATGCACTACCTCCTTTGAGTGGAAGGACAACTACACAGCAGCCCTCCAGTGATTTTTGTCCATTCTGCTTTATTTCAAGCACTGGGGGGTGGAGGGAGAAAAAACCCCCGAAATGTTACGTTCAAATAAAATAAACCACGTTGGACTTTTGCTCTTGTAATGGATAACAGGGTGCTGGGTTAGGGTTTTTGTGTGTTTTGGGGTGGGGATTTTTTGCCTTTTTTTTTTTCCCTTCCAGTTCAGCAACCAAAGTGAAGAATTAGCGATTTGCACTGCCACAGGCAGAAGTAATTTCTAGGGTGCCTGACAGCGTGCTTATCAATGCATAATCAGGTTCTCCTCATACTTCTTTATTCTCAGCATCTCGTGCCTTTTGTCATTGCAGCGCAGGAGAAAATATGAAATTCATCATGAAAACCCATGTCCTGTTCTCATAACCCTTAATACCAGCTCTGTGCATCAGCAAATTGCCTGCCAGCCAAAATTTCATCTGGACCGTGTGTGGGCACAAAACCCATGTTCTTGTCAAACAGCTTGTGTGCAGCAGGGACATGATCCTGACTTTACAGAAATTGCAAGGCAAGAGATGATGCTTGATCCTCTGCAGAAGCCAGCCAAAGCAATCTCTGACAAATGTAGGTGGACTAACTACTGCCCTTCTTAGCCACAAGGGCACGCTGCTGTCCCATGGGTAACTTAGTGTCCATCAGGACTCCCAGGGTCTTCTCCATGGAGCTGCTTTCCTGCATTTGAACCCCTCACCTGTATTGGTGCCAGGGGTTATTCCTCCTCAGTTGCAAGACTCTACACTGGTCTTTATTGAACTTCATTAGGATGAGAAAATGTACCTTGAGTCCTGTGTCCAGTTCTGGGCCCCTCAATTTAAGAAGGACATTGAGACTCTTGAATGTGTCCAGAGAAGGGCAGCAAGGCTGGGGAGAGGCCTCGACCACAAGCCCTATGAGGAGAGGCTGAGGGAGCTGGGGTTGTTTAGCCTGGAGCAGAGGAGGGTCAGAGGAGACCTTATTGCTCTCTACAACTACCTGAAGGGAGGTTGTAGCCATGTGGGCATTGGTCTCTTCTTCCAGGCAACCAGCACCAGAACAAGAGGACACAGTCTCACGCTGTACCAGGGGAAGTTTAGGCTCAAGGTGAGGAGAAAGTTCTTCACAGAGAGAGTTGTTAGGCATTGAAATGGGCTGCCCAGGGAGGTGGTGGAGTCATCATCCCTGGAGGTGTTCAAGAGGTGATTGGACGTGGCACTTGGTGCCATGGTCTAATAGTCATGAGGTGTTGGGTGACAGGTTGGACTTGATGATCTTTGAGGTCTTTTCCAACCTTATTGATTCTATGATTCTAAGATGTGCCAAGGGACACTTAGGTTGGACATTAGGAAAAATTTCTTTGAACAGTTTGTCAAGCTCTAGAGCAGGCTGCTCAGGGAAATGGTGGAAGGATTTAAAAAGATATATAGATGTGGGAGGAGGCAGATGGTTTCGTGGTGACCTGACAGTGCTGGGTAAACAGTTTGACTTGTTGCTCCTAAAGGTCTCTTTCAATCTAAACAGTTCTGCGATTCTAATTTTAGTTGCATGGTGAGTCTGAACCACATTCAAGATGTGTTCTGTGTTACAAGAAGGCTTAAAGCTGAATTTATTCCTTCAATAAACCACAACCTTGTACTGGAAAATTCACCTTCAAAACTGTGTTTGTTCTTTTCTATGACACAGTTTAGCATCAGTCTTTGTAGAGTTAGGTAATATTTGGACTTGATGGTATCAAAGGTCTTTTCCAACTGAAACAGTTCTGTGATTCTCTGACTGTCATAGTTAAGAACACTGGCAATAGTGCTTCAGATCATTAGGTTAGATAGCACACCAAATACTTCAAAAGTATTTTCCTGTGGCTGATTTCTTAAGTTAGAGCAATTTCAGTGCCAGCCCTGCTCTGTGGACACTCATGCAATATTTTAATGTATTTTAGGAGGATGCCACATTATCAAGTAATGCAACCTCAGGAATGGCAACCTCCTACATGTTCTTCCCTCAGCATGCAGGAATTCATAGTGAGCTTTAAAGTGGCATTAGGAAAGTTCTTTTTGACATATTCTTATTGCTCTCCACAGAACTGTTTTTGCTTCTAGAGGAAGCTGGGGTTATTTAGCCAGAAGATGAGGAGTTGTGAGAGGAGACCTTATTGCTCTTTGCAATTATTGCTCTCCTGAAAGGAGGTTGGTGAGAGGCTAGTGTTGGCCTCTTCTCCCAAGTAACTAACAGCAGGACAAGACAAAATGCCCTCAATCTGCACCAGGGAAGGTTTAGGTTGGATAGTAGGAAGGATTTCTTCCCTGCAAGAGTGGTCAGGTATTGAAACAGGCTGCCCAGGAAGGTGTTCAAAAACCTAGTACATGTGGCATTTTGGGACACGGTCTAGTAGTTGCAGAGTCACAGAATATATTTGGTTGGAAGAGACAGAATACAGAATAAACCAGGTTGGAAAAGTGTAGGAGAAGGGCTGTTTTCAAGATCATCAAGTCCAACCTATCACCCAACACCATCTAATCACTAAGTGCCTCATCCAGTCTCTTTTTAAACACCTCCAATGGTGGTGACTCCACCACCTCCCTGGGCAGCCCATTCCAATGGCCAATCACTCTTTCTGTGAAGAATTTCTTCCTAAAATCCAACTTAAACCTCTCCTCCAACCTTCAATCCAGCACTGTAAGGCCAACACTAAACCATAGAATCATAGAATAGAATCAACCAGGTTGGAAAAGACCTCAGAGATCATCTAGTCCAACCCATCACCTAATACCTAACACTTCATGACAACTAAGTGCCACATCCAATCCTTCTTAGAACATCTCAAGGGATGGGGACTCCACCACCTCCCTGGGCAGCACACGCCATGACCCTAAGTTCCAGGTGCATCTGCCACTGAAACACCTGCAGGGATGGTGACTTCACCACTGCCCTGGCAGACCATTCCAATGTTTATAACCCTTTCAGTGAATAAATATTTTGCTAATATCCATCCTAAACCAAGGAGGAAAGCTGATGGGCTGCTTAGATGTGGTCTTTTAGGGAGCAAGTGATGCTAACTTTAAAATCATGGAGTCATGGAATCATGGAAATTTGGGGTTGGAAGAGATTTACACAGGAAAAACATGAGGTTGTTATGTAGAAGGCTGGACTTGATGATCTTAGAGGTCTTTTTCCAACCTTAATGATACTATGATTCCATGATTCTATGATTCTAAGTGTCCCAACGATAATATAAAGCTAGCTAATGCTTCAACACAAGCTTGATACAACTTGTGCGGCACTCCTTAAACACAAGGCAGTTCCACCATGGGCCAGCAACTCTCTCACACAGATGCTTAACATGACAGCAGCTGGCATAGCTTCATGTGCAGTTTGCCAACTGGTTCCTGAGTTGTGTTCCTGCTTAAGCACAGATTATCTCCATGAGCAGGATATGGAGCTGGGCACTTTGCTTTCGTTCCAGTGTGTAACATCGTATGCTGTTGGCACTTGGATACTCACAGATTGCACCCAGTTGGAAGGGACCCACGAAGGTCATCTTGTCCAACCCCCGCTGGAGTCAGAATGGACACCTCCAATTAGATCAGGCTGCCCAGGGCCACACTGAGTCTGATCTTGAATGTCTCCAGAGATGGGGTCTCAACCACAACTCTGGGCAACCTGTTCCAGTATTTTACCACTCTCATTGTAAAGAACTACCTTATGTCCAACCTAAATGTACCCTGTTCCAGTTTCAAACCATTGCCCCTCATCCTATTGCTACAGCCCTTCTAAATAGTCCCTCCCCAGCCTTGCTGTGGGCCCTTTTCAGATATTGAAACATTGCTCTAATGTATCCCTGAAGCCTTCCCTTTTCCAGGCTGAACAGCCCCAGTTCTTTCAGCCTGTCTTCATAGGAGAGGTGCTCCAGCCCCCCCGGGGCCTTCCAGCAGGTCCATGTCTCTCATGTGTTTGGTGTCCCAGAGCTGGACACAATACTCCAGGTGAGGTTTCATCAGAGCAGCAGAGTCACCTCTCTTGACCTGCTGTCCATGCTGCTTTTGAAGCAGCCCAGAATGTGATTTGCCTTTGCTACAAGTGCACACTGGTGGCTCATGTCCAGCACCCCCAAGTCCTTTTCTGCAGGGCTGCTCTCAATTTCATCATCCTACTGCCTGGTTTGTTACTGAGGGTTTATCAAGATGTTTCATCTGTTCCTTTTTGGCCATTCTTCTGTGAAGGAAAAGAGAGAGCTCCCATCTCTGCAGCTGGGGAAGAAGAAAAATACAGTCTAAGTTGTTGGGGTTTT
The DNA here is from genome assembly GCF_014839835.1 of Dryobates pubescens. Lineage (NCBI taxonomy): Eukaryota > Metazoa > Chordata > Aves > Piciformes > Picidae > Dryobates > Dryobates pubescens. Next base: position 25,453,485 of record NC_071615.1, on the reverse strand, counting down.
TTATTTGGTTTTGTTGGGTTTTGGGGGAGGATTTTTTTTTTTTTGGTTGGTTGTGTGTGGCTTTTAATTTGTTTTTATTTTCAGGCTTGTCATTCCAGAGTGAACTTCTGTTTGCCATGTAATTCAAATTCTTTCCAGGTTTTCTGTTCCCCATTACCTCTTCAACATAAACTGATTTCATTTGGAATTTAGCCTCCCTTCAGGCACATTTGATTAGGAATTCCCCAGTCTGACAAGGTAATAATGAACTAAATCTGAATCCCAATTGTTATTTTAATTGAGTGAATACACTCATTACTTCCTTAACATGCTCATGATTGGTCCTTGTTTTTCCTCTTTGGAAGGCAAGGAGATTTTCTGCTGATTACTTCAGGCTCATTTCCCTGCTCTGTGAAGGCCAAATGAGGACAAGTAGCAAAGACTTCTAGAATTTTCTGATCTTGATTATAAAAATTCTAAGTTCTTCAAAGCAAAATATTGTACCTTAGTCTCTGGAGATTGTGGCATCTATGTCATTTTACTGGTTTGTGTTGTGATTTGCTTTTTTGTTCGGGTTTTCCAAGACCTCTGTGTCTTGGAGCAAGGAAATGCTTACCACTTATTACTTCTTACTTGGGTTCTACAATTACTGCTTTTCACTTCAGGTTCCTGCCTTTTCAAAATCCTTTATCTTCTTACACCCACTACTGAGCTCAGTTTCTGTGCAGCAGTGAGTCCCTAACGTTCCTCTGATTCTTTCTCTATGCTGGCTCATCAGTTGCAGAGTGTGTCTGGAGATAACAGGATCACAGAATGCATCAGTTCAAAAGGCACCCTTGAAGGTCATCTTGTTCAAGCCCCCTGCAGTAAGCAGGGGCATCTCCATGAGCCAACAGTGTGTACTTGTAGCCCAGAAGATAAATCACATCCTGGGTTGCATCAAAAGCAGTGTGGCCAGCAGAACAAGAGAGATGATTGTGCCACTCTGTTCCAGTGAGATGTGTCTGTGTCCAGCTCTGGGGCCCCCAACACAGGAGAGACATTGATCTGCCAAAGTGGGTCCAGAGGAGGGCTAAAAAAGATGATCAGAGGGCTGGAGCACCTGGTCTGTGGTGACAGACAAAGTTGGAGCTGTTTAGCCTCGAGAAGAGACGGATACAGGGAGACCTTGTTACTGTACTCCAGTATCTGAAGGGGAGCTGCAGAAAGGCTGGGGAAGGATTGCTTTGAAAGGCTTGTAGTGATAGGATGAGGGGCAGTGTTTTGAAACTGGAGCAGGGTAGATTCAGGTTGGACATAAAGAGGAAGTTCTTCACAATGATGGTGGTGAAATACCCAGGGAAGTGCTTGAGCACCCCTCCCTGAAGACATTCAAGGTCAGACTCAATGTGGCCCTGCGCAGCTTGATCTAGATGAATGTGTCTCTGCTGACTGCTGCAGATTGGACAAGATGATCACTGAGGGTCCCTTCCAACCCACTGGAATCTGTGAAATGCTATTGTAAACATGACAATTCAGGACATGGGGTAGTGGCTATAGTGGTGTTGAGGGTGGACATGTGGCCTTTTCTAATGTTTCTATAGTTCTGATGATTCTATGATTCTGTTGTGTTGGGATTTTTTCCCCTGCCAAGATTGATTTCAAGCTATCTGTACTAGAGAATGGTCCCATTATATCCATATGGCCACCTGCCATAAGGCAAATAATGATACCTTAACTATAAAAGGCACTGTTTACTTGTATGAATTTAGCTGCTTCTTACTCAAGTTTGCTTCCAGGAAGATTTCCATTAACTGAAATGAGTACCAACTTTGCTGTTAAGCTCTCTGTGCTGCTTTAGTGGACACATTGAGTTGTGCTAGTTAGGTATCAGAGAAAATGAACACCATGATTATGGGGTGAAAATAAAAATATTAGGCAGGCTGATGCTGCAGTCATTTATTCATTGACAGGTTATGCCTAGTGTTAATGCTGTGAGCCTGCCTTTCTGAAGATTAATCCTTACTGACATATTTCTAGAGCATTCTGATTTCATAAATATGAGGGCAAGCAAAGCAGGCTATGCTATTTATACTTCCCCTTTCCTTGTTTATCCTCATAGCCTCTCTCTGCTCTTGCTTCTGTTATCCTACTAGCAAACTTACAGAGCGTTCTGGAATCACACTTCCCTTTTTAGGAGGATGCCACATAAAGACTCTGCAGTCATAAATATTCTGGAATCACATTTCCTTTTTTTAGAGTGGTGCACACATATGCTGCAGTCCTTTGCTCTTGGGTATCCAAAGCATTTTACAGGCAGGGATTGCCAGCTTGTTTCATCTCACCTGCATCCAACCTCCTTTCAGGGAGTTGTAGGGAGCAACGAGGTCTCCCCTCAGCCTCTTCTCCAGACTAGACAGTCCTAGTTGCCTCAGCTGCTCCACACAAGACCTGTTCTTCAGGCCCTTCACCAGCTTCGTTGTCCTTCTCTGGACATGCTCCAGGACCATAATGTCTTTCCTATAGTGAGATGTCCAAAACTGAACAGAGTATTCAAGGTGTGACCTCACCAGTACTGAGTCCAGAGAGACAGTCTGATTGTGCGGATGGTATCTTAAAGGCACAACAGAGTGCTGAATTTTCCTCATTTTATCCCCCACTCCATTTTGTGCATGCTGTCCTGTGAACTTTGTACCATGAAACGGTTTCAGGGTCTCTTTACACCTTGTCTCCAGCCCAATGCTTCTGCACTACATGCTGCCCAGCACTCTTCTTGTCTTAGCCAAGATATCATGCTTCCTTACTTCTTTCATAAAGTCTTACCTTCTCCTCCATCATGACTCCAAATATTCCACGTGGAACCTATCAACGCCTTGTTAACCACTATGCTGATGTATCCTGCCTTACCTTTATTCCCTTCCACCTCAACAACTGTGTTCACATTTGGGCCCCTCACTACAAGGAGGGCATTGAGTAGGTGCAGAGAAGGGCAACAAAGATGTTGAAAGGTCTGGAGAAGATGTCTTGTGAAGAACAGCTGAGGGAACTGGGGTTGTTTAGTCTGGAGAAGAGGAGACTGAGGGGAACTTCTGGCTCTCTATGACTCTCTGAAAGGAGATTGGAGCCAGGTAAGGGTTGGTCTCCCCATTATCAGGTAGTAGAATGAGAGGAAATGGCCTGAAATTGCACCAGGGGAGGTTTAGGTTGGTGACTAAGAAAAACTTCTTTCCTGCAAGAGTGGTCAGGCATTGGAACAGGCTGCTCAGGGAGGTGTTCAAGAAATGTGTGGGCATAGCACCTGGGGACACAGTTCAATGACCATGATGGCTTTAGGTCAGTGGTTGGACTCTATGATCTTAGAGGTGTTTTCCAACCAAAACACTTTTGTGATTCTAAGATTCTACGTTTCTCTTTAAGCAAGAATAATCAGTAAAGCACTGAAAGATGTCAAATTGGTCTGGTACAGGTTTAGTCATCCTTAACCTATCTTGCAGCTCACACATAGCACATAGCCTCTCCTCATAGGGCTTGTGATCCAAACTCCTCCCCAGCTTTGTTGCCCTTCTCTGGACACATTCCAGCAAGTCAACAGCTTTCCTAAACTGAGGGCCCCAGAACTGGACACAGGACTCAAGGTGTGGCCTAACCAGTGCTGAGTACAGGGCAGAATGACTTCCCTGCTCCTGCTGGGCACACTATTCCTGATACAGGCCAGGATATCATTGGCCTTCTTGGCCACCTGGGCACACTGCTGGCTCATGTTCAGCTGGCTGTCAACCAGTACCCCCAGGTCCCTCTCTGCCTGGATGGTCTCCAACCACTCTGTCTCCAGCCTGTAGCACTGCATGGGGTTGTTGTGGCCAATGTGTAGAACCCCAATGTCCTGAAACATTGCCACCTCCTGTTTTTTTACAAGCCACCATCATTAACAGTGCTTTTTTCTTGCACTTGGTTGGAAGAAGAGGCACAGCATCATTTAAAATAAAATTCACTTGTGAAATCTGCTTTCTTTGTTTTCCATCTCACCAGGGATATAAACAAATCCTAGTAGTTCTTCTTCTAAACCATGCTTCCATGATGGGCTGCCTTCTCTCTTTTACTAGTTTTTTGTTATCCTTCCAGGGAATGAAAATGGTTGTGCAGTGTAACATAGGGGTGACCAAGGCCATAAAACCACTTAACTTTTAAAGTTATGAAAGCATTAAAGTGTAATTAGACAGCATATGGTAATATTGAGCATGTACTCTGGAGTTCCTGCTGCCAAAGTAGAAGCTGAATCTCAAAATCACATTGATAAACTGACTTTGGGACAGTCTGATTAATATTTTATATGCATGTCTGCTGCTTGTCTTCTCCAGTTAAAAAAAAAAGCAGCACTCCCATCAGCCTCCTTTTCTCCAGGCTCTACAACCCCAGTTGTATAGAATTGAATAAACCATGTTGGAAGAGACCTTCAAGATCGTGTCCAACCTATTATCCAGCACCACCTAATCAACTAAACCATGCAACCAAGCACCCTATCAAGTCTCCTCCTAAACACCTTCAATGATGGTGACTCCACCACCTCCCTGGGCAGCACATTCCAATGGGCAGTCATGCCCTCCGTGTAGAATTTCCTCCTAACATCCAGTCTGAACCTTCCGTGGTGCAGCTTGAGACTGTGTCCTCTTGTTCTGGTTGCCTGGCAGAAGAGACCAGCCCCCACCTGGCTACAACCTCCCTTCAGGTAGCTGTAGAGAGCAATAAGATCTCCCCTGAGCCTCCTCTTCTCCAGGCTAAGCAACCTCAGCTCCCTCAGCCTCTCTTCATAGGGCTTGTGTTCCAAACCCCTCCCCAACTTTGTTGCCCTTCTCTGGACACATTCTAGCATATCAATGTCTTTGTTCTCTAGACCTTTCATTAGCCTTAATGCCCTCCTCTGAACCCTCTCCAGCATATCAATGTCTTTGTTGTAATGAGACACCCCAAAACTGAATTCAGTCTTTCCAGCAATCAGCAACAAAAAACACTTTAATTTTGGGGTTGATTCTCTATCTTTTCATATTTTCTTCCTTTGCCATGTACATAATGGTGCCAAGGTAACATTGAGCAATTCCTAGTTGTCTTGGTGGGCACATTTTTGACTGGTTTTGAAGTCAAGTGAACATTTGTTCTTTATTTCATAAAATCATAGAATCACCGAATGGTTTGGGTTGGAATGGACCTTAAAGGTCACCTAGTTCAAAGCCCCTGCTGTAGGCATCATTGCCTTCCACTAGACCAGGTTGCTTAAGGCCCCATCTAACCTGCCTTTGAACACCTCCAAGGAGATAAAATAACCTGTTCTATCTCTGTTTCTTGCAGTGCTTCACTGTTCTGGGAGAAGGAAATCTGCATGGTTTTCCCTAAATTGAGTGTCCTTTTCAAAATTAACTAACTCTTTAGTAATGGTGCAGAAATCCTCATTAATGAGGATCAGAGAGTTGGCAGAGGCAGTCCAGTTTGGCATCCCAAATCCCAGGCTAGGGCTGTCAGTTTAAAAATCAAAATGCAATGAAAAACTACTATGAATGGCAAAAGAGAGGTCTGCATCTGTCATTTTGTTTTGCTGTTGAGGTTTGTGCAGGGAATGCCAAATCATTGACAGGCAATTACAGCCTCCAAAAGGAATCTTGTTTCTCAGCATGTGATTTCACTTCAGACCGTGTTTATGCTGAGTGAAGATTTACAGCAGGAGAAGAGAGTACAGGTTCCAGAAATAGCTTCAGTTGGTCGTTTGGCCAAGATTTAATTTTCTTGCTAGAAACCAGCTGTAATAAGCCTAAACAGCATTGTGGATCAGTGAGGAAGGTGAAAATGTGCAAATGTTTCTCTCTCCTAGGCCCAGTGATTTGGATTTGGATATTGAGGCTACCTCAATACACCAACATTTGTCCCCACTAAGAAGGCCTGCAGCTTGAGTGTTGTTTTACTCTAGGCAGAGTTGTGGGTAATTGATTAGTGCTCCCTATCCCACTCTTTCAGGCTTTCACTTGTCACCACCACCCCTCCATCAGATGCAAAAACCACTCAAACATGAATCACAGAATACATCCAGTTGGATGAGACTTCAGTCTTGGGTTGAAGGTTGGACTGGATGATCTTTGAAGGGTCAACCCTAAACCATGTCCCTAAGCACCAGGTCCACAGGCTGCTTGAACATCTCCCAGGATGGTGACTCCAGTACAGCCTTGGGCAGACCATCACAATGCTTGACAACCCTTTCAGTGAAGAAATATTTGCTATTATCCAGCCTAAACCTCCCTTCAGGTAGTTGTAAAGAACAATGAGGTTTCTCCCCCTCTTATCCAGACTGAACGACCCTAGCTCCCTCAGATACTCCTTGTAGGTCATGTGCTCCATGCCCTTCACCAGTCTTGTTGCCCTTCTCTGGTCATGCTCCAGTACCTTCCTGTATTGAGGGGCCCAGAAGTGAACACAGTACTCGAGGTGTGGCTTCACCAGTGCTGAGTACAGGGGGATGATCACCTCCCTGTTCCTGCTGGCCATAGTGTCTCTAATACAAGTCAGGATGCCCTTGGCTTCCTTGGCCACCTGGGCACACTGATGACTCATGTTCAGTCAACTATCAACTAATAGACCCAGGTCCCTCTCCAAGTCACAGGGAGGTGGTGGAGTCACCATCCCTGGACGTGTTCAAGAAACTTGTGCACACAGGACTTGTTGTCTTAGGCTGATAGTTGGGCTTGATTATCTTGGAGGTGTTTTCCAACCCAAACAATTCTGTGAATCCATGGTTATCAGATCCAAAAAAATTAGGGAGCCTTTGTCTGCAGGTTAGTGAGTCCTACTACAAATCCCTCTGTGGATGTAACAAGAAGAGAGGTGTTTAACCAGGGGTTGCAGTCATGCATTCCATTGCTGGAATGGAACAGACATTGCTGTGCTGGGTAAGAAGTCATTAAAATTGTACTTTTCTTATGGTTCTGCTGATCCAGCCAGGGAATAAATCCATCAGCCACTCTAGCTGCTTAATAACCAGCTGTCATAGTCCTCGTAACATAACACTTTCATTAAGTTCAGAAATAAGACACACAAAAGGACAGAAAAACATTCTGGGAAGCCTTTCCCCAGACAGATAAATGCTAGTAACAATAAAGTAAGTTGTTATTATTAGCATTGTGATGTTAATGAAAATTATGGACAATTATCTGCTGTTGAAGCGGGCTCTTCCCTTTCTGCATAGTTCTGGGTTGTTGGGTTCCCCTCCCCACCCCTGTGTTTTTTTTAGGGTAGAAAACTTAGTAAAAGACACCCACACAGTTTGCAGAAGTCTTGGGGGGAAGGCTCGTGTTATTTATGCAGCAGAAGTTCTTAGGTTAAAAAGAAGATTGTTCAGTTTGCTACTTTAAACCTTCTGAATAATGGCCACAATCTACACCACCCAACTGATGCTGGTTACCTTTCTCTTTCAGGAACGTCTCTTGATGAGCCTTTTACCCAGGAATGTTGCAATGGAAATGAAGGAAGATTTCCTCAAGCCTCCCGAAAGGATTTTCCACAAGATTTACATTCAAAGGCACGACAATGTTAGGTAGGACTGATGTGGACCATGCAATAACTGAAAAATAAATTCTGCACACCTAGCACTCTGTGAAGCACTACTATTAAACCAACCAAACTAAAAAAAAACCCCAACCCTCTACAGTTCTAAATTACTGGAGTTGTTAATCCCAAAGCTCGTTTTCTATTTTCCACTTCACTGGAAAATAAGAACCAGCAGCATTTCTACCTTTCCTGTTTCAAGGCTTGCTTCCTCCTCCCCCCTGCCCCCCCCAGCAGATACCTGCAATTGTCAGAGAATTATCCTGCAGAAAGGGCCAGACTGGAGGAAATAGGCATGCAATAAGTCAACTGAATGATTTTTCCACAGGTCAGCTTAAAAAAAAAAAAAACTAAACCAAGCAACAATAAAACAAGAAAACCCTCTCATAAAAAAACCAAACTTACCAGCAACAAACTCCATCTGATTCAGTCTTCTAAATAGCTGCCTGAAGAGACAAAGTCTTTAAAGCACTAGATTTTACACGTGAAAAGTAAGATATTCATACAGCTTTATTCTTTACTTTCTCCCAGAGGGATTGAAGATCTATAAATATTTAAGTATACATATATGCATACATATATGTTAGTGTTTAATAATATAAATATATGTGTATTTATATATAAATATATATAAAAGTGTATACCCCTGTATATATTTCTCTGTGTGTGCATATATATCTGCCTCTGTAAGAAGGGAACAATGGCCTGGGAAATGATACTGGCATATTTCAGATGCACCATGGCAAGATCCCTGGTTTATTAATTAGTTAATGAAGATTTTACCAAGTATTAAATAGTCATTAATGACCGACTGCACCTCCAGAAGGGAATGGCAATATGCCTCTCTCCATGTTGAGGGCAAAGTCTTCAGTGGTGTGTCAAGCTTTGATGAGCTCTTCCCAGATCTGTAGTATAGAGAGGAATTTGTGTTAGTCACAGCTAACTCCTCAGCTAGAAATCACTTCAGACTTTCCCCATTGTACTAAGGATTTTATTTTTCTCTCTGCAATGCAAATCATTAAAATCCTTCAACATCAATTAGAATCACAAATGGTGAGGTTGGAAGAGACCTTTGAGATCAACAAGTCCAGCCTGTCTTCCAGAGCTCAGAAACTCACCACTACTGATAAGTTACTACCACTGAACCATGTCCCTCAGCACCACATCCATGCATCTTTTAAAGACCTCCAGAGAGGGTGACTTGACCAACCCCCGTTCCCCTCCTCCCAGCATCGTGCACCAACGCCTGAGAACCCTTTCTGTGGGGAAAAAAATAAATCCTAATATCCAACCTGAACCTCCCTTGGCAACAAAAATTGAGGTTTAGTTCACCCATTCTAACATTTGAAGTAGCTATGATCATGCCACCTATGAACATACCTTTGGGTGGTGGTCTGAGCTTGTAAGACTTCACAGTAGACTAATTCCCTAGAACAATTTTTTTCGTAAAGCCAAACTCCTTTTGTTTTGTGGTTTAACATCTCTCTTTACAGTTTTGAGAGAGCTTGTTTCTCCTTCATTGCAGTGAGTTAGAGATGAAATTATTCATAGTTTTCTCAACAACCCTACAGGCTCCTTGCTCAGGCAGCATATGCCATTAAAACATCATTATTCCTGCAAGTTGTAGTCTAATTAAAACAAATGACCCAAGTGTAAAGAAAAAAAACAGGGCACACAACTCCTCCTCATTTTCCTGAGCATTTGTTTATACCACTGGCTCCACTGAAACCAGCAGTACTATTCTAGTGCACAGAGCACACAAGTGAGTGCCTGTGTGAAAGGCTGGGAGAGCTGGGTTTGCTCAGCCTTGACAAGGGAAGGCTTAGGGGAGAACTTAATATCATGGATCAGTACATAAAGAGTGGCTACCAAGAGGATGGAGACTCCTTTTCAAAAGAAAAGGGGTGATGGGGAAAAGTTACCCTGGGGAGATTCCCATTGGACTCCAGAAGACGACGTTCCACCATGAGAACAGTCAGATACTGGAGTCATCTCCCAAGGGAAGCAGTGGATTTCCCTACACTTGACAGTTTTAAAACTCAGCTTGACAGAGTTCTGAGCCATCGCATTTCATTAGACTATTGCCTAGAAAGTTGGACCAGAAAATCCCTGGGGTCCCTTCCAAGCTGGCACTCTGTGATTTTGAGTGCTGCTAAAAATGAACATTTGCCACCTACAAGCTCACACATCTCTTGTATAACTTGGTAGGATTTCTCCTTCTTCACGCCCCATGGAGTGAGGCAGGAAAGGATTGCTCACTCAATACAGGAAGTTTTACAGAAGAAAGGGGAACTTGAAGTCCCAGAAGGGGCAACCATAGCTGTTACCTTGCATCTCAGACAAAGCAATCAGAAGGAAAGATATCAAACTAATCTCCTTCTCCTTCTGCTCATGTCCTGAGCTCTCTTCCCACTTCAATTTCGTTTGTAGAATCATAGAATTGTTTCAGTTGGAAGAGACCTCTAGGATCATGGCCAACCATCAGCCTAAGACCACCATGGCCATTAGACCATGTCCTGAAGAGCCATGATCTGAAGTGCTGTCTTTAATAGCTGCAATTTAACTGAGATGGGTTTTTTGTTGTTGTTGCTTTTGTTTGCTTTGTTTCACCAGAGTGCCCCAGTGGCATCATTAAGGCTTCTGTGGAATGAAAACAGGGAGAGTCATATCCCTGAATGGTCATTAAGAGAAACAAATGTTAATGCCTAGCTTCTCACTTCTTGATCCTATAGATGTCAACCTATGTATTTTAAGAATAAAATTGCCTGACAATGACTGTGAAGTGCCCCTCTGTACACCAGGACTCTTTCATGCATAAATAAGGTAGCCCTAATTCACTCTAGTTCAATCCTCTCTGAGGATGTGAATCTCCATGGCAATTAGCAATTAAGTTACAGTGAACTGAGGCTACTTTGCTCTTCAGTGAAAGCATCTGCAGGAGTGATGAATGTGCCTTAACACTGATATCACTCCTGTTGTTGCTTTGTCTTTAGTTCCCTAAGTATATCAGTAGAATCATAGAGTGGTTTGAGTTGGAAGGGACCTTGAAGGTCATCTAACACCAATCCCCCCGCCATGGTCAGGGACACCTCCCACTAGACCAGGTTGCTGAAGGCTTTGTCCAACCCGGCCTTGAACACTTCCAGGGAGGGAGCGTCCACAGCTTCCCTGGGCACCCTGTTCCAGTGTCTCACTGTAAAGACTTTCTATACTCTACATTCTAAAACTCCCCTCTTCCAACTCAAAGCCCTTGCAAAAAATTCCTCCTCACCTTTTTTGCAGCCCCCCCCTTCAGGTACTGGAATGCTGCTATAAGGTCTCCCCAGAGCCTTCTCTTTTCTGTGCTGAATATTAGACAGGACCTACATTTAAACCTCTCATTGGCTTTGGGTGTATAATGCATTTAAATTGAAGGAATAGGAACTCCAGTGTTAATTTGTGTTCTGCTGAGAATCAGGTGGGGACTTAAACTTTGAAAATATTTGAAAGTGTGATTTGACCCTGGAACACTTCAGGCATATCACTGGGATTCTGGCACTGTGCATCTTGTTGTTTCTTGGTTTAGTACCCTTGTTATTTTCATGGCCAAAGTAAGAACTGCAGTCTCTTGTCTGTTCTCACATCCTGTGGCAGCTTTTGCCACCTCCTGATAAAGGCCTTCTGTAGTCTTTATGTTCCAAAAAACTGATCAGAGCATAGCAGTGGAAAAATGTTTATTGCATCCAATAGTTGATTGGATTCTGTTGTCAAAATCCCGTTGCACTGACTAAAATGCTGCCTTCATTTGTTTTAGACATTATACAACAAAGAGTAAGTGTTGGCACTGCCCCACAGTACTTGTAGTCCAAATAGTAAAGACTGAAGCAAAAGATGGACACAGAAGAATTGCAAGAGATATGCTGGTCAGCACATTAGCTAAAAGACAATCTGAGAATCCCAGCATAGTGGGGCTTGGAAGGGACCAGTCCAACCCCCTGCTAAATCAGAAGCCCTCACAGCAGGTTGCTTAGGATCACAATGTCCAGGTGGGTTTGGAATCTCTCCAGAGAAGGAAACTCCACAACCTCTCTGGGCAGCATGCTTCAGGGCTCTGGCACATGCACAGCTAAGCTTTCCTTCATATTTAGATGGACCCTCCTGGGTTCTAGACTGTGCCCTTTGTCCTGTTCCTAGGCCCCACTGAGAAGAGTCTGGCCCCATCCTCTTGCCCCCCACCCTTTATCTCTTGCTGAGAATTGATAAGATGCACCTCTCTGGCTGCTCTTCTCCAGGCCATGTATCTCTAGGTCTCAGCTCTTCCTCTTCAAGGGGATGCTCCAAGCCCCGCAGCATCTTTGCTATCTGATGTTAACCAATTCCAGAAAGACAAGCCTAGGGCTGTCAAACAACATAGTGATGTCAATCCAGGATGAATTAATCAAAAATATTTAACACCACCAGGTGCTGGGTTCAACACTTGGGCCACACCAACCCCATGAATGCTTTGGGATTGGGGCAGAGTGGTTGGAAAGGTGTCAAGTTAAAAAAAAAAAAAAAGATGTGGGGGTGCTGATTGATAGCTGATGATGAGCCAGCATGTGCTCAGGTGGCCAAGAAGGCAAAGAGCATCCTGGCCTGTACCAGGAACAGTGCAGAATGAGGGAAATGATTGTCCTCCTGGATTCAGCACTGTGAACCCACGCCTTGAGTACTGGGTTCAGTTTGAGGGCACTCACTACAGGAAAGTTAGAGGTACTAGAGAGTGTCCAGAGAAAGCCAGTGAAGCATCTGGAGAAATTATCTTATGAAGAGTGACTGAGGAAACTAGAGTTGTTCAGTCTGGAGAAGAGGAGGCTGAGGGGAGATCATCTTGCTTCCTACAGCTGCCCAAAAGGAGCCTTGAGTGAGGTGTATATAGGTCTCTTCTCCCAAGGAGTAAGCATCAGTACCAGATGAAATGGCCTCAGTTGGTACAGGGGTGGGGTTAGATTGGACATTAGAAGAAACTTCTTGAAAGAAAGGACTCTCAAACACAGGAACAGACTACCAAGGAAGGTGGTTGAGTCCTTATCCCTGGAGATGTTTCAAATAGAGATGTGGTGTGAGGGACATGGTTTAGCACCAGACTTGGTAGATCTGGACTCAATCTTAAAAGTTTTTCCCAGCCAAAATGGTTCTAGGATTTCATGAGTCTGTGGAAATAAGTAGATCTCCCCAGGCAAATGTGCAGAGCCTTTTTCTGCCATTATTGCTCTCTTCTTACAACTTTTACCTTAGGCATCATCTGGTTGGTTCACATTCATTCACAAAAGTGAACTAGATCTGGAATGTTTCTTTATGAAGTGTTTTTCTAGTGTTTAAATGGCATAAGAATGGAGTAGCTTTTTTTTTCTCCTTGAACCCAGCTCATCTTGAGCAAGGTTCTCGTAGAGCACACTCAAAGGAGAGGAGAGCTAGGAGGCTGCCCTGAAGATTAACATGACAGCATGGACTCTTTGTTTGCAGATCAAAGCCATTGAACTTTGGATGACTCAGTTTTGTGCTGGCATAGGTTACCTAACCTGCTGTGGCTGAATGAGGGATTTTAGCAGCTGGGTTAAATGAAGTTATAGAAATGGGGGTTGAGTCAGGAATTGGGCTTGCTCTTCTTTTTTTTGTAGCTTATTGGAAGAGTTCAGACTTGGTTACAATGAAAGTGAAACAGTAGACTTGTTAGTCCTACTTTTGTAGCATCAGCTGTTTTATCTAGAGTAAAGGTTTGTTGAGGGGGAGTGCATAGTACTTAATTTCACCCACAGTTTGCAAGCTCAGTCTTACACTATGCCAAGTGTAACTAGGCCATGTAGCATGGGACTGTTTGCTAGCATTTGCATAAATAAAGACTTGTTTGGCATTTATAGTCTGGGTATTGGAGATAAATGCATTAGGTTCCTGCAGTGGGCTCAGGGCTTTTGCCAATAAATGAAGGAATCTAAATAATTAAAAGGATCATAGCTCCATATTCTCCTGAGTTTCGGGATCTACATAAGGATTTTGATTCTCTACCTCACAGCAGTATCTGTGCTTCTTTCAACTATCTCCCTTTATCATCAGAGGTGGGGAGTGGCTCTTAAAGCTGATTAAGCTATTAGGAATTAAAACCCTCGCTAACACTGATGGAAGCTGGACATTTCTCTGAGCCAGGCAGCATGGCCCAGAGAACACAGGCCTGACACTACAGATGCTAGCTCTTCACAAGCAGCAGTAAAACCACATGATGGAGCTACTGCACCCAAGTTGTGAGCATCTGTCTTTCAGTACATAGCAAACTTCATGCAAAGTTTACCAGTTTGGATGTGGAACTCTACCAGTGCAAAAACTGCCTTTGAAACCAATTGAGCTGAATAGATCCTAACTGCAAAAAGGAGAAGCAATTGTCTGTGCTTCTGGAGTGCTCACAAGGGAACATCATGAATGGAACTGCTATGCTATAGACAAAATTAAACAGGAGTGTTGATCTGCTTGAGGGTAGAAAGGCTCTGCAGAGAAATCTGGATAGGTTGGACTAATGGGCTAAAGTCAGTTGTACAAGGTTTTATAAAGCCAAGTGCCAGGACCTGCATTTCAGTTGCAACAACCCCATCAACACTGCAGGGCAGAATGGCTGGAGAGCTGCTCAGCAAAGACCTGAGTATGTCCAAGAAGGCAAACAATGTCCTGGACTGGGTCAGAAATGGCATGGCCAGCAGGAGTAAGGAAGTGATTGTCCCCCTGAACTCAGCACTGGTGAAGCCAAAGCTTGACTACCACCTCCAAAGTAATTAACAACAGGACAAGAGGAAAAAGCCTCAAATTGCACTAGGGAAGGTTGAGGCTGGATATTACTAAGAACTTCTTTCCTACAAGAGTGATCAAGCATTGAAACAGATTGCACAGACAGTGCCCACTGTGACTGGAGATGTTAAAAAAACAAGTAGATGTGGCACTTCAGGACATGGTCTAGTGGTCATGCAGATGTTGGGTAGAAGGTTGGACTTTATGACCTTAGAGCTGTTTTCCAACCTTAATGATTCTGTCTACACCCTGTGGCTGTATAGTATAGAATATAGGTATTGGTAGTGTCCCAAGGGTTGTCTACAACAGTTGATGCTTTGGGTCACATTTGTGCTAGAAAGAAGATAAGGAGAATAAGAAGCTGTCCTGCTCTACTGATATCTGTCTTTTCCCTTCTTTGCAGCATTTTGTTTGCAGACATTGTGGGGTTCACAAGTTTGGCATCACAGTGCACAGCCCAAGAGCTGGTGAAGCTGCTGAATGAGCTCTTTGGCAAGTTTGATGAATTAGCTACAGTAAGTACAACATCCTTGTTTCAATAGATTTGACATTCCCTTCTGAAATATGATGGATGAGTTACCCCTATTACAAGTCTATAATAGCCTGGGTGCAGTCCTCCACCCTGTGCTAGGAATTTCTAACGCTTTCATTTTAAAACAGTTCATTTTTATTGTTTAGGAAAAGAGTTGCTGGGTTTAAATCTACTTTTCTTCCCCTCTCCATGGAGGTCCTCAGTGTTCTCCATTGGGTTTGGTTTGCACACGAGAGGAACATATTTCAACATTTACATTTCTATCCTGCATGAAACAAAAAATTAAAAGCAGGATAATGGTAAACAGGAATATTGTCAGTATGGCATAAAACTACTTTGTGATAATAAGAATCTAGAGAGTAAAATTAGTTTTTCCACAGAGCACTACTTGTCACAGAAATGATGGCAGCTTTTCAGAGAGCCTGTTGTAGGCAAAATGAGATCCCTACCATAATTGATGCTTATGTTTTGGTCACTGCATTTACATTGTGCCAGATTCCCCAAGGAAAAGAAACTGAGGGAAATGTTCTTTGCTCCTAGCAGTCTAACGGTACCACATGCATTTGAGAAGGGTGAGGAATGATGTGCCTGCAGAAGTCGCACAGCTTCTTTCAAATTGCACTTAAAAGTGTGCTGAAAATGTGTTTTCTCCCCCCAAAAAAACAAAGCTTCATCAGATCTCTTATGTTTTGCCAGCCACATCCTCAGAGATTTCATTGCTAGCACCTCCACAAAGCTTATGCTCCTCACAATCTATCTCTTGGAATCATAAAATCATAGAACTGTTATGATCAGAGAAGACTTTTAAGATCATAGAGTCCAAGCATTTTCTAACACTGCCAAGGCTAGTGATAAATCATGTCCCTCAAAACCCTCTCTCTGCCTCTTTTCAACACCTCTGTGAATGAGGATTCAACCAATTCCAGTCCTTGAGAATCACTTTAGTGAAAAAGTTTCTTTTAACATCCAACCTAAACCTCCCCTGGCACAACTTGAGGCCACTTCCTCTGGTCCCTTGACTTATTTCTGGGGAGAAAAGACAAACTCCCAGCTTGCTCTGATCTCTTTTCAGGGAGCTGTAGAGTAAGAATGTCTCCCCTCAGCCTCCTTTTCTCCAGAAAAGCCCAGCTCCCTCAGCTGCTCCTCATTGAGCTTTCCTGCTTAGGCTCCTCTTCTCCCTGCTTCTCCCATGGGCTGCCTTCCCATTTAGTGTGACTGATGCACCTTATTAATATCCAGTCTAAAGCTCCCTTCTTCCAACTCAAAGCCATTGCCCCTCACCATATCTGTACAAGCTGTTGTAAAAAGTATCTCCCCAGCTTTTTCGTAGACACCCTTCAGGTACTGGTAAGCTGCTCTAAGGTCTCCCTTCTCTTCTACCTAACACTTGATTATCATAACACAAGTTCATCTCCATCTCACTTGCATCTCTAGGCATAGACCTAAGGACCATGGACCTTTATAAGGCAATTTTTGACCCAGGTAGATTGAAGGATAAATCAAGAGATGAAGGACAGATATAACGATAAAACTCCCCAAGAACAGTCACCACCACCATTTTTGCACCCATCCCAGAGCCAGGGGCAAGATCCTCACCAGCCAAGAGACCACACAGAGGAGCTCAGCACAATAAGGAGGCCCAGTCAGCACCCGTGGATGATATTAGAGTAGTCATCAATCCTGGTCCTAACAACCAGGGGGCCACCAGGCCCCCCGGCCTTTGTTGTCACCACCACCATCACCCAGTGTGCACCATGGGCACTCACCAGCAATGAGAGGAGGATCCTCCAGCCCAGATGGGCTCAGCTTAGGGCTTCTGCCTTTCCTGGTGGGGATTAAATAGGGGAGTGGGTGGGGAGGGCCAAGTGGCCACACCTGGGGTGGGAGGAGAATCCAACAGAGCCCAGGTGCTCTGGATTTGAGGGGATAAAGGGGGGAAATGGAGCAGGTAAGGGACTTCTAGGTAATGACAGCACTAAGGGGAATGGAAAAAAAAAATAGAAATGGGCAGATTCAGATTGGATGTTAGGAAGAAATGCTTGACCAGGAGGATGGTGAGACACTGGCATGGTTTGCCCAGGTAAGTGTTTGAAGCCCCATCCCTGGGAGTTTTTAAGGCCAGGCTGGATGTGGCTCTGGGCAACCTGATCAAGTGTGAGGGGTCCCAGCCCATGGCTGGGGAGTTGGAACTAGATAATCCTTGAGGTCCCCTCCAACCCCAACAATGCTATGATTCTATGATTCTAAAACAGTTTTGTAGGTTAGGTTGGATGTTAGGAAGAATTCTTCACAGGAAGAATGATTGGCCATTGGAATGGGCTGCCCAGAGAGGTGGTGGAGTCACCATCACCAGAGCTGTTCAAAAAGAAACTGGATGATGGTTTGGTTGATTAGATGGTGTTGGGTAATAGGTTGGACTTGATGATCTCAAAGGTCTTTTCCAACCTGGTTAATTCTATATTCTGTATTCTTCAGGCTGAACTGTCCTAACTCTCCCAGCCTGACCCCATAGGGGAGGTGCTCCAGCCCAATAGTTCTATGTCCTTATTGTGTTGGGAGCCCCACAACTGGGGAAATTTTCAGGAGGATTCTGATCAGTTGGTTAAAACAGCTCCTAGATAATCATTATTGCTTCAAAATAGAGAAGTGGACTGATAGGAAACAATGCTGTGCTTTAGTTTTGAAATTGTTTGGTTTAACTTGAGAACAGTCAGACTATTGGAATCATCTCCCAAGGGAAGCATTGAATACCCCTGCATTGTACTCAGCTTGACGTGGTGCTGGGCCATACCATTTTAACTAGACTGTTAATTAGAAAGGTTGGACTAGATGATCCTCGGGGTCCCTTCCAACCAGGCATTTTGTGACTCTGTGACTTTGAAGAAAGATGTAATTGTGGAAGGTGTGTTCCCTGTGACTAGTAAAATGAGCTGTGAGTGTGCACGCTGGGTGCTGCTGCTGCTTCTTAGGAAGCAACATCAACTGCAATGGGAAGTTTATGTCAAACCATGCTAAACCAAGGTAGTTGTAATTGTAATGCTTTAAAAAGCCCCTGTCACCAGTGTAGGAAGTATAATAAGCAGAAGACAGCATGTATCTGCTCATGAATACCTTTGGCATTTTGACATGCCATAGGAAGAGGGAATCTCTCAGTTTTTACAGTATCATTCATTCAGATCATCTTGGGGGCAATCACCACACACCTGCAGGATGGCCTTTCAGTACTGGACAGCACCACTCTGTGCTGGGTTAGGAACTGACTGAAGGGCTGAGCCCAGAGAGTGGTGGTGAATGGTGCCACATCCAGCTGGTAGCCAGTCACTAGTGGGATCAGGGCTGGGCCCCATCCTGTTCAGTATCTTTATTGATGATCTGACAGATGACACCAAGTTGGGAGCAGGTGTTGATCAGTTAGAGGGTAGGAGAGCTCTCCAGAGGGACCTCGACCAGCTGGACAGATAGGCAGAGTCCAACATGATGGCATTCAACAAGTCCAAGTGCTGGGTGCTGCACTTTGGTCACAACAACCCCATGCAGTGCTACAGGCTGGGGTCAGAGTGGGTGGAGAGCAGCCAGGTAGAAAGGGACCTGGGGGTACTGGTTGACAGCTGGCTGAACATGAGCCAGTAGTGTGCCCAAGTGGCCAAGAAGGCCAATGGTATCCTGGCCTGCATCAGGAATAGTGTGGCCAGCAGGAGCAGGGAGGTCATTGTGCCCCTGTACTCAGCACTGGTTAGGTCACACCTTGAGTACTGTGTCCAGTTCTGGGCCCCTCAATTACAGAAGGACATTGAGACTCTTGAATGAGTCCAGAGAAGGGCAACAAGGCTGGGAAGAGGTCTCAAGCACAAGCCCTATGAGGAGAGGCTGAGGGAGCTGGGGTTGTTTAGCCTGGAGAAGAGGAAGCTCAGGGGAGACCTTATTGCTGTCTACAACTACCTGAAGGGAGGTTGTAGCCAAGAGGGGGTTGGTCTCTTCTCCCAGGCAACCAGCAGCAGAACAAGAGGACAGAGTCTCAAGCTGCTCAAGGGGAAGTTTAGGCTCGAGGTGAGGAGAAAGTTCTTCACAGAAAGAGTTGCTGGCAATTGGAATGTGCTACCCAGGGAGGTGGTGGAGTCACCATCCCTGGAGGTGTTCAAAAAGGGACTGGATGTGGCACTTGAAGCCATGGTTTAGTTAGTCTTGAGGTGTTGGGTGATAGGTTGGACTTGATGATCTTTGAGGTCTTTTCCAACCTTATTGATTCTATGATCCTGAAGCTGACCAGGACCAGCAGATGAGAGATCTGGGACATTTAGAAGAGAGCAGTCTTTCTGGCAATTAGAAGGTGGTTTATGCCTTTTAGCATTAGCATTTTCTCTTTGTATGTGATGTTTGACTGATCTTGGTTTTTATTTTATTCTTTTTTTTTTTTGGTAGGGCAAATAGCTTTCTTCTTTTTGGAATACTACAGATTTTTAAAAGAAATCAAAATAGCTTCAAATATAGTTCCAGCTTGTGACAGAGAGTTCTGAAGGCAAACCCTAGGGTTCAGATGATTGTCATTCAATACCTTTGAAAATTTGCTTGTGGGGAAAAAAGAAAAAAAAAAGGAAGAAAATTCCTCATCTTCACAGTGCCTGCTAGGAATTATTTGTACTTCTATCACGTCCTTCCTTCTTTTATTCACCTCTAGAGAAGAACATTTTTTCAAACGCTTCTCTTGTACGCTTTGTTTTACCTTGTAAATCACTGAGTCTCTGAACTCTGTTAGGAGAAGAGGTCATCAGAATGCGGTGCCTCAAATGATGGCAATGTTTTCTGTTTTCACAATAGCACAGTTTGGTTTCTTAAAGGAACAGTCTTAGCAAGTTGTGTTTTATATAGGACTTTGTGACTCTTGAATGTGTCCAGAGAAGGGCAAGGAGGCTGGGGAGAGGCCTCAAGCACAAGGCTGAGGGAGCTGGGAGTGTTTAGTCTGGAGAAGAGGAGGCTCAGGGGAGACCTTATTGCTCTCTACAACTACCTGAAGGGAGGTTGTAGCCAGGTGGGGGTTGGTCTCTTCTCCCAGGCAGCCAGTACCAGAACAAGAGGACACAGTCTCAGGCTGCACTAGGGGAGGTTTAGGTTGGATGTGAGGAAGAAGTTCTATACAGAGAGAGTGATTGCCCATTGGAATAGGCTGCCGGGGAAGGTGGTGGAGTCGCCGTCATTGGAGGTTTTCAGGAGAAGACTTGATGGGGTGCTTGGTGCCATGGGTTAGTTGTTTAGGTGGGTTGGATTGGTTGATGGGTTGGACATGATGATCTTGAAGGTCTCTTTCAACCCGGTCTATTCTATTCTATTCTATTCTATTCTATTCTATTCTATTCTATTCTATTCTATTCTATTCTAACAAGAGGACACAGTCTCAAGCTGCTCAAGGGGAAGTTTAGGCTCAAGGTGAGGAGAAAGTTCGTCACAGAGAGAGTTGTTAGCCATTGGAATGTGCTGCCCAGGGAGGTGGTGGAGTCACCATCCCTGGAGGTGTTCAAGAGGGGATTGGATGTGGCACTTGAAGCAATGGTTTAGTCATGAGGTCTTGGGTGACAGGTTGGACTTGATGATCTTTGAGGTCTCTTCCAGCCTTGGTGATTCGATGATTCTGTGGTCCCCTTAATAACTTCTGGTTCTTTGGGCCAGCTTCAATGACTTTGAAGACAGGAAATTGAGTCTTAAAAATGTAAAGCCAAATAAAAATGAGTGACAATATTGGTATTCTTGCGGGAGTATGGCTTCATCCTAGTCAGACATCAGAGAATTCATACAGAGAGGGACTGTTACAGAATCACTGATTCATTAAGGTTGGAAAAGACCTTTAAGACCATCAAGTCCAACCATTAATTGAACACTACCAAGTCCACAACTCAGCCACATGCCTTGGTACTTCATCCACTTGGCTTTAGAATAGAATAGAATAGAATAGAATAGAATAGAATAGAATAGAGTAGAATAGAATAGAATAGAATAGAGTAAACCAGATTAGAAAAGACCTTCAAGATCATCAAGTCCAACCTATCATCCAACACTATCTAATCAACTAAACCATGGCACCAAGTGCCTCATCCAGTCTCTTCTTAAACACCTCCAGGGATGGTGACTTCCCTGGGCAGCCCATTCCAATGGCCAGTCACTCTTTCTGTGAAGAACTTCTTCCTAACATCCAGCCTAAACCTCCCCTGGCACAGCTTGAGACTGTGTCCTCTTGTTCTGTTGCTCGTTGCCTGGGAGAAGAGACCACCCCCTACCTGGCTACCCCTCAGGTAGCTGTAGACAGCAATAAGGTCTCCCCTGAGCCTCCTCTTCTCCAGGCTAAGCAACCTAAGGGAGCACTTTTGAGCACTTCCAGGGAGAGTGATTCCACCACTTTCCTGGGCGACCTGTTCCAAGGTTTAACTGCTCTTTCAGTGAAGACTCTTTCCCTAACATTCAGCCTAAATCCCCACTAGTGCATCTTAAAGTTTTTTCCTCTCATCCTTCACTTGTTACTAGGGAGATGAGAACAACTCCCACCTTACTCAAACCTTCTCTCAGGGAGTTGCAGAAAGCAAGAAGGCCTCCCCTCAGCCTCATTTTCTCCAGGCCATGTCTCATAGTGCCACATCTACTTGTTTTTTTTAACACCTCCAGGGATGGTGACTCCACCACCTCCCTGACCATCCTGTTCCAGTGCCTGACCACTCTTTCAGGAAAGAAATTTCTCCTAATATTCAACATAAACCTCCTCTAGTGCAACTTCAGACCACTTCCTCTGTTCTCTCTTTGATACTTGGGAGATCAACACCCTGTTCACTACAACCTCCTCTCAGGTAGTTGTAGAGAGCAAAAAAAGTCCTCTCAGCCCTCTCTTGTCCAGATTAAATAACGCTCAATTCCCTCAGTGTCTCCTCACAAGACTTTCTCCATCATCACAACAGAGTTGCTCATGCTTCTGCATGGGTATTGCATAGTCACAATTCCATTGCTTTGTGATAAAATTCAGCTACACCTAAAATATTTTAGCTGTAGTAAGTGATTTTATTGGAAAGGAGGAGACATTTCTCCAGCATCCTGAATTGTAATGAAAAGGCTTTCCTTGTTAGAGAAGTTTTGATCTTCTTTTAATTGTTCTTTTCTTTTGGCAGATGTTTCTCAGTTGCTCCCTTGTGTCTAATCAATGTGGAGAATTAATTATTTATGCTTACAGATTAAATTATTTCCCTTTCAACTTCCACATTACTGCACCTTGGACTTCTAAGACTTTCCATTTACAAGTGGACGAGGATAAATGAAGTTTAGACTCTCTTCAGATGACATCACTGGAAGAGTGTTTTGATATTCTAAACATGAGATCTTGTTCATGCTTCTTTGAAGGGCAGTGAAGCTGGTGAGAGGTTTGGAGAGCATGCCTTGTGAGAAGAGGCTGAGGGAGCTGGGATTGTTTAGTCTGAAGAAGAGGAGGCTAAAATGAGACTTTATTACTCTCTACAACTACCTGAAAAGAGGTTGGAGTGAGGCTGATGTTGACGTCTCTTCCCAAGTAACTAACAGGACAAGAGGAAATGGCCTCAGAAGTTTAGGGAAAGTTAAGGTTGGATATTAGGAAGAATTTCTTTCCTGCAAGAGGAGTAAGGCATTGGAGCAGGTGTTTTGATCCCAAAATTGTGAAGGAGACCTGGTTCTTTTGAACATTCCTGTGAGTAAAATGAAAGCACAAATTAGGTCATACAGTGAGACTATTTCTTGCAGACGGTACAGTGAAAGAAGGAAAATAAAAGGGAGAGACAGAATGGTGAAGGAGAGAGAGCAGGAGAGATGGAGAGAGACATTTACCACTCCAGGGTTCTTTCTTCAGTGGGGAGGAGGGCAGATATGTCTGAAGAGGGTGTTCTGATGTCACTCCAGCAGACATCCCTTCAGCTTGTGATGTCCTGGGTGGCGTTGCTCCAGCTTGTAGTGTTTCCAGTGATGTTTTCCTGTCTTTTCAAGCAAGCATAGCTCAGGAGTTTTTGTACTGTTCATACATGGATTTCCAGGGGCTCTTTCTGTGTGTCTGCAGGGGTTGGCATTCAACAGCCTCCATCTCTCTTTGCCATCCACTGTCCACCACATGCCATGGGCAGTTACTGTATTGGTGGGCAGAGATAATACACCAGGAAGGCCGTTCAGGGTGATCTTATCTTTGTTGAGGCGCTTCGCAGTTCTAAGTGTAATCATCAGTTGATTTGCATGTTCAAGAGAGGATTCCCTCACCAGGATTCCCAGGAAGGTGTTGGAGTCTCCATCCCTGGAGCTGTCAAAAAAACAAAGTAGATGTTGTACTTTGGGACATGGCCAGTGGTCAGGGAGGTACAGGGGAGAAGGTTTGACTTGATGATCTTAGAGATCTTTTTCAACTTCAATGATTCTGTGATTATTTCAGCATTGATGGTCTCAAAGGTCTTTTCCAACCTGGTAGTCTCTATTCTATTCTATTCTATTCTATTCTGTCTCTTCTGTAAGCTAGAGAGAGATACAGAAACTTACTTGTTCTTCCCTCTGCAGCTACATACACCTTCAGCCTTTGTCAATATCTGTGGGATGAGTCTATTTTTATTCCCTTCCATTTTAATTCAGTAGATTTTCCTTTTTACTTCCTTAGCTTTTAACAGTTTGTTTGTTTTAGTTTGGTTTGGTTTTAATTTCAGTGTTATTGAAGTGGGTTTTTTGCACCTGTTCAGCCTCAAAGACATTCAATTTAACAATGTTGCTTCTGAGCCTCAGGTGAAGAGTCAGTAGCTAATATTTTTAATCATCTTCTGTGTTGTTTCTTTTTTTTTTCCTAACTCTGTCAAAAAAAGTCAGCTCTCTGCTGTGCTTTGAACTAACTGGAAGCAATCACTTCAAGAAATGGATTCTATGGAATCTATAAAATGCTTTTAATTTGCATGTGCTTTTAAAAGAGAAAATCAACAAAGTTTTATGGGCTGGAAAGATAATATTGGAAAATATAGAATTCCACCATCTTTGTGGAAACTGGTAAGTGTGCACTAGAGGGGGGTGTTTACAAAGACTAATTGTAAGGTGATTCTGAAGTTGAGTCAGGAGGAAGCTCAGCAGTGGAGCTGCTGTGCTGGTCCTTCTGCACCAAATCTTGGCTGCATCCGCTGTCAGCGTTCTTGCTGTAACATCTAGTGTGGGGTAGGAGAAGAAGAGAGTCATGAGAGCTACTCCCTGTCCTGCCATATCCCCAGGAATGGTTTAGGGTTTCTTTTCTGGGCTCAGTTTCCCCATACAAGCTATCTACGGGCCACACCTCAAGTGTTGTGTCCAGTTTTGGGCACCTCAAGACAAGAGAGATGTGGAGGTGCTGGAGCCAGTGCAGAGGAGGGCAAGGAAGCTGTGAAGGGCCTGGAGAATAAATCTGATGAAGAGCAACTAAGGGAGCTGGGTATGGTTAATTTGAAGAAGAGGAGGCTGAGGAGAGACCTCATGGTTTTCTACAGCTACCTGTAAGGAGGTTGTGGAGAGGTTGGTGCTGGTCCCTTCTCATAGGTCATTGGCCATAGAACCAGAGGGAGAAGACTCAAGCTGCAGCAGGGCAGGTTCAGACTGGGCAGTAGAAATTTTCCCCAGCAAGAGTGATCAGGGATCAGAATGAGCTGCCCAGGGAGGTGGTGGAGTACCCAAGCCTGGATGTGTTTCAAGGTGTTTTGGATGTGGTGCTTGGGGATGTTGTTTGGGGGTGAGCCTTGTAGAGTAGGGTTCTGGGTTGGACTTGGTGATCCTGGGGGTCTTTTCCAAGCTGAATGTTTCTGTGATTTCTGTGATTTTTGTGATTTTTATCCCCAAGGTCCCTTGATAGTGTAGACACATGATCCCACTGAGGCAGATCATGCACATAAACTTGAATCAAGTTCTGCTCAGTCATCTGGAGAGATTTCCTAGAAAGACCTAAGGAAGTAAGGTGACTTAAATTTATAGAATCATAGAATGGTTCTGGTTGGGAGGGACTTTAATGATCATCAAACTCCCCTGCCAAAGGCAGGGGCACCTTCCACTACACCAGGTTGCTCCAGGCCCTATCCAATCTGGCTCCAGGGGTCTTCTCTTCAGATTCTGCACAGTAGTGTAGAGAATATATTTCTTCAGGCCCACCAGCAGAAACTGGATATGCATTATTTTTTCAGTCCAAACTTGATTCTCCTTGACGTAGTCTTCCACATGAGAGATCTAGTTAGGCCACACCTTGAGTCCTGTGTCCAGTTCTGGGCCCCTCAGTTTAGGAAAGATGTTGAGTTGCTGGAATGTGTCCAGAGAAGGGCAACAAAGCTGGGGAGGGGTTTGGAGCACAAGCCCTATGAGGAGAGGCTGAGGGAGCTGAGCTTGCTTAGCCTGGAGAAGAGGAGGCTCAGGGGAGACCTCATTCTGTCTACAACTACCCAAAGGGAGGTTGTAGCCAAGTGGGGGTTGATCTCTCCTCCCAGGCAACCAGCACCAGAACAAGAGGACACAGTCTCAAGCTGCACCAGGGGAGGTTTAGGCTGGATGTTGGGAAGAAGTTCTTCACAGAAAGTGTGATTTGCCATTGGAATGTCCTGCCCAGGGAGGTGGTGGAGTCACTGTCACTGGAGGTATTTAGGAAGAGACTGGATGAGGCACTTGGTGCCATGGTTTAGTTGATTAGGTAGTGTTGGGTGATAGGTTGGACTTGTTGATCTCAAAAGTCTTTTCCAGCCTGGTTAATTCTATTCTATTGCCATCTGAAACATGTGAAGACTTTGTACCTGTGGCTCTCTTTTCATAGCAGTTGCAGAGACCCAGAGGTTCTCCCCTCAGCCTCCTCTCGTCCAACCTAAATAATCCCAGTTCCCTCAGCTGCTCCTCACAAGACCTGTTCTCCAGAGTGTTCACCAGCTTTGCTGCCCTTCTTTGGGCTTGTGAGCACCTGGGTCAGTATATGCAGAGAACTCAGCATGTTCTGCGCACCCTTGACTTTGGATCTATTTGTGTAACTAAAAATTACTTACTTGCATAGCTTATATAAAAAAGGACAAACACAGGAAAACCAAATTAAAGCAAAAACAAACAAGCAAAAATAAAACAAAACCCCAAAACAACAAAAACACACAAAAACAAAGGAAGGGACAAACCAGAGAAACTAAATCCCAACAGAAAAATAAAAACACCAACAAAAATGCCACCTCAGCAGCAACATTAAGGCTTGCTGCAATCTGTCATCTGTGAAGGATTCTCCTTTAGAAGAATTGACACTTGCCTGATGCAATCTCCCTGCTGAATAGAGCACCTGGGTGTATTCTTATGTATTGTGCTTGGAGATGTCTGAAAGGTCCTTAAACTTTATTATTTCTTTGAGACAAATATTTTTGAGCTATGTATTTTATGAATCACAAATTTCCCCCTCTTCCTTTTTATTAAAAAGAAGAAGGAAAACAACAACAAAAAACCCACGAAAACTCTTAAGGCCATTGAGTCCAACTGCCAACCTAGCACCACCATGGCCATTAAAGCACGTCCCAAAGAGCTGTGTCCACAAGTTTCTTGAACACCTCCAGCAATGGTGACTCCACCACCTCCCTGGGCAGCCTGTTCCAATGCCTGACCAATGTCTGTAAAAGACATTTAATCACACAATCATAGAATGTGAGGGTTTGAAAGGATTCTCCAGAGACCATTTAGACCAACCCCTCTGCCAAGTCAGGATCGCCTAAAGCAGGTCACACAGGAAAGTGTCCAGGTGGGTTTGGAAGCTCTCCAGAGAAGGAGACTCCACAGCCTCTCTGGGCAGCCTGCTCCAGGGCTCCAGAACCCTCACAGGTTAAAAAACCAAACCAAACTAAACCAAAGCAAACAAAAAACCCCCAAAGTTAAATAAAGATCTACAACAGCAATAGCACCCCAAGAGTAGTTTGAACAGAAAACCACACCCATCCTTTCCTCCTAACAGGTATAATCACACAGTATCACAGTATCACCAAGGTTGGAAGAGACCTCAAAGATCATCAAGTCCAACCTGTAAACACAGACCTCATGACTAGACCATGGCACCAAGTGCCACGTACAATCCCCTCTTGAACACCTCCAGGGATGGTGACTCCACCACCTCCCTGGGCAGCACATTCCAATGACAAATGATTCTCTTCATGACGAACTTTCTCCTCACCTCGAGCCTAAACTTCCCCTGGTGCAGCTTGAGACTGTGTCCCCTTGTTCTGGTGCTGGTTGCTAGAGAGAAGAGACCAACCCCTTCCTGGCTACAACCACCTTTCAGGTAGTTGTAGAGAGCAATGAGGTCACCCCTGAGCCTCCTCTTCTCCAGGCTAAACAATCCTAACTCCCTCAGCCCCTCCTCATAGGGCTTGTGCTCAAGGCCTCTCCCCAGCCTTGTTGCCCTTCTCTGGACACCTTCAAGTGTCTCGATGTCCTTCCTAAACTGAGGGGCCCATAATGAATTGCTTCAGAAAGTGCTGGTCTGAAATCCTAAAGAAAGCTACTAGCAACTTTGAAGCACCCTCTGCTTTCTAAGCTGGGCTTCTGCTTCACACTGACCGTCATGCCAGAGGGAATTCTGCAGATCTGCTTGGAAAGGTCTTGGGAAAGCATCGCAGGTGGGCAGGCTGCCTGGCTAATGCAGTGCTAGCAGTCTCTGGTGCTTTTCATCATGTGCATAAAAGCAGGTTATCAGCTGTTTCTAAACAGACGTTGCTTGTACCAACTGTGACTGGAATTTGTAAGCAGTGGCGCTTGGATCCATCACCGTCACAAATGTGGGAAATACTGCCGAGTCAAGGGCTTCTTTGGAAGCCGCTGAGGGAACAGAACAAAGAGAGGGAAAGGCTTTGCTTTGGGAATTTGCATATCAATCCTTTAAAAGATTGCTCTCACAAAGCTGCTCTGCATCTCCTTCCTGGAAGCCTGCCTCACGTGTCCAGAAAAAGAAAACAAACCATTTTTCCCAATATTGCTGTGTCTTCCTTGATTATGATAAAGAAGGACAGCGAGGATAACAGCTGATAAGGAACAGAGTGGTAGCTCCAAAACCAGCAGGTGATTTATCCGTATGCCTTCCATCAAAACTAATCTCTCCTCAGAAATGCTGTAGCCTTTATTTTCTTTTTCTTCTGCACAAGTAATAAATTGACTTGGAAAAGTGGTAATGGATCAAACTCTCTGCCAGCTGCTTTTTGCCTTTTTTTAAGCTATTTTTTGCTGTGCCAGTCTGACAGCAATGTTGTGTATCCTCTTATAAAAATTTTTCACAGGAAGAGTTTGTTTGAAGACATGGGAGTGCTTGCCCAGATTAAACAGTTCACAGCTTCCAGGCCAAGATGTTACCAGGTGGAGGCTGAGGGAGCTGGGGTTGCTTAGCCTGGAGAGGAGGCTAAGGGGAGACCTTATTGCTGTCTACAACTACCTGAAGGGAGGTTGTAGCCAGGTGGGGGTTGGTCTCTTCTCCCAGGCAACCAGCACCAGAACAAGAGGACACAGTCTCAAGCTGCACCAGGGGAGGTTTAGGCTCGAGGTGAGGAGAAAGTTCTTCACAGAGAGAGTTGTTAGCTGTTGGAATGTGCTGCCCAGGGATGTGGTGGAGTCACCATCACTGGAGGTGTTTAGGAAGAAACTGGATGGGGTGCTTGGTGTCATGGTTTAGTTGATTAGATGGTGTTGGATGATAGGTTGGACTTGATGATTTTTAAGGTCTTTTCCAACCTGGTTAATTCTATTCTATTCTATTCTATGCTATGCTATGCTATGCTATGCTGTCTAACAAGATAGGGTAGAAATCCCCTGATTTGATGTCAAAGTTGAAAGTTGCTGGTTCTCAGGCATTGGAACAGGCTGCCTGTGGAGATGGTGGAGCTGTCATCCCTGGACATATTTAAAAAAGGCAGGGATGTGGTGCTGAGTGACGTGGTTTACTGGTAGTGGCTTAGCAGTAGTAGTGGGATCTTGATTGAGGGTGCACTCAGTCTCTCTGTCTGTATCATTGATGAAGATATTGAACAGCACCCGTGCCAGTATAGACCTCTGAGAGACGCCACTTGTCACCCCTCTCCGTTTGGACATTGACCATTACCTTTCGTATTGACCACGCTTACTTCAGCAGACCAAGAAAGGATTCCCTGAATGACTGCATAGCATTGGTGATTTTACCCTGCAAATATTGGAAGATTTATATGAGTAGTAAAACTTCTCCCACTCTGTTTTTTTATTAAAGGAAAACCACTGCAGAAGAATAAAAATCCTAGGGGATTGTTACTACTGCGTGTCAGGATTGACCCAGCCCAAAACGGATCATGCCCATTGTTGTGTCGAAATGGGACTGGATATGATTGACACCATCACGTAAGTACTGTGCTTGGGGAATCCAGGCAGCACTGCTACCACAGCTTCCATCTGGCAGCTCACACTTCAGGTCACAAGGTACTCATTTTAGGAAGGGATTCATTCAACATAGCAATTTTCCACTCTATTTAATTACTGCGAGGGATAAACGCACAGGTATGAGTACATAAAGGCGCACACACGTAATGGCCGCACCTTGAGTACTGTGTCCAGTTCTAGGCCCCTCAATTAAAGAAGGACATTGAGATTCTTGAATGTGTCCAGAGGTTGGCAACAAGGCTGGTGAGAGGCCTTGAGCACAAGCCCTATGAGGAGAGGCTAAGAGAGCTGGGATTGTTTAGCCTGGAGAAGAGGAGGCTCAGGGGAGACCTTATTGCTGTCTATAACTACCTGAAGGGAGGTTGTGGACAGGTGGGGGTTGGTCTCTTCTCCCAGGCAACCAGCAGCAGAACAAGGGGACGCAGTCTCAAGATGCACCAGGGGAAGTTTAGGCTCGAGGTGAGGAGAAAGTTCTTCACAGAGAGAATTGTTGGCCATTGGGATGTGCTGCCCAGGGAGGTGGTGGAGTCACCATCCCTGCAGGTGTTCAGAAAGGGATTGGACATGACACTTGGTGCCATGCTTTAGTTGTCATGAGGTGTTGGGTGACAGGTTGGACTCGATGATCTCTGAGATCTTTTCCAACCTTATTGATTCTATGATTAGAAGCCAGAAAGCTACTGAGAAACAATGAAATATTCCTGTTGTCATTTGCCACAAAGAGTAGATTCCAGTCTCATGTTTTACAGCAATAATGCTCATTTTGCACACCAATGTGTAAACTCAGACCCTGGATCATGTTGTGTATGTGTTTGTATTCTCTGGATGACAGCATGCTGAGTTCTCCTTTCTCTCTGTCATTATTAAACCTCCAGTTTGCTCCACTTCCCAGAAATGGAGTGTGAAATTCACTTTGCTGATCAAAAGAATGTTTTTT
This sequence comes from Dryobates pubescens, assembly GCF_014839835.1. NCBI lineage: Eukaryota > Metazoa > Chordata > Aves > Piciformes > Picidae > Dryobates > Dryobates pubescens. Next base: position 25,423,300 of record NC_071615.1, on the reverse strand, counting down.
ATGCTTGAGAGCTCTACATTGATCATTATTTTACCAAGGCAAAATATGTGAATGTGAGAGAACTGTGAATGAGGCTCGAGCAAGAGCTGCAGAATTATTCAATTGCATAGGAGGGAAGGGATGAAGATGGGGAATTTCTTCACTGCTGTATTACTCTGTGTGTGCATGCAAGTGGTTTGGGGGCAGGCTACAGGAGGGAGTACACATCTGTATTAGTTCTGTATGTACATAAACACTATTAAGCATGGTGCTAAGGTACTTGGAATAAGCTTTCACTAGCGTGTCACATATGTGGCCTTAACTTGTTCTGTGTTGGAAAGTGTTTGGCCACTTCTCCCACTAGCCAGTTATTCTTTCAGTGGTCAGCCAGACTGCTAACTCAAGGGTTTGCTTCCCCTCACTTAGTCCCCAACTTTTTGCATTGTACACAAAAGCTTGCCCATTTAATGTAGCCTGTTCCATTGGTCAATTGAGCAAGCCAGTGGGGTATTTGATACCATACTGATGTCATGCCCTCTAAATAAGGGGAGGTATGGCCAAACACAGAGGCAGTGGTGGCTCAGGGACAGGCCTTCTGCAAGCATACCACATTTTCTGTCACTGAATGGTAGAATGGTGGGTGTTGAAAGGGAACCTCTGGAAATGATCCAGTCCAACCCCTCTGCTAAAGCAGGGCCACCCAGAAGAGGTTGCCCAGGATCACAGTGTCCAGAGGGGTTTGGAATCACTTCAGAGGAGGAAACTCCACAACCTCTCTGGACAGGCTGCTCCAGAGCTTTGGCACACTCACAGCAAAGAAATTGCTTCTCCTGTTCAGATGGAACCTCCTGGGTTCCAGTTTGTGCCCATTGCCCTTCGTCCCATCACTGGGCACCACTGAAATGAGTCTGGCCCCATCCTCATGCCTCCAACCCTTTATCTCTTGCTGAGCATTGAAAAGATGCCCTCGCAGGCTGCTCTTGTCTAGGATAAGCAGCCCCAGGGCTCTAAGCCTTTCCTCCTCACAGAGATGATCCAGGCCCCTCAGCATCTTTGTAGCCTCTATGGACTCTGTTCCCTATCTCTCTTGGACTGGGGAGCCCAGAACTAGACACACTACTTCAGGTGTGGCCTGAATAGGATAGAGTAGAGAGGGAGGACAACCTCTCTTGACCTGCTGGCCACACTCTTCTTCATGCACCCCAGGAGACCATTGACCTTTTTGGCCACAAAAGCACATTGCTGGCTTATGATGAACTTGCCCACCAGGCCCTCCTCTTCCTCTGCAGAGTTACTTTCCAGCAAGTTGACCCCAATACTTCAGCAATGATACATCACTAGCAATTTTTGTCATTCCAGTTGTTTCTTCTCTCTTTGTGTTGTTAAACTCTCCTTATATCAACCCATGGGATTTCAACTTTTTCTCCAAATCTCCTTTTCACCTTCTCATGGTGAGGGGGTGGAAGCAGTGAGTGAGTGGCTGCATGGGGCTCAGCTGTTGCCAGGGCCTAAATCATGACAGCCATTAAAGCAACTGAAGTCTGGTTCTTGTTCTAGCTCAATCCATATGTTTTTATGATAATATTCTTTTATAAAATATCTCAATGTGAAGAGTTGGGAAAATTAATCCATATGGTTTCTCTCACTCAATGCAAGAGCAGCCAGGCAGAAAGGGACCTGGGGCTACTGGTCAATAGTAGGCTGAATATGAGCCAGCAGTGTGCCCAGGTGGCCAAGAAGGCCAATGGCATCCTGGCTTGTATCAGTAATAGCGTGGCCAGCAGGAACAGGGAAGTCATTGTGCCCTGTACTCAGAACTGGTTAGGACACACCTCGAGTACTGTGTCCAGTTCTGGGCCCCTCAGTTTAAGAAGGACATTGAGACTCTTGAACGTGTCCAGAGAAGGGCAACGAGGCTGTGGAGAGGCCTTGAGCACAAGCCCTGTGAAGAGAGGCTAAGGGAGCTGGGGTTATTTAGCCTGGAGAAGAGGAGGCTCAGGGGAGACCTCATTGCTGTCTACAACTGAAGGGAGGCTGTAGCCAGGTGGGAGTTGGTCTCTTCTCCCACCAACAGAACAAGAGGACACAGTCTCAAGCTGTGCCAGGGGAGGTTTAGGCTGGATGTTAGGAGGAAGTTCTTCACAGAAAGAGTGATTTGCCATTGGAATGGGCTGCCCAGGGAGGTGGTGGAGTCACCATCACTGGAGGTGTTTAAAAAGAGATTGGATGAGGCACTTGGTGCCACGGTTTAGTTGATTAGATGGTGTTGGGTGATAGGTTGGACTTGATGATCTCGAAGGTCTCTTCCAACCTGGTTAATTCTATTCTATCGTATTTGTAAACATTGTAAAACAGATAAAAGACTGTCAGACACAATAGCCTATGATACCACAAAATCCTGAAAGAATATTCTAAGAGTGCAAATCATGGGTATGTGAATCCTTCCATCAGTATATGGATAGCCCATCTATAAGGAAGCCTTGTCTCTTGGAAGCATAGTTAGATATACAAGCCTTGTACACATTTTCCAGAATCTTTTATGCTCTTAAATCCCTGGAAAGCAGCATCTGATGCTTTCATCCTCTTTTAAACCTAGCATTCATCTTTTATTCATTAGTTGTGCTGTGTTTCACGTGTACAAATAAGGTAGAGATAAAACCATCTGAACTTTCCTTTTTGAATGCTTCAGTTTTGCTAATATTAAAAAGGGAACATGTTCCCTTTTTGTGTTAGCACTTATTGGCTGCTGTCATGATAATGTAGGCTTGAAAGAGGCATGGAATTAAAAAGGAAAGAGTGAACTGGGAGTGTTCAGCCTGGAGAAGAAAACGTTCAAGGGGTGTTTTCCCACTGCCTACAAATATCTGGTGGGAGAGACAATAAAGAGAAGTTTTTCCCAGTGTTACCCAGTGTCAGAACAAGAGGGAATGGGCACAAACTGAAATACAAGAGATTCTATTGAAAATAGAAGAAAAAACTTATTTACTATGGAGGTGGTCATGTGCTGGAGAGGTTGCACTGGAAGGTTGTGCAGTTTGCATCCTTGGAGATACTTAAAACCCAGCTGGACACACTCCTGGGCAGACTTTGGTAGCTGACTCTAGTAGGTCAAACTTCAGTAGTGAATGAAGGGGTGATTGATCTGGATGATTTCCAGAGACAGGTGGATGGGCTGTAGTCTGTTACCTGGACATGTTTAAGCAAAGCTTGTGGCAGCAGATAACTGACAATTTCAGCATTTTATTTTTTTAAAGAATTCATATATTTAAGTCTTTAGTGTAGTCTGAGCACAGTAACAAGGCAAGATGGAGAAGCATCAAGGTTATAAGACAGTGCCAGATTCATTTAGGGTTGTTGAATGGCTACTGACCTATTCAGCATGCTTTGTACACAAGCACAGTTAATTAATTAATCCCAGTTTATACTTTTTTTTTTCCCAATGAGGAATTAATTATATGAGTAAAGACTGTAAGATCCAGGCTCCATGCACATGTTTTTCTCTTGGTTAAATGCAGGTGCTTGTTCAGCTTATGTCAGGAAACAGGAATCATAGAATCATAGAATCACCGAATCAATAAGGTTGGAAAAGATCTCAAAGACCATCAAGTCCAACCTGTCACCCAAGCCCTCATGACTAACTAAACCATGGCACCAAGTGCCACGTCCAATCCCCTCTTGAACATCTCTCTGGTCGATAGTAGGCTGAATATGAGCCAGCAGTGTGCCCAGGTGGCCAAGAAGGCTAATGGCATCCTGGCCTGGATCAGGAACAGTGTGGACAGCAGGAGCAGGGAAGTCATTGTGCCCCTGTACACTGCACTGGTTAGGCCACACCTTGAGTACTGTGTCCAGTTCTGGGCCCCTCAATTTAAGAAGGACATTGAAACTCTTGAATGTGTCCAGAGAAGGGCAACAAGGCTGGGGAGAGGCCTTGAGCACAAGCCCTATGAGGAGAGGCTGAGTGAGCTGGGATTGTTTAGCCTGGAGAAGAGGAGGTTCAGGGGAGACCTTCTTGTTGTCTACAACTACCTGAAGGGAGGTTGTAGCCAGGTGGGGGTTGGTCTCTTCTCCCAGGCACCCAGCGGCAGAACAAGAGGACACAGTCTCAAGCTGTGCCAGGGGAAGTTTAGGCTCGAGGTGAGGAGAAAGTTCTTCACAGAAAGAGTGATTGGCCATTAGGATGTGCTGCCCAGGGAGGTGGTGGAGTCATCGTCAAAAAAGGATTAAATGTGACACTTGGAGCCATGCTTTAGTTGTCATGAGGTGTTAGGTGATAGTTTGGACTTGATGATCTTTGAGGTCTTTTCCAACCTTGTTGATTCTGTGGTTCTGCAATGAAGGATGTTACCTGCAATAAATAAGTAAATTCACTTGAATTATAATTCAGCACACAGATTTGTCTGAAGCGTCTGTCCCAGAGATAAGTACCACCAAGATGTGCTTTTTAGAGCAAATCAAGGAACAGAAACTTCTTGTGTCTGTTCAATGGATTTGAGGTGAATGAGTTGGTATAAATTGATACTTTCTATTCTCTTCACATTCTGTGTAATTGTTATTTAAGTATCCTGGAATATGGTGCTGCATGTGAGTAACAACTGAGAATGTTACCTCATTACATTTAGATCGAGCTTTTTCAGGGCAACATTCCAGGAACATTATAAAATGCTTAAATTTTTCACGATTTCACCTGTCTTCCACAAAACTATTTTTTTCAAGGGCAAAATTAAAGTCAGACCAGGATCACTGTGGGAGGATCTGAGGATATTTTTTTTTTCTTAAAAAGAAATAAAAGAGACAGTGGTGAGGAGAAAGTTCTTCACTGAGAGAGTTGTTAGCCATTGGAATGTGCTGCCCAGGGAGGTGGTGGGGTCACCATCCCTGGAGGTGTTCAAGAGGGGATTGGACGTGGCACTTGGTCCCATGGTTTAGCCATGAGGACCGTGGTGACAGGTTGGACTTGATAATCTTTGAGGTCTCTTACAACCTTGGTGGTTCTGTGATTCTGTGTGATCTTTCTATTACAGTAAGTTATAATCATAGAACTGACCCACTTAGAAGAGCCCTCTAAGATCACTGAGTCCCCCTTTCATCCCAAGACCACCGTGGCCATTAAACCATGTCCCAAAGTGCTGTGTCCACACACTTCTTGGACACTTCCAGGGATGATGACTCCACTCTCTCCCTGGGCAGCCTGTTCCAGTGCCAACCTCTCTTGCAGGAAAGAAATTTTTTTGTAATCCCTACCCTAAACCTCCTGTGGCACAATTTCAGGGCAATTCCTCTTACAGAATCAAGTTTTGTGTACGTTTTTCGGTACACTCCAGGTATTCTACTTTAGAGTCACTTAACCGTCATGGTGATATTTAAGTGGGAGTTAAGTATTGGATACCACCAATATTGTTTTCATCAGGTGGGTCTTAACTGTCAGGGGCTTGTGAGAAAAGTAATTGAAGTGGTTGTGTTCATTAGGGCCTCTAATGTGCCAGATGTTGCTCTAAGGTGGCAGTTGTTCTTACCTTGGTTTTTAACAGTGTCTTAGGTCAAGTACTCTCCTCACCTTGCTTAAATTGCTTACTACATTTGAAGGTTCCACACTATTTACTACAGTATTTCACCTTCTAAATAGATATATTTTTTTAGCTAGTTGCAATATAGAAGAGTTTTGCCCAGTTACCATTTCTCTTCCCCCTCTCTCTGATAAACTGGATAGAATTCTGGTTTCAGACAGCATTATGGGGGCAGTTGTACACATATTTTAGCAATAGTTTCTTTCCTTACAAAGCACTGATGTAAATTATATTAAACAAGTATTTGGCTCATCCAGAAATCACAGGATCATAGAATAGTAATGCTGCAAAAGACCTCTAAGATCATCAAGTCCAACTGTCACCCCAACAGCACCATGCCCATTAAACCACCTCCCAAAGTGCCAAGTTGTTTGAACACCTCCAGGGATGGTGGATTCACCACCTCCCAGGACAGCCTGTTCCAATTCCTGACCACTCTTTCAGTGAAGAAATCTTTCCTAATATCCATCTAAACCTCCCCTGATGCAAACTGAGGCCATTTCCTCTCATCCTATAACTTGTTACTTGCAAGAAGAGACCAATGTCCCTTCAGGGAATTGTAGAGAGCAATGAGGTCTCCCCTCAACCTCCTTTTCTCCAGAATAAACAACTCCATTTCCCTCAGCCACTCATCACCAGACCTGTTCTGCAGACCTTTCTCCAGCTTTGTTGCCCTTCTCTGGACTCTCTTCAGCACCTCAATTTCTTTCTTGTAGTGAGGGTCACAATGTTTGAGGTGAAGTTGATACAGATAACTCCACCAGTCATCCCCATTAGATCTCAGAGATGCTGACCTTATTTTGCACCTGCACACTGTGTTGCTGCTTAGTTTTGTGAGAGACTGTGGAAGTTGATGTTTGAACTGTCTCCTTCCTGTGGATTTTTTTCATTGGCTAACCAAAGGCACTGGGGAAGGGAGAGGAGCTATAGCAGCCAGTCTGAGAGGGGGCTAGCTGAACTATCAAGTTTTCCTGGGTGATCTTTTGCCTATGGGAAAAGGCTGGGCCTACTTTTGTGTTAACATGTGCAAAACTTTTGTGTAAATTGTATCTTGAACCTAAGAGGAATACTGAATAGAGAATAATGTATTTGGAAAACATCTTTTGTTTTTCCTTTTTGTGGCTTGTTTATGGACTGCTGGTATCTTTTCAGAAACATATTTATAGAATAGGATAGACTAGACTAGACTAGACTAGAATAGAATTAACCAGGTTGGAAGTGACCTTCAAGATCATCGCTTCCAACCTATCATCCAACACTACCTAATCAACTAAACCATGGCACCAAGCACCCTATCAAGTCTCCTCCTGAACACCTCCAATGATGATGACTCCACCACCTCCCCGGGCAGCCCATTCCAATGGGCAATTACTCTCTCTATGAAGAACTTCTTCCTAACATCCAGTCTAAACCTCTCCTTGCACAGCTTGAGATTATGTCCTCTTGTTCTGGTGCTGGCTGCCTGGGAGAAGAGACCACCCCCCCCCCCACCTGGCTATAACCTCACTTCAGATGGTTGTATAAAGCAACAAGGTCTCCCCTGAGCCTCCTCTTCTCCAGGCTAAGCAAACCCAGCTCCCTCACCCTCTGCATCACTGGACTTTTTTGTGTTGTTTCCGTGCAGAAAAGTTCAGGAGCATGAATGTGGCACTGCTCTGATTTGATATTTGAAGTCTGTTCTTTATGTATTACTTAATGCTCCTTATTTTGGGTATATTCATGGAAATGGACAGTATAAAAAGCACGGAGTTATTCAAGGTAAATTTAGAAAGTTTAATGACTTTTCATGAGCTTTTTCTTTTCCTACTTAAATTGAATGATGGTGAAAGCACCCCTGAAGCACACTGCCATTTCTGGGGAAATTTAGATTCTTTACTAAGTGACTGCTGCTGGAAATCTTTTGTTCACAACATAAGGTGTTTTCAGATTCTGCTTTGTGGCTCATTGGTACAAGATACAACCCAGCTTATTTAACAAGGAGTGTGATCAGCCATGTTATGTTTCTTTGCTCATTTCTTTTAATTTCCTTTTTGTTATGCTATTCAAATGTCTAAAAGCAGCTGAAATTTTCCCCTCTCCATCCAGCCAGTAGAGACAAAGTACTGGCAGAGGTTTGGAGTAGTCTTTAGAATAGAATAGAATAGAATAGAATAGAATAGAATAGAATAGAATAGAATAGAATAGACCAAGTTGGAAGAGACCTGTGAGATCATCAAGTCCAACCTATCATCCAACACCATCTAATCAACTAAACCATGGCACCAAGCACCCCATCCAGTCTCTTCCCAAACACCTCCAGTGATGGTGACTCCACCACCTCCCTGGGCCGCCCATTCCAATGGCCAATCACTCTCTCTATGAAGAATTTCTTCCTGAAATCCAGCCTAAACCTCCCCTGGTGCAGCTTGAGACTGTCCCCTTTATTAGTGTCTGAGTTTCTCTGTCTTCAAAAATTCAGGCTGAGGTTTTATATACTGTTTTAAATGAAAACAAACAACAAAAAATTAACAAAGGAAACAAATAACCCCTGCAAAACAAACAAAAACCCCACAATGAAATGCAACATAGACGAAACCAAAACCCTTTCTTTGCAAACAGAGAAACTCACAGGCTTGCAGGCTCAACAATGGAGATAATTACCTCGGTATTAGTTCTGCAGGAAAATATAGATAAGTAATCAGGATTTAATCCTGATGGGCTGTGGCTTGCAGGGTATGGTCTTGGTGTAAGGGCTATCTGATGATGACACAATAAATATGCACAGGTGGAGATACTGAGGTTTAGTTACCTCTAGGTGCCTTATATTATTAGCTCCTCTAATTTCCTCAAGGCTTTGTCCAGCAGACTCTGTGCACAACAACACTCAAGTCCTTTTAGGATTCCCTGGAGTAATTTTTGAGGCTTGACTAGGATTAGACGTTGAATAAAGGAAAGCTGACTTGTGGTGGGTGGAAATAGAACAAGGAAATATTTAATCTTTCAGAAAGCTGTGCATAAGCTTTTCTGTGCTGTTGCATAAAATATGACTGAAAAAAAAAATGTGGTAAGCTTGGATTCCCTATGGGAACAAAAGAGAGCTCCATGTTACTCTCATTAGTAATGGTTGAAATGGTACATACTTCAGCACTTCAGGGCTCCAGAAGTCTTTACCTAAATCAAGGCCAGGTGTGCTGCTCCCCCATATCTTAACCTTTGTTGCCCTTTCTGTTAATTATATTTTTAAAAGTGCAGCCAGGCAAAACCCAAATACAGTGGCCACTCCTGAAATCATCCTCCTAAAGACCTCTCTGCCAAATTCAATGTAGCTGAATAATGCTTTTAAAAAATACTTTGGTCACTGAAGATCAAGGAAAATTTACAGCCAGAAGTGGGGCCAGTTCTGTTTAACATCGATGACTAGGATGAGGAGATCGAGTGCATCCTCAGTAAGTTTTCAGATGACACCAGTTTGGGTGGGCGTGCTGATCTGCTGGAGGGCAGGGAGGCTCTGCAGAGAGACCTGGAAGCTGTGCTGGTAGTGCCCTTGGGGTGATTGAACACCTACACCTGTACTGCTACACATGAAACTACAGGATTTAACCCAGGCTGTCTCTGAGCTTTTTGAATTACAGTCAGAAACTTCATTGTTTATCTCCCAGCAAAATATCTGTTTCTGTAGGACTGTGATAGTAAATATTGCAAAACTGACAACCCAAATCTAAAATTTATAGTCATAGGGAAGTTTTGTGACAAAGCCATTTAATGCACTTGCTTTATCATCCTTTTTCCCTCCCTCTTTTCTTTTACATAATGAAAAATAGCCCTGTCTGGGGTTTCTTGAAAACTGGAAAATGCTTTAGGTCAAGAAACTCAGAAAGACTGAGATTTTGGTCCAACTCAGTTTAGGAAAGAGGTTGAGTTGCTGGAATGTGTCCAGAGATGGGCAACAAAGCTGGGGAGGGGTCTTGAGCACAAGCCCTATGAGGAGAGGCTGAGGGAGCTGGGGTTGCTTAGCCTGCAGAAGAGGAGGCTCAAAGAAGACCTTGTTGCTGTCTACAACTACCTGAAGGGAGGTTGTAGCCAGGTGGGGGTTGATCTCTTCTCCCAGGCAACCAGCACCAGAACAAGAGGACACAGTCTCAATCTGCACCAGGGGAAGTTTAGGCTCAAGGTGAGGAGAAACTTCTTCATAGAAAGAGTGATTGGCCATTGGAATGGGCTGCCCAGGGAGGTGGTGGAGTCACCATCACTGGAGGTGTTTAGGAAGAGACTAGATGGGGTGCTTGGTGCCATGGTTTAGTTGATTAGGTGGTGTTGGGTGATAGGTTAGACTTGATGATCTTTTCCAACCTGGTTAATTCTATTCTATTCTATTCTATTCTATTCTATTCTATTCTATTCTATTCTGTTGTTGTTTTGAAACTAGCAAAGGAGAAGTACAATGCCTGAGTATGTCTGAAGACTTTTTAAAGATCGTGTTGCTCAGCTGCATATATCTATGATAACTTTGGTGGAAGGAGAGAAAGAGAAAATCAAGAGCAACTTCATAGTCTAATGATTAATATTCTGATGCTGTCTCTTGCAGGTCTGTTGCAGAAGCCACAGAGGTTGATCTCAACATGAGAGTTGGATTGCATACAGGAAGGGTGCTTTGTGGGGTCCTGGGTCTTCGAAAATGGCAATATGATGTCTGGTCAAATGATGTGACTTTAGCTAATGTCATGGAGGCTGGAGGACTGCCTGGGTAAGTCTGAGAAAGAACCAAAGGAAAAAAAAATAAAAGAGAAACCTGCATGGGTGAATGTTAAGGCTCAGAGCTGTGCTGGCCACTAAATGAGTGCCCCAGATGGCACACAGGATGTAGCAGTGCCCCTGGTCTTCAAACAAACCCTTTGTGCTAACTCTCCCCATCCGTGTTGTCACTGCTAGCATCAGCCACTGTATATGCAAACCTGCCCAGAGCTGCAGAAAGCACTGGTACCTGAGCAGAGACTGAGCTGGGAACTCATAGCACTGAGCAGAGACTGATTTTGAACTCCCAGCACCAGGCACAATCAGTACTGCTCCTGCTGAGACCAGGACAGTGAAGAATTTATTTCCTTCTTTGTGGCATTTGCAAAGCAGCTGCTTTCAATAAGAAGGGTTGTATTTGGTAAAAGCAATCAAGGTATTATGTGATTTATCCTGTGGAGTTCTCCAAATTGTCTTACTGTTTATGTTAGTAAGAGGTTAGATTAGAAGGAAAACATTTCCAAACAAAACCCTCATAAGAAAGTGTCAAATATAGAGAACATGATGGAGGCAATACTAGGAACATAGGAATGCTAGACTTCCAACATTTCATGTCATAAAAGGAAAACCCTCTAGTGACTAATTTGAAGAACATTTTACCCTTGCTCCTCTATACATCTGGGGAGTGTGTGTCTTACTCCTTTGACATGGCAAGATTTCCATCACTGGTGATGTGCTATCCAAAAAAATAAAGGGACTTGTTTATGCACTCAGGTATGGACAGGGTGTGTGAAAATTATCTGGTAGCACATAAACCTCTACAGCTAACCCATGTGGTGTGTCCTGGAATTTTTAGTACTCCTTGGACAGCCTCGGACTCAGCTGAAATGTACCTTAAGGCTTTCCAGTCAAAACAATTCCAACGTATGTTTGATAGTGGAAAGCACTAATATATTTTCAGATGTCTTCTGTGAAAATGTTTCAAATATAAGGAGTCTTTGGGGAGCAAACATGAAGAGAAGTTTTGGGACGAGACAGCTCATGAATAGCACCAGAGATAGCTGTGCTACCAATACAAAGGGAATTAGAAAGCTGCCTGAAAAACACAGTCAGGGACATGAAGAGGAAGAGCAAAAAAAAAGAGCAAAAAAAAGTTTCTCCTCCACACACCAGAGGGATTTGGAGTGTGAAGTCACCAGTTCCAAATAACAGGATGCTTTTCCAAGCAGGCAGTGTGCTAAACACTTCTGAAAGCTGCATGATGTAGAGGATGCTATAACGACTTTGGTTGGAAAAGACCTTTAAAGCCATTGAGTGAGACCATTCTCTACTTCTACCAAGTTTGGTGTCAGTCCCTCAGCACCACCTCTCTGCCTCTTTGAAACACCTCCAGGGATGGAAATCCAACCACCTCCCTGGGGACCTTGTTCCATTGATCACCAACACTATGAGTGAGGAAGTTTCTTCTGATCTCCTATTTAAACCTCCTCTGGTGCAACTTGAGGCCATTTTCTCTTGCCCTGTCACTTGTTAGTAGGGAGAAGAGATCAACCACCACCTCACTCCAATCCAATCTGCTTTCAGGGAGGTGTAGAGAGCCAGAAGGTCTCCCCTCAGCCACCTTTTGCCCACACTAAACAACCCCAGTTCCTTCAGCTGCTCCTCATGAGACCTGTTCTCCAGACCCTTCACCAGATTCATTGCCCATCTCTGCACCTGCTCCAGCACCTCAGTGTCTTTCTTGGAGTGAGGCCCCAGACTTGAGCACAGGACTCAAAGTGTGCTCTCACCAATGAGTCCAGCAGGACAATCAATTCCCTGGTCATGCTGGCCACACTATTGCTGATCCAGGCTATGCTGATCCATGCTGACTCGTGTTCAGACAATTGTCAACCAGCAGCCTTGGGTCTTTCCCTATTGAGCAGTTTCCAGTCACTCTGCCCTGAGCCGGCAGTGTTCATGGGGTGGTTGTGACCCAGGTTCAGGACCCAGTACTTGACTGGCCTTGTTGAATCTCATACAACTGTCCTAATCCCATCAATCCAGTCTGTCCAGATTCCTCTGTAGAGCCTTCCTACCCTCCAGCAGATCAACACTCCCTCCCAGCTTAGTGTTACCTGCAAACTTATTGAGGGTGTCTCAATCCCCTCATCTAGGTCATTGATAAAGATACTAAAGAGAACTGGCCCCAGCACTGAGCCCTGGAGAACACCACCAGTGGCTTTGACCTACAAATCAAGAGATGTGCAAGTGTTTGGGTGGTCAGCCAGTAGCTCTTTTCTCACACTGACCAAGTTTAGAAGACAAGTGCAGTACAATATGGCTGTGCTCTATCTGGCTAAAATGACATAAGAAACAAGAGGACACAGTCTCAAGCTGTGCCAGGGGAAGTTTAGGCTTGAGGTGAGGAGAAAGTTCTTCACTGAGAGAGTTGTTTGCCATTGGAATGTGCTGCCCAGGGAGGTGGTGGAGTCACCATCCCTGGAGGTGTTCAAGAGGGGATTGGATGTGGCACTTGGAACCATGGTTTATGAGTCATGAGGTCTTGGGTGACAGGTTGGACTTGATGATCTTTGAGATCTCTTCCAACCTTATTGATTCTATGATTCTATACTTAGAAGGGGAAAAAAATGTGGGTTTGCACCAAATTTGTCCTCTTTGTGACCTTCTGCACACAAATGTATTTCAGTAGCAATGTGGGCATTATGTGTCTTTGCTTTGCATAAAAACATTCACTTTCTTTCTTTCTTTCCAGGAAAGTTCACATTACAAAGACCACCTTAGAGTGCCTAAATGGGGACTATGAGGTAGAACCAGGATATGGTCATGAAAGGAATAGTTTCTTGAAGAAACACAACATTGAAACATATTTTATTGTGCCATCCCATCGTAGGAAGGTAAGCTCCATGAACTGTAGCTTATTCTGTGATATGGTTTCCTGCTTTAACAACTGTTCTCTCGTGTTCTGAAAGCAGAGGCAATACTGGCAGTTCTTAATTTTTAAATGCTTTTCAAACACTTGAAATTAGCTCTTTTGGTTTGGACCAAGGCAGGAATGTTTAAAAAAGCTAAACTCAACCTTACAGAGAGAAGATTCATAGAATTCAGAGAATGGTTTAGGTTGGAAGACACCTTAAAGATCACCTAGTTCCAACCCCTCTGCCATGGGCAGAAACACCTTCCACTAGACCAGGTTGCTCAAGGCCTCGTGAAACCTGAGCTTGAACACTTCTAAAGCAGGGGGACATCCATGACCTCTCTGGGTCTCAGTGGATGGAACCCAGCAGGTTCATTTAAGTCACACCTTTCTTCCTCAACCAGTTACTGAGTTTAGAGCATCCTTTTGTTCACAGGTTCACAGAATGTTAGGGGTTGGAAGGGACCTCCGAAAGTCATCGAGTCCAGCCCGCCCTGCCAGAGCAGGGCCGTAGAATCTAGCACAGGTCACACAGCAACACATCCAGATAGGTCTTGAAAGTCTCCAGAGAAGCAGACTCCGCAACCTGTTCTACTACAAAATGTTTTGTGAACTTGGTAGGAGTCTTGAAAGTCCATAATCATTAGTTGAACACACTCTGTTTGTTCCAAGAGTTCAAACTTAAGGGACATATCTTAGACGTTTTCTGCCATAACATGTTTACAGGCCAGGAAGAGCTTTATTGCTCTTTATCTTAGCCAGGTAACTTGGAATACACACTTTTGCACCCTTATCTTCTGAGTCTCTGCCCAAACAAGTTTCATTCACTGATTTGACCTTTAGAGGGAAAAATATAGCATCCAATTCTGAAAGTAAGTATGAAAACAATGGACAAGGTTTTAAAGTGCTGTCAAAGCTCCATGCTGGAAGCTATTAGCCAGTGGGAGGTTGACAAAAATATAACCAAGGAAAAACAGATCATCTTCAATTCCATGCACACAGCCAATTTCTTGGTCTGAATTTGATGACTCTGGGAGTTTTTATGATTCTGTGAGTGAAAACTCCTGTTGTTTTATCCCAGAAAGGCCATTTCAAGGGTGTTTTTTAATGCACTTCATCTAAATCATGGTGTTATTAGAGACATGGAGAGTTCTCATCCCCTGTGAAAATAACAGTTCCGCGTTTTGCTCTTGTGCTGTTATCACATAGTCATGGAATGGTAGGAATTGGAATTGTGAGGGACCTCTGGAGATCATCAAATCCAACCTCCCTGCCAAAGCAGGATCGCCTAGGGCAGTTCACACAGAAACACTTCCAGGCTGGTCTTGAAGGTCTCCAGAGAAGGAGACTCCACAACTTCTCTGGGCAACCTTCTCCAGGGCTCCAGCACCCTCACAATAAAAAAGTTTTTCCTTATGTTGAGGTGGAACTTGCTGTGCTCCAGTTTGTATCTGTTGCCGCTCACAGGACACCACTGAGAAGAGACTGGCCCCTTCTTCTGTATACCCTCCTTTCAGATACTTATAAGCATTAATAAGATCCCCTCTCAGTCTGCTCTTCTTCTAACTAAAGAGCCTCAGGGGTGCCAGCATTTCCTCATCAGATGTTTCAGTCCCTTTGTCACCTTCATACCCTCAATTGCACACCCAGTAGTATATCTCTGTCCCTCTTGAACTGGGGATCCCAGAAGTGGACACAACAGACCAGCTGTGTGGTCTGACTAGAGCAGAGCAGACAGGGAGGAGAACTTCCCTTGACCTACTGGCCAATATACGATATATGATTAGACTCAGGTTTAGCTAGTGTGAAAGAAAAAAGATGGAAAACCAGTGGGCTAGATTCTCTTTTGGCAGTCAGGGAGAGATTTTTCTGGTGGCTTTCCTGAAACTAGAGTTAGTTTCTAAATGAAGAGAATGTAAGGGAGGCTTGAATTAAGGTAGGAGCCTTGCTTGTTGCTGCTAGATTTGATTGCTTTGGGTTTCTGCTGTTTTCACTTCTACAACATTATGTATAATTTAATTTCTGATGTTATTATGCATCAGCTTGATTTCATGTTGAAAAGAGAAACAGCTGAATTGTGGAGAGGTTGGGGCACAGTGACAAGTAGGGAGAGAAGGGGATAAATAAGGCTATTACAAACAGAAACTGTGTTGTGTCAACTCTGCTGCACCAACCAGTGACTGAGGAACAGCATTTTGACATTCACAAAGTAAACCAGGTCAATGCATGTTTAATGTGCTAGGATGAGAGCCTGCTACTGTGTGAGCTCACTTTTCTTTGTCTTTTCAAGATTCATAGAATGGTTTGGGTTGGAAGGGACTTTAAAGATCACCTAGTTCCAGCCCCCTTGCCATGGGCAAAGACACTTTCCACTAGACCAGGTTGTTCAAGGCCCTGTCCAACCTGGTCTTGAACACCTCTAGGGAGGGGGCATCCACAACCTCCCTGGGCATCCTGTTCCAGTGCCTCACCAACCTCACTGGAAAGAATTTCTTGTTATCCAGTCTAAATCTACCTTCCTCAAGCCCACAGCCACTTGTCCCTCATCCTGCCACTACAAGCCCTTGTAAAAGGACCTTCCCCTGCTCTCCTGTAGCCCCCAACAGGTACTTGAAGGCTGTTCTAAGGTCTCCTCAGAGCCTTCTCTTCTCCAGGCTGAACAGCCCCAAGTCTCTCAGCCTGTCAGCATAGGGGAGATTCTCTAGCCCTTTGATTGTCTTCATGGCTCTCCTCTGGACCCACTCCAGCAGTTCCATTTCCCTCTTATGCTAGGGGCATCAGAACTGGATGCAGTGCTCCAGATGGGGTCTCAAGAAGAGCACAGTAGGGAGGGAAAATCAGTTCCCTTGTCCTGCTGGTCACACGTCTTTTGATCATAAAATGGTCTGGGTTGGGAGGAACCTGTGAAGGTCATTTAGTTCTGCAGTCATCAGGGGCATCCTCAACTAGAATAGGTTGCCCAGAGCCCTGTCAAGCTTCACTTTGAATATCTCCAGGAAGGGGGCCTTAACCACCTCCCCAGGGAACCTGTTCCAGTGTTCCACTACCCTCATGGTAAATAATTTGTTGCTGAGGATCCTGCTGGTGATGGCTGAGAACTGACTGATAGGTTTGTCATCAGCTACCCAAACCAAATGCTTCCTTACCCGTGGCTCTCACTGAGGGGCTTGTGGCAGTAGCAGATGCTGAGACATTAGCTTTCCGATGTGCTTCCGTGGAGTGTCAGCCAAACTGGCAGAAAGAAACACTTCATGAATTTTACTGGTATTGACTGGCTTCTCCACTGGGCTCACCAATCAATCATCATGTCACTTTGCTTTTTGTCACAGTACATCACAGCCATCCCCCACTCTTTGTATATTTGCACGCTGATCGTTGGACCATGAGCTCCATAATAGTATATTTACCTTCAAAATAAGCACCTGCTGTCCCCTCCTACGGTCATTCACTCTTCAACTCTTCAGAGACCTAGAAACAGAAGGCTACCCATGAGACAGACAAGATGGAGTTTCTGTAGGTGAATTCAGGTACCTGCTCATTTTATATTGTATTCCTTCCTCCAGAGACTCGGTAGCTGAAATGCAGGTACAGTTTTGTATTCTTTATGCATCATCTCTGACATTAATATGAACTGACTTGAGCAGGTATGATGCCAAGAGGAATGAAAATCAATGTTATAAGCAACAGATGGCCAAGAATCTGTTGAATTTGAAAAGTAAACAGGACCCTTTTATTTATTTATTTATTTACATATGTATCTATTTATTTAGGAGACACATACCCCACATTCTTCCATATTTGGCCTGACAGGAAGGTCTTTCATTACAAATATCATGCAAGCCAAGAACGAATATAATGAATATAAGGTAATTCAAAGTAGTTACAATGCAATTGTCAACAAACTATAAAATATTTCCTATTTAAAAAAAATAAAAATAATTAATTCTGCTGGTAACCAAAATTTGTGATCTGCTCTGATTGCTAGTTTTTGCATAAGCCAGTAGCTCTGAGGGGCAGAGGTCACCACTAAGGGAATGCTTTTATTTTTGTTTTCTGGCAGTTTTTAGTTTCATTGAATAATAGACTGGCTTGAGTTGGAAGACACTGTAAAGATTATCTAGTTCAAATTCCTCTGCCATGGGCAAGGACACCCCACGAGCTCAGGTTGCTCAGGCCCCTCAATTTAGGAAGGACACTGAGACTCTTGAACATGTCCAGAGAAGGGCAACGGGGCTGGGGAGAGGCCTCAAGCACCAGCCCTAAAGGGAGAGGCTGAGGGAGCTGGGGTTGCTTAGCCTGAGAAGAGGAGGCTCAGGGAAGACCTTCTTGCTCTCTACAGCTCCCTGAAGGGAGGTTGTAGCCAGGTGGGGGTTGGTCTCTTCTCCCAGGCAACCAGCACCAGAAGAAGAGGACACAGTCTCAAGCTGTGCCAGGGGAGCACCTTTAGCTGCTGATCAGCACTGAGAAGATCCCCTCCCAGTCTCCTCCAGCCCTAGGTCTCCCTCTTGAAGGGAGACTGTAGACAGGTGGTGGCTGGTCTCTTCTCCCAGGCAACCAGCACCAAAACAAGAGGACACAGTCTCAAGCTGTGCCAGGGGAGCACCTTTAGCTGCTGATCAGCACTGAGAAGATCCCCTCCCAGTCTCCTCCAGTCCTAGGTCTCCCTCTTGAAGGGAGACTGTAGACAGGTGGTGGCTGGTCTCTTCTCCCAGGCAACCAGCACCAAAACAAGAGGACACAGTCTCAAGCTGTGCCAGGGGAGGTTCAGGCTGGATGTTAGGAAGAAATTCTTCATAGAGAGAGTGATTGCCCATTGGAATGGGCTGCCCAGGGAGGTGGTGGTGTCACCATCACTGGAGGTGTTTAGGAGGAGACTAGATGGGGTGCTTGGTGCCATGGCTTAGGTGATTAGATGGTATTGGATGATGGGTTGAATGCAATGATCTTGGTCTATTCTATTCTATTCTATTAAGAAAGATATGCCAGTCCCATCAAAGTTCCACTTCCATTTTATTTAAAGCTCCATCTTTACTTATATGAAATTTCCTTCTCTGAAAAGCTGATTTGATTTAATCACTCTGGCTAGATCTACATGAACATGCCACACTGTTCTTATAGTCTCCTTTTTTATTTTTTTCCCCAAATGTGTAAAACTTTTTTCCAAATGTGTAAAACAGAGCACTTACAGCCCAAGAAATCTATCCATCTGGCTGGCAGCTCCCTAGGACTTTTTTTTCCACCTGACACTTCGAATATTATCCTGTCCTCTCTGTGTCAAGCAAGTTTTCATGGTCATTGCAAGTTGTCAGCTTTCTGGACTAATTCATTCCAAGGACGTTAGGAAGAAATTCTTTACAGTGAGGGTGGTGAGTTACTGGGACAGGTTGCCCAGGGAGGTTGTGGATGCCCCCTCCTTGGAAATGTTCAAGGCCAGGCTAGATGAGGCCTTGAGCAACCTGGTCTAGTGGAAGATGTCCCTGCCCATTGTGGAGGAGTTGGAACTAGGTGATCTTTAAGGTGCCTTCCAACACAAACCACTCTAGGATTCTGTGATTCTATGGTTTTGCTTAGCTGATCGTCTACTTACCAGCACGTTCAGACTGCTTGAACTCTGAACACAAAGTAGTAAGAGAAGAGCCATGCACAGGGCACATGAAAACTTTGCAACCTAGACAAATAAACTCTCTCATTGCTAGTGCACAGCAACTGTCCTAATTTGAAATGCCTGAAGTTAGACATCTGAGCCCATAGCTAGGCACACACTGATGATTTCTGCTTCTAAATTGATGGCTACCTGCAGCTACTCTTGCTGCCAGGACTAGAAGGCTCCAGGGTGGACTTTGCGCTCAGTGTCTGACAGCTCCTACCAAGGAACTTAACTAGAGATTTGAATGCGTAACTTGGGCTTTCCAGGTTTTAACAGCTCAGATATACTTTAGCAGATCTGATTTAGCAGGCAGACACACAGCCTTTTGACAGAAGCTTTAGCTTGCATCTGGACAGGGAATGATCTGTGCCTGAGCCTTTGCACTGCACAAGCTGTTAGAACTTCAAGACGGAAAAGGGGAGATTTAAACTGGGTATTAGGAAGAAATTCTTTCCAGCTAGGGTGGTGAGACACTGCAACAGATTGACCAGGGAGGCTGTGGATGCCCCCTCCCTGGCAGTGTTCAAGGCCAGGTTGGATGAGGCCTTGAGCAACCTGGTCTAGTGGAAGGTGTCTCTGGCCGTGGGAGGGAGGTTGGATCTGGGTGATCTTTAAAGTCCTTCTCAAAGTCCTTTTCAACCCAAACTATTCTCAGATTTTATGAATATACTCACCCTCACATTGGAATTAAACTGTTTGTGTTACCACCTAGCAAACACTTGTGTTGCAGTGTGTTGGTCTACAGCTTCAGGATTCTTTCTGCAGTTGCTATGAAGCTGCTAGCCAGATGATCACCACTGTGCCAGCCCATGGCTTGGGTGCCAGTGACAGTGGAATGAGTCATGTGCTCTAACATTGTTCTCATCTCTTAATTTTCTCCCTCCAGCAACATGGAGTCTGTAGAAAGGAGAAATGTAAGGCACTGGTGTAAGATTTACCCTGTTACTGATCTCCTAGAGAGTGTTTTAATCCCCACAGCTCCTAAAAACTTACTTCTACATGTGTAAAGAAGGTGGCCACACCATTCCAAGTGTTAAGAGTTTGTCTTATAGAATCCATATTATTTACTGTTAAATGCTACAGAATCACATAATAATAAGGATTGGAAGGGACCTCTGGAGATGATTAAGTCTGACCCCCCTGTGGGAGCAGGTTCACCCAGAGCAGGCTGCACAGGACAGGGTCCAGATGGGTTTCAAATGTGATGGAGACTCCACGAGCTCTCTGGGTAGCCAGGTGCAATGCTCTACCACTCTCAAAAATAAAGTAGCTCCTCCTCATGTTTAGATGGAACTTCTTATGTTCAAGTATGTTTCCATTACCTCTTGTGCTGTGATTGAGCACCACTAAAAAAAGTCTGGCCCCATCCTCATGACACCTACCATTTAAGTGTTGATCAGCATTGATGAGATTCCTCCCTCAGACTTCTCTATGCTAAAAATCCCCAAGTCCTTCAGCAGGTTTTTTTTCATCAGAGAGATGTTCCAGTCACCTCATCTTCCTCATAGCCTTTTTCTGTACCCTCTCAAACAACTCCCCATCTTGAACTGGGGAGCTTGG